>NC_133776.1:3953844-4321419 GCF_003597395.2 Chelonoidis abingdonii | reverse complement strand
TTTGAAACATGAGAGACTGGTTTAGAAAGATTTGGAGAGCCTGGATTGACGTCTGATCCCTCTTAGTCCCAAGAGCGAACAACCCCCAAAACAAAGAGTACAAACAGAGACTTCTCTCCACCAAGATCTGAAAGTATCTTGTCCCCTTATTGGTCCTCTGGTCAGGTGTCAGCCAGGTTTACTGAACTTCTTAACCCTTTACAGGTAAAAGAGACATTAACCCTTAACTATTTTGTGGAGAAGTTCTAGCAACCCTTTGTTTTAGAGCAAGGGCTTGAAATTTGGCAGGGAGAGTTGCTCTGGTGTCCTGGATATGCCTTTTCCCATCTCTATAAACATTCACTCAAACTCACCCAAGTTATAAGCCTCTGGAAAAGCACAGTTTGTGCATGCTCGGATGGGTTTGTTAGGGTTTGGGAGCTAAATTCTCTGAAGATTCCATCTACACTGAACATGCTCCAGCGCCAGGCTGCAGGGGCTGAGCAGGACTTTCCCTGCAATTACTTCTCCCAGCTGCTGGGAGCCACCGTAGCAATGGGTTCTGGCACCGAGAGGAGGGACACACTCTCTCTTGTGCTCTGAGGCTTGTACGTTGGCCAAATTTGGGCAAATTTTCATGGATACAGCTAAAGGCACATCCTTGATGTCACAGCAGCCCCTGCTGCCAAATTCCAAGGCTCTGCTCCAAAGCATGGAGTTGCCAGAGTTTCTCAATGAAACAGTTGTAAGAATTTTTAACGTGGGCAAAACTGTATTTTTCCCATTTCAGACTGATGTCCTGTGAAAACAGTAGCATGGGCTCATGTGATTAAAGACTGTATCATAATGTACACGCCCAAGAGGGGCAAATTAAGGTTGCACAGGCAACCTTAATACTGGCATTTCTTGTCTTTTGAGTGCTTGCCTTTTCAACCGTCATATTCTTTTAACATCTTTTTTGGGGGGGAATGTAATTATAATATATAATCAACCTGAGACTTGAACCCAGACCTCAAATCTGTGGAATTTCAGAGGGATAAGAACCAAGCCCTTTGATCCAAAACACGTTTCTGGGGTTTTGGTTCTGTGATCCACCTACTGCTTGACCTCTATAGTGAACCTGCAGATGTGGTCCCAGCAATGCTGATTAAAAAGTTCTCTGGACACCCGTCCATTAGGAGCAAGGTTGAAACCACGCAGCTCTGTCCAGCTGGCTGTGAGCTTTGGTTACTCCAGTTGTAAGTGAAAGTTTTCATTTCTTCCATGAACGTTTCCCCAGTTGCATGTCTGATATGCAGAGGCATTAACCTCTCATGCTGAGATACTCCATCTTTGCATGGCAAAGACACAGGTAGCATTAAAGTCGTCTGGGCTCTTGTAAAGCAAAGGTCACCACCTGAGTTGGGGAAAGACACAGAGAGGCAAGAGGTGAGGGCTGGGTGCTACATGTTTTCCTCTAGTCCCCTTTTAACTGAGTTGGAAGATTATGATGACACCCCATCCCACACACCCCCAGACACCCCTCCACCCTGTGGGCCCAAGCGTTTCTCCTCCTAATCTTCCTTGTCTCCACTGAATAATTGTTTAGATCTTCTTCACAGCAAAATGACAGAAAATGCAGCAGTTGTCCTGCTCTGGGCATGACCCAGAGCCTCTGGAAGCCTGTGGGAATCTTTCCTTTTGTGTCACTGGGCTTTGGGCCAGACCTGTGTTTCCTTCTTCTCCCACACGCTCGTTTTGCATTTCCATTTCCCACAACAGCTCCTCTGCCGACAGCCACCTGATCCCCTGGTCTCTTAGTCCCTGAGCCCCCTTGGCCTTCTTCGTTCAGTTCTGAGGGAACAGCCACAGCAGAGCCGGGCCACCTGGCCCTTGGTTGCTAGTCCGTGCTGCGTGGCAGCTACCAGCTGATTGAACTGTGCCCATGAATGCTTTACTGACCTGAGACCGGGTCTGTCTTTCATTGAGTTTCTTGCTCTCCATCCATTTTCTCCTGTGAATTTGACTAAGATTCAGTTCAAGGTCAAGTTGCTTGGCCTAGTTTCCAGGAAGAATCTTGGGTGCCCTCTTGATTCCCCACCTAGTCTTTCGTCATTAGACCCTTTGCTTCTAGGTGGTACCGAGATGTACATGTTGTCACAGCTCACTGCTATGGGCAGATACTCTTCAGCAAATAGCCCTGGGCATAGCCTGCGGTATCCAAGCTGACAGAAGTGTTTAATTTACCAAGTTCTCGCCATTCGGTTACAGGCATTGTCAGAAACACTGATACCATGCAGTGTCATCTTGCCCTTCTGCCAAGTAGGTGTATGCTACTGTTTCAACTGGGCGTTTGGCCACCGCATAGATTATAAGCCCAGGAGGGCCCACTGTGATCACTTAGTCTGTCCTCCTGTGTAACACAGGTGATAGGACTTCTCTGAAATCACGGGCAGATAAGGCCTTAATTCTCCAGTGTCCTTAACCATGATGCCCATCTACCATAGCTTTGGCTGCTGGAACCAAACCTATCAAACCTTTGGGAGTCCTGTGTGTCCCTAGCTAGAAGAATTGTAACTAACCAAGGTGAGGCAGGAGAAGTGTCCCTGCACCAAATCCCCGAGGCTTCTGCTGGGGATGGGATGGGAGGCACTGGGGCTTCCTCCAGCCGGTGGCTTCTGCCAGGGACAGGGTCAAGGCCCACTCAGGGGGATGGGCTCCCCTCGTCTTGTGGTTTCTGCTGGGAACAGGGACAGAGTTGGGGAGTATGGGTTCTTCACCCACCAGCGCTGCTGCCCGGGAGCAGGGTTGGAGGGCAGGGGCTTCTCCCGTCCCACTCGCCTGGTGGCTTCAGCCGATTTTTTCCGGGGCCCCTGGGCACAGGCCCTGTTGGCACCATGGCTAATCCACTGCTGCGTGTGACCACGGCCACCACCGTTGGGAAATCTGCCTGAAGAGATGAGCCTAGAACTCTGATCCTTTAGTTTCAATCACACCTGAGCTGAAGAAGATCTTCACTTAGCAGGCAGCAATCATAGGTCTGTGATCTCCTCTGCTCCTAGTCATTAGCGGCTAATATTAAAGATATACACACCAGGCAAAAACATTCAAACGTCACACCTCATGGTTGGGTTAAAAAATGTCTAAGTGCCACATGCATCCAGTTCCTCTTATTTGAGTCTCTTGGATTCAGGCCGCTGATTTGCCCTGGGAAGATCTGATGTTTCCTATCTACTCAGGGGCTGATTTTTTTTTTTTTAATGCCTCACAATAGTCCTAATAAGGACTGACGAAGTGGGTATTCACCCACGAAATCTCATGCTCCAAAATGTCTGTTAGTCTATAAGGTGCCACAGGACTCTCTGCTGCTTTTACAGATCCAGACTAACATGGCTCCCCCTCTGATACTTGAGTCCTAATAAGTACATTCATGCTTGAACTTCCTGAGGTGAATGGCACCAAAAGGGCTGTCAGTCACGGGGAGATCTTGCTTGTGACTGGGTGCTCAATATTGTACCCAAGCGGAAAGGCATGTTTTAGTCATGGGTATTTCTAGTAAAAGCCATGGACAGGTCACAGGCAATAATCAAAAATTCACGGGCCGGTGACCTGTCCATGACTTTTCCTGTATAGCCCTGACTACATCTTGGGTGTTCTAGGGATGCAGCTGGTGCTTGAGGGGGGCGCCCAAGGGCTCGGGGGAGTGGGAGGGATCCACCAGGGCACCTCCTGGTGCCCGGGGTGGGGGGCTCCGGTGCGCCTGCTGGTGCTCGGGGAGGGGGGTCCTAGAAGTGCCACTGCTGGCAGGAGCCACCAGAGACACCGCCACTGTCAGGAGGCAGCCTGGCACTGGTGCCGCTGGTCACTGCCAGCCCCAGGGCCGCCGGAGCCACTGGCAGGGGACATCCCCGTGATCACTGCTGTTGCTGGGGGGCGGGAAGAGGGGCTGGCCCTGGGGTCAAGCACACCTGCAGTCTGCAGAAGTCCCGGAAAGTCCCATAATCCTTGACCAACTCGCAGCCTTACCAGTCAGCAATGGTACTGTGCTAGTGGTAAGCTGGTTCATTGGCTAAAGCACCAGAGTTGATTCCTATCCAGCGCCCTGTGGGGAAGAAGAGGAATAAAACGAACTAGCTCAGAATCAACCGCAGAGGCAATTGTCTCCAGTTTGGAGGCTGAGATCTTGCGGGGGAAAACCAGATCAACCAAAAACAGAATGAATTCGAGCTTGTCTACATTGTCACTTTACAGCACTGCAACTTTCTCACTTGGGGGTGTGAAATAAAGAAAGAAAGAAAACCCAACAGTGACGCCAAAGGAAAAGAAAATTGCAGTTTTTCAGAAGGAAAACATGTGATGTCCTTAATGACCAAACAAAAGGGTTTTGATGTGAACATCCAGTTCCAGCTGTGAATAGAACTTTGCTTTCAGATCTTCCACACAGCTTGGGTTGGGCTGGCTCAGCTGTGCTGAAGCCAGGTCTGGCAGCAGCAGCTCCTCCCCTAGCCAAGGGCAGATGGAGCAGCCATGGTGTGGGGAGCTCCCGGCTCAGTTCTCCCCCCGGCATTCCGATTTTATTCTAGTAACCCAGAGCCATGGCCTCCCTCCTTCCTTCCTCAGTATCTCTTTCCTGCCCAGAAAAGGTGCAGCTTTGCAGCAAGGGATGTCTAGGGTGGTGTGTTTCTTTCCCTGGTCTGTAACGAGGGACTCTCGGTGATCAGTTCAACTGGGGGAGGGGTCTGAAATGCATGTGTAGCCTACCACCACAGCTGATGCATGCAAATAGAAAGCCAGCTGCATGGGGGCTGCAAAACAGGGCACTACCTTCCGTGGAAACTTACGAGGTAACACATTGCACCCTATCGTTACCTCCCCTGAAATAGAAACCGCTATAGGTGCATTCATCTTTGAGCAGCCTAGAATATTGTAATCTGTGTTCTAGGTAGAAATACGGGAATTTTATACTGGAGCAGACTCCAGTCTGGTATCCTGGCTCTGCAGTAGCTGGTAACATACTTTGGATGAAAATTATGTCATGCCCCCCCCCCCCACATAATGCACCGAGCTAATTGTGCAACACCAAACATGATGGAGGGGTGCTTCCTTCCTGACCCCAGTGGTGATTGGCTGATGCCCTGAAGTATGAGGTTAGATAACACTTCTCTTTGCTCTTGTAGCTACAAAGATTATTAATCACTATAAAATGATCCAGCCAAGTATTTGACTTGGTGACATTCAGTGGCAGTGAATCCTGCAGGTTGGCTGTATGCTGAGGGGCGGGGGGAATATTTTTTTTTATTCTTAGGAGGAAGACGTAAATGCCACATAACGATGCTAACTGTGCAACTCTATCCCACCCGGATGGGGAAGGATTTCTTCCTGATCCCACATGGCAATCAGCTTATCCCCCCCGGCAGCATGAGGATTGTGTTTCGGTCAATCACTTTTGTTCATATGTTTTCACTGAGTTTTGAAATATGTTTGTTCTAATTATTACTGTACTGGTGCCCGTGGAGGGTGCTGGGTTGCTAACCCTGGAGAACGAAGGCCTCCGTACAGCCCCATCAAAGGCAGCAGCAGTGCAAGCTGTCCCTCCACCACCCTGGCATTGTGCCTTGGGGGGAGGGCAGTTTGGTCTCCATGGCCCTGCCAGTCCTTGACCTCCCTGAGCAGACTGCTGAGAAAGAGGCCAGTGGGTGCCAATTGAACCGTGGATTTGTGTGACGTGGAACCCTTGGCCGCTTGGACTGAGGCCACCAAACTATATCCCGCCAGCTGCTGGAGGAGCTTTTGGTCTCCACCAGCCTAGGCTGATTCCAAACCATAAACCTGAGGAGAACATATAAGCTGCATGGCTCAGGGTCTAGATAAGGCAGGAACCGTTCAAGTCCAGAATACACCAAATACACAGTCTATGAAGCTCCAGCAAAATTACAACCACTGACACAAACTCTCCCAGCTGACATTTTTCTCATCTTGCTCTGACATATGATTTTCAAGGAATATAATTTCCAAGGTGTAAACTCCCCTCCTCTGATTGAATTTACCTGCTGGCTGTCAGCTAACAAGAGCGGCATTTGACAGGACTGATATTGCTGTTTGTATCATCAGATGATTACAAGTCTGTCTACGATTCATAATTTGACTAACAACTCAAGAAAATTATTATTACTGTTATTATTTCTCCCTGGCAAACAAATCCCATGGCTACTTTCTCCTGGCATCCGCTCCAATTTTCTCTGGAAAGCCAAATATCTTTTTTTCAACATTTCAGCCATACTCCCCCACATCTTGCTAACTTTACAGTCCCCCATGGCATCTGTGTGCAGTGAACTGAGCTGTTGAGACTAAATGTAATTTGCAATCAAGCTTCTGTTAACATACAAATGTACCGGCTGGTCTCTTGCAATATGGATTCTCATTCTGTCTAGCATATGGTAGCATTAAATCCAGTCCATGCGATGTCTCTTCTTACCATGTTGTCAGTCCTGATGGAGTGGAGAATCCTAAAACAAACACATGAGAAACATATTTTGGGATTCGGCTCCCCTGACAGAGCTTGACGGGAGCTGTCCAAAGAGATACCTTGTGCCTTGAAAGTAACTAGCTCTGTCAGCCGTCTAAAGCAGGGTCATGAAACCGATTCAAACACTGATGCAAAAGCTGTGTACTTCCTGAGCCAGGTACCACATAGGGAGAAGGGGCGAGGAGGGCTAGATGCAAGTGAGTTCATTATTGACAAGTTAAAAAGCTGGAAGCTGCTTCCCCTTCTGCCAGGCTTGATTCAGGAGTTCCTGGCCTAGTCTGGGACACAAAACCAATATTTACATAAAGACTTGCAATAAATGTAGGTGAAACAGGGAGAAATACATCTGATGAGGCAAAAAAGGCTTTTATCCACTAAGCAGATGATATGAATATCATTCCAGTTCTGACTTTTTGTAGGATGCTTACAAAAATCCCTTCTTTCCCATTGCCTTGTGAGCTGTTTTATATTTTATTTTGCATCATAGCGTTGTTAATAATTCAGCGTGTTTTCTCACTCTCTGCTCTGGTGGGCATTCTCCTCCATTCACTCTCTCTGGAGCTCGGAGGGGTTTTGCCTTAGCCAAAGAGATGTGAGCTGGAGCCTGTGAGATGAGCCCAAACTACGTGCTCCCCTTCTGTCCCATCCCAACCCCGCTCTGAAATGTGGGGAACATTGGCATCTGAAGCTGAACTTTGCAGTTCAGCCCCGGTCCTCAATGCTGCATGAAAAATCTTGGCTCCATTAATCTGTACTCCTGTTACGGAACTACAAGTTCTTCTTTGGCGACCTGAATCTTCCCCTTTGGAAAGCCTTGCAGTTAAAATCTTGGCCCAAGTGACAGTGAGATGTTTGTGTCTAGCGGCCTCCAAGTCAGGACAGCATCCTTTAGCATCAGCTTCAGTCTCAATGACATCAACAGGCTTTAAACATGAGCGTAAAGTTATGCATGTGTTTCATGAGTATATTGGCTGAACCATGTGCTTCAGTAATTTCCTCACTCGGAGCCTTAGCACACTTAATTGTGAACCACTGTAGCCTGTGGGTGGGTTTCTCCTTGCTCATAGGGGGTCACTTTGGGCTGTGTAGCATGAGGCTAGTCCTTGTTGGTCAGATTGAGGCTGGGTGATGTGACTGCAGAATGCAGTTCTTAGCCGTACAAATGTCTATGACACGCCCTTCTTTTTTGAGAGGTACTAAGTGATTTGCCTCAATAGCATTCAGACAGGCTCTGTCCCAGTTATTTGTTTCTCTGGTAATCATCCACATATTTATGTAAGAAGAAAAATGCATCAGAATAACTGTGGTTTTGCAAAGGAAATAACTGAAGAGAGAGCATCTGAAGAGGGAAGAGAAGGATTTTTTAAAAAGGCATTTTTTTTGTTATGAATCTCTATCTGCAGGTTGCGTGGTCTGAGATCTATATCTTTGCAGGACCCTGGCCCCCTGCCTCAGTTGGGTAGGATGGACAAAAGCAGCACCCCTGAGGTGCTTGCCATGGAAAATATCGGCCGGCCTCAGCCCCCACATGTTTGCTTGCTCTGCCTGGCACAGTCCAGTGTCGATGCCTTGGATTTCTGCCCAGACTACCCTCCCAGCCCTAAAAAGCCAGTGGCCTGTTTTTCAGAGGTGCTGAGTACTTGTAGTTCCCATGGACGTTGACTGCTGTCCTAACAGTTCTGCCCAGCTGTGGGTGCTTAGCATCTCAGGTTGCTTGTGTGCCTGTCCCCTGTGGCACTCATCTGAAAGAGCCCCTGGTTATGTCGTACCCTTGTTATTATAAGTGGGCACCTCTCAGAGTGGAGGTTCTAGGGCAGAGCTGCCGGTACATGGCCTGGTACTTCAACCTTGTGACGCTGGTTTTGGCTGGCCAGAGTCTGAACGGCCCAACAGAACCACTTTCCCTGATGAATTCTGGGTCCTGCCTCTGTTCTGGCCTCAGTGACCCACCATTGCCTGCTTCCAATTCAGCTGAGCACGCTCTGATTGAAACAGGAGGCTGGGCTGATCCGAACCCCGTCCATGGAAAGCCAAGCCCCCAGCCTTTCCTACGGCACAATGGGGTGTGTTCACTTATCATCTGTGCATGTCAGGACCAATCTTGGGCTAATCCCACAAGGTTTGGAGACTGAGATTGGATGAGCAGCCTGAGGTCCCTGATCCCTCTTCAAACGCTGAGCTGATGGCTTTTGAGTGTCCTGGGAAACATTTGCACGTGTCTGCCCAGTCCCTAGTGGACACTCAAATTCACCACTGGAGCTGCTACTAATTGGAACCTTTTAGTCTGCAGTCTCAGCAGGGAGGCCGAAAGGTGACTGAGATAGGACAAATAAACTCTCGTCTCACTTCTAGGAATGGTTGCTGCACGACAGCTACTTTGGTGGAACATTTCCACTGCTGCATTCCATGCTGTACCAGTCCTCTTGGGCAGAAAAGTTCATCGGTTTTTGGACTGCCAGTCCAGCTTTTTTCACTAGCACTAATTGCACTGAAAACCTCATAGAAAGAGAAGCACTGTGTAGACAATAGCAGAGGGGTAGCCTTGTTAGTCTGGATCTGTAAAAGCAGCAAAGAGTCCTGTGGCACCTTGTAGACTACCAGAAGTTTTGGAGCATGAGCTTTCATGGGTGAATACCCACTTCGTCAGATGCATATTTCTATGTAGACAATAGAAAGGGATTAAAATGCTGACATTCACCTGCTTGCATTAAAGCATGATGCAATGAAAAATGAAGACGCCTGTATAGAGGAAGTGGATTATGGGCCAGGAATTCCAGGAGTTTAAACTCAGGACTTTCTAAAGAGCCAGTGAATTTGGAAAGGGGAAGTTAGATGCAGACTCCTGGAGAAAGGGGAATCAGATAATAGATAATAACATTGCTAAGGAAGAACAGTATTGTTTATAGCAAAGGGCTGGTGCTTCTTCCCTATGTGATATCATCAAGGAAAACCACTTACGGTCCTGGTCCAAAGCCCACTGGAGTCGGTGAAAAGACCTCCACTAACATCAGTGGGCTTTGGTTCAGACCATAGGAGACTGTAGGATTACATCACCAATTCTCCCCATCCAACATGTATCAAAGCAATATATAATAATGCCTCAAAAACATGTTGGAGGGCACGTGGAGGAAGAGAATATGTACTTTCATGTCTGGTAGGACTCCCCTAAGGTGCAGTTATTCTTGAAATAAATATTTAAGATCACAGGAACTAAACAGCCAGTGGATACATTCATTCTCTTATGGGGACTTACAGGGTAAGTGCCTGTAAATGCCACTTTGACCTCCTATCTTTTGTGTCCACCAGATGCTCTACGGCTGGATTTTGGAAGAAGAAATCCCTTCACCCAGAAGTTTCTTCCTAGCTCTGTAGACTCCGAGGCACTAGGGATGGAGAATTATTGGACAGCCAAAGATCAAGATCTTCTGACTTATATACAACCTAGTGTCTGTTTGCAGAAGATGAAGGAAAGGACATCTCCACAGTAACCTGCAAAGCAGGCAAGGCTATATCTTCCATTGTGAGCTGATCTTCAATACACTGATATATCAATTAAAAAAAAAAAGTATTGTCTGGGTCTGTAACTTCTATTACAAACCTTAGGAAAGACATACAGACCTATGCTCTTAAGAGCTGGCTTGACTGAGAAAGAGAGGATTCCCTCTTTCTTCCCTTCATTCATTTTTCATGTTTGGAAAAGTGGTGAAAATCAGAAGCTAAAATGAAATCTGAACAGGCCTCAGTTGCCATCACCTCTAACTATCTGCATACATTTTAGTCTGCTTGTCCATTGTTTTATTAGGGCAGCAGAAGGGTAGAGTAGGTACCTGGAGGTGCTGGCTATGCTATGAGATTGTGTTCACTGCCTCAGTGAGCTTGAGTGACTCTGCCAGAGCTTGGCTGGCTGGAGTGAGAGTGGCCATGCTGGGAAATCATGCTCAAGCTACACGGTGTTTGGATTAGCAGAGTGATTGAATTAGCATCTGGTGAGTAATGCTAACTTGGGTTTGTAGTCTGCAGCTGCATCCCCCTTGCATTTCTCGTTTTAGCATTAGTAGAATTTGAGCTTCAACCCCCCCCCCCCCGCCCACCACCCCAAACGATCAGTTAGCTCAAATGTAGACCCCAGTTAATATGCTCTAGAGATTTTTGTGTATGGACAGGAATTGGCATAGAGGTGCCACTTCAGTTATACCTCGAGCTACCACCAGTGGCGTAGCCAGGTTTTCAGTGTAGGGGGACCAAACATAAAAAAGGCGCCCTCCCTTGGTTCCTCCTCTGGCCATGCCCCCCTTGGCTCCTCCCATCCCCCCCCCCCGATTAGCCCTGGGACCGACTCAGAACTCCTGCAGGCTTCCCGGGGGTGTGGATACCCCCCATCCCTCCGCGGTCCCGGGAGAGTCTCTCCTGCCCAGCACGCTCTGCAGGTATCCCCCGCTGCACTGTGTCGCCCGGACCCACCCACGGGGTCCCAGCCCCCCACTCCAGGCTCCTGCGCCGCACCAGAGCCCCCCCTGTCCACACAGCACAGTCTGCGCCCCTGGTCTGTGGGCCCAGCCCTAGAGAGCCCCTCACCCGGACCCCCCAGTGCAAGGCACTGAACCCCCACCCCCGGCTCACCTTCCATCCTGCGCTGCCGCCTGTCCCCAGCCTGCTCCCAGCGCTCGGCACGCTCCATGGGGGGCTCGCCAGCCAGGCGGCCTTAAAGGCGCAGGGGCCCTTTTGCCTCCCCCAGCCCACCGCATTAGCAAGGGGCGGGGGGAGGAGCAGGGAGTGCTTGGCTGCCAAGCCCTGAGCCGAGGAGCCGGCCCCCTCGTCCTCCAGCCGCTTCTGCTGCCCCCACATGGCGCCTCCGGCTGTGCTGATGGCAGCGCCGGCTGGCAGGAGCCGCTTCTGCGCCTGCCGCCCCACGGCTCCTCTGGCCACGCTGCTGGCAACGGTGGTCCGGCAGGCTCTGCTTCCACGCCTGCCACCCTGAGGGGAAGCGGCAACTTCCTTTTAACCCCGCTAGCTACGCTACTGGCTACCACTGCAAAGTATGCTGTTTTATATAGTGATATCCCAGTAGTACATGGCAGATGCATAGAATCATGGAAATTTAGGGCTGGAAGGGATCTCAAGAGGTCATCTAGTCCATCCCGCTGGCTGACACAGGGTTAAGCATCCCTGGGTATAGCTTGGAATATCACCAATGGGAATAACTGGACATTAAGTCAGATGATTGAGCTAAGTGACTGGGGTGCCAAGATAGAAGGGGCATTTGCATTCCTTCCGTATGAGAATCAAGTTTTGCTTAAAGCATTATGAGCAAACTAAACAGCAGTTTATTCTCAAGACACCATGCTTAGTACTTTGAACTTCAAAGGAGTTGGGATTTGTGCTGGGCAAACTTCAGCAGCTCTGGAGATGCAGTTCATACAAATACCCTAAAGTTCAGCTGCTTATTGGGATCTCTGCAAACCTGGGCTTGGAAATCTAGAGAGAGCACGTTTTCCTCACCAGATTTCTGGGGCTCTGCTCCTGGTTGGGTTGGAAACAGCCTAGTGCTTCTCCTTTGGCGCTTGACAACCTGGCAGATGGAGATGGAAATGAAAAATAACGTGGGAAATAAATTCAACTTTTTTTTTAAATATCAGAAAAAGTTTAACTCCAGCTTGGGCTGAGTTGAGGGGACAAGATTTGTGGGACATGTTAACCAAAAAGATTCCTTAATGCCAAGTTTTATTTTCACGTGTTTAGAAGGAGTGGAGAACCAAAGGAGAATTCGGTAATGTCTCTCAATCCATCCTTCTTTATGCATTTCCCACTCTGCGCCTGTTTTGCTGCATTCCCTCTTCCACTTGGAACAGCTGCATCAGTCTTTGCTCTCCCTTTGCCAGCAGTAATCCTGCAATAATCAATAATCCTCAAACTGCTGTCATCTGCTTTCTGGAGCAGGGCTGATTTTTAAACATCCAAACTCCTGTCAGAAAGGAGTGTGTCAGGATGCAGTGTGTGCAATGGAATGGTATGCTGGTGATGAAGCAATCAGACCTAGGTGTCCTGGAGTAGGTAAATGGGAATGTGATTAGGAAACACCTAATAATATCCCTGCCTGTTTGTCTTTAAAAAAAAAAAAAAAAAAGCACATTTCCTCAGGAGTATCAATCAGCTTTGTCTCTGGAACAAAATGTACTTCCGTTTTGACACGCACAGCATGGTGCTATCAGCTGCCATTTGCTGCCACCGGATGGCCAAATGAGTTATGGCAGCAAGAGGGTGCAGACGTTTACCTTCGCCTTGAATCCCACCTTGTGGAAGGAACAGAGATCATGCATATTTGGCAGCATCCATCTGATAGGTTGGAGAGCTCCAGATCACTTCCTGGTGGTTGCAGGGAGGGCAGAGGGTCTCTTTGGGTCTCCCACCTGCTGTGTATGCAATCCTGAGCTGGTGCTGTGAGCTCTCCTGCCAGTATTTTCCACAGTGACCTGTGTGCCTCGTTCCCTTCAATGTTGAGTGCTGTTTTCAGCTGCTTCGCCATCCTCACCACTCACCCAGGAGGCACAGAGCAGCGCAAGCAGCCCCACAGAGCCCTGCATTCTTGCTGCAGATGCTGCACTGGTAGCTCTCCCTGTAACTTGCCCCTTGATCTCCACTCCCAGCGCTGGCAGCAGGACTGGAGTGCGGGGCTCCGGGGCTCAAAGTGTAAGAACTACGCACTCCAGTGAGCTGTTCCTAGGGCCTGGTGACTGTGCCCTGCCTGGGGGCGGTGCCCCTGCTCCCTGTGCTGGCAGACCAGTGGCATCTCCTGCATGCCACTTGACTGCGTTTTGTTCTTCTATTTTGATCCCAGCATCCCGTTTCAGCTGCCCCCGAGTGGGCCTAAGGAACAATACATAGGGCCGGTCCCTATCTGGAGTCTGCTGTCATTAGAGTAGCACTTATAACCAATCTCACTTCCTCCCGTTTGTCCTTCATTCTCAACTGCAGCTTCCGTGCCATCCCTGCTGGGTAGAAAGTCAAGTTCAATGAAAGGCAAGGGGAGGCTGAGTGCCAGGGAAAGCCTCCTCTACAACAGCATCCAATCTAAAAATACACGAGAGAGGGTGCGTGAACAGGGAGTTAGCAGTGCCTTGCTTTGCTGGGCGAGTGATGTTCTAGTCCTCCTCCATCTGTGATGATTTGTTATTTCCACTGGGGCAGAGGCTAGGAACCTCATCCCAGGACCAGGTCCTGCTGTCTTGGGTACTGTACAGACATGTAATGAAGACATCAGTCCCTGTCCCAAAGAGCTCAGAATCTACATATCAGACAGGACGCGAGAAATGGATAAAACGGACAGAGGGGAGGCGGTTGGGTTAGGAGGAGATAACCATAAAGTGAACGGAGTTAAGCAGAAGTTGATCCTTCTTGCCTCTCCTGAGTCAGCCTTTGTTCCACTGCAGCGATGATCTTTCTTTGCCAGCTGCTCTGATGATCTGATTCCTCTCTCGCTGATGCCACCCTGCCTGCTGTAACTCACTCATACTCCTGTCCTTGTCCCTCAAGGCTCCTCACAAGGACTAGAGTATGAGTGAGTTACAGCAGGCAGGGCTCCTCCTCGGCCTATCTCTTGTATCTCATTATGCAATGTCTTCCTCTCCCTTCCCAATACCAGCAGCAATTCCAGTTGCAGTTCTACCCTCGTTCCCTTCTTCATGCTCCACCTTGTTGTCCCCCGCACCTGGGATGATCTGTTGGTGCCGATGTGCCACACCCTTTCAGATCCCTCCTAGGGACTCACCTCCTCTTCAGTGCCCACAAACACTGACCTGTTATAATTATTATTGCGTAATTATGGTGGTGCTCCCCAGGTGCTTTCCAAACACGTAAAGCGGGAAGGTCTCTGCATCTGTGCCTCTGCTCTTCACTGGATGGAATCGTGTGGACCTACCTACATTCATAGACTTTTAAGACTAGAAGAGACCATTATGATCATCTAGTCTGACTTCCTGCGTAACACAAACCATGTGACTTCCCTGTATTAATTCCTGCTTTCAGTTCAATTACTCTGTTTAAACTAGAGAAGCCTTTTAGCAAAACATCAAGGCTTGATTTCAAAATTGCCCATAATGGAAAAACACTACAGCGCTTGGTAAGTTGTTCCTGTAATTAATTACTCTTGCTATTAAAAATGTGCACCTTTTTTTCCAGGCTGAATGCGTCTAGCTTTAGCTTCCAGCCTTCTGATATTGTTAGACCTTGGTATAGGTGGAGCTGGATGAAATACAGGATGAATCTTTCATAAAAATGTTTGTGAAATGTCACTTGTTTTTAACTGAAATGCGCAATTTTGATAAGAAATTTTGAAACTTCAGAGTTTTCAACCAACCACAGAGCTGGTTTTTAAAAAAAATGAAATTTTGGTGAAAGTTTTGTGACAATTTTGACCTGTATTTTTTTTCATCAATATTTCTAAATGTTTCAACCAGCTCCACTCATCTGCCCATTCTCTCTCCCAGTGGAGCACCTGGCTGTCCGCAATCCCACCTTGTACCATCCTCCTCCCAGACCTGGGACCAGCTAAGTAGGCCTGGCATTTGAAGGTGGATGTGCAGACAGGGCTGCTTTATCGATGCATTTGTGACAGTTGACGCAACTGAGCCGGGGAGCAGAATTCTGCTTGGATAAAATTTCAGGACCTTTCCAGGTGTTTTGCTTTGTATGTTGTCCCCTCTCCATTCTGTATTTCCAAGGAAGAGCTTTGGGGCCTGGTAGGAAACACAGCCCTCTGGCTGAATTCCAAATCCTCTTACACTTTGGGGGTGTTTGGATCCAGGGTTTCCTTTCAGGCCTGTGCCTGTTCGAAATGCACCGTAAAATACCACAGCGGAAAATGCGCGAGGAAGGGTAACGTGTGTAGAAGTGACTAAATGAGCCTAGGGCCCATTTTCAGAAGGGACTTAGGCACTTTTTGAAATTGTTACCCCCTGAGCCCCATTGACTTTCAATGAGAGTTAGGTGCCCATGTGCCTAAAGCCACTGTGGAAATGGCACTTAAGTGCTGTGGCAAATGTTACCTGGGGAGTTTGCGATGGCTGCCGATCTCAGGAAGTGTGCTGTCCCTGTCCTGTCTGCTGTAATGTCAGCCTCTAGAACTAAAACCATGAGTCTCTCTCTGCTGCGTGGACTAAAGAGCCAGGCTGGGTAGCTGGGGCTGTAACAAACTCTTACCTTCTGTGGCTTGAGCACAGGGCAGGGTGACTAGCATATACTGACTCTAAGCCATGGGACACATGTCCTGTAGTCCCAGTATCTCCTCTGCTATGGGCTGGGTGTGTGCAGCAGTCACAAAGCGGCCACTCCTTCTAAGGCAAACAGAGGGAAATCAGCTGCACCCAAGTCCTACCCTGTCCATTTAGAAAACGTTTTCCCTTAGCAGCTGCGCAAGCAGACAAATCTCCAGAGCCCTAAAGGCAGAGTGAGAGAAGGACAAACACCCCTCACTGGCTTTGGGGTGTCTAATAGCACCGACCTGGTTCCTCTTAGTCAGCAGCAGCTGAACTTCCTGGTCAGTCTACCTGAAATCTGATCTGAATCCTTCCCTGACTGGCTGGCAGAGAGAGAGCGAGATTCCTGCAACAGCTCACCTGAGACAGGTAAGCCCCCACTGTGGAGTTCTCTGTGCTGCGAGCTTCCAGCAGCAGAGGTCAAGAGGTAGGAGAAGTGGGAGCAGGGTGTATATGACAGCTGGAAACCCAGGAAGTCTTTGCCTTTGATGCCACAGCTGCTATGTGACTGAGAAAGCCATCTTTATTGTTGCAGGGCCTTTCTGGTTAATCTTTCCTCTGCTGCACCTTACAGGGACAGTCACTTTATTTTTGAAAAACCCACGACACCATTCTAGCCTTAGTCTTGTTTTAAACTAGACAAACCACTTTGTCAGACTCGGTGAGATTCACAAGCAAGGCCTGTAGGCAGCATTTCAGTTAAGGAGGAAGAACTCAGTTCCTCAAATGCCAAGGAGACAAGGTATTTGAAGGGACTTAACTAAAGAAATCAGGTGAGGGAAAGAACAGGGGCTAAGGGGCTGGGGGGAGAGAGGGAACTTCCTCCTTTAGAACCTTCTGCAGACACTTTTTCATCTTTTTTTTTTCTGCCACAAATGCTTGTTTGTGCTGCTTGCCTGACCTTTTGCTCTTCTGAGAGTCTGTGCTGCCATCAAAGCCTTTCTCAGGCTATTCAGCAGAGAGAGGCTGGTAGTGATCTGCGTGGAGTTCTTTCTTTAGACACGAGCTTTTGTTTGAAAAATCTCCTTTTCTTGAGGAGTGCTTGGATTTACAAACACTATCCCCCTTCTATCTAGGGACATATCTGCCCTCTCCATCATTAATACGTTTATCCTCCCAACACCCTGTGAGGTAAGGAAACACGACTGGAGAAATGAGGCACAGAGAGGGGAAATGGTGTACCCAAGGTTACATGGGGAGTTTGCGGCAGAGCCAGAAGTTGAATTCAGGTCCTCCAGGCTACTGCTTTAATATCAGCCTTCTGAACACCACTGCAGTCCACATTGCCATTCTCAGGCCCAGGAAAGCCTGATTTAAAAGCAGATGGCATGTCCGTGGCTCGTGTGAAATGAGGTGTTGTGGTTTCAGACTAGTTCTTCATCATACTGATCTTTGTGCTGAAGGCCCCTGACTTAGTACAATATGCTGGGACAGTTGCCATGAGATTCTTTCACCACAAATCCCATCCAACTGGCAGGTTTCCAGGCTTGTGCTGAGTTTCAGAGACGCCTCAAAAGTCGACTGCCTGATTCCATGCCTCAGACAGGGGAGCAGAGCTGGATTTGGTAGCTGTGTCTAAGTCCTGCTGCCTCTGGAAGACCTTCTGTATTTTGGGGACGTTCCAAGTAAAATGATCCCCCGGGGAACTGAAACTGATGAACCTTGTCCCATGTATTTCTGTAACCCAAAACCTCCTTCGTTCACACTCTCATATGGAGAAGGTTGGGTGTGTGAAGTTACTATGTGACGATGATAAAATACTGGGTCATTATTCCCTGCTGGGTAAATTGTTTTGACAGGTTATTTTATCATCTTCATTCTACTGAAATGAACTGGCTAGTGTGTATTTGTATCACCACATTCTACTGGATAGTAGCAGAACTCTTTAATTGTGCATCCTAGGCCCTATACCAGACACTGCCTCTGACGATTCTCTTTTCGCTCAGGTGGCGAGGGCCTTGTGCTTTTAGAGCAGGAGAATTTGAGTTCTATCTCATCTGCTGCCATGAACTTCCAAGCAATCATGCTATGCAGCAAAGAGAGAAGCAGGTAGTCCTGTGGGATTGTCACCCTCTGTCGTACTCCCTAGAACCCTGGGGATAAGTTGTGCCTGGGTGAACAGCTGACCTGAACCTTCCCTTCTCAGCACACGCATTCAGGACTGAGAATGCACCTCATTCCCAAGTGCTCTCTGCCTGACAATTCATGTTCTCATTGACGTGCCCAGCATTGAGGTCTGGATCTTGACTCGCTTGAATGGACAATGTCCTCCTCCCCTGATGTGTATGGGCCACTAGTTGAAGCCATGTCAGATGGAGTCTCTGAGCGGCAGGAGGAGGGTTGTCTGTGGGTTTAACTGTAAATTAGTGGTGCTGAGCTAATCTGTGGCACATGCAAATGATGCAGTTCCAGGGCATGTTTGCATGCATACATGCTGCCTCCCCTACTCCCCCATTTCAACTTTCTGAATGCAAAATGAATTGCAAATCTGCAATGGCCAACAACAGCCACTAGGTGGAAATTTGTGTTGTATATCCCAGTGCTTCTCCAGTTCTGTCAGTCTGCGCCTGGTGTTGCCAATCTTGGTAATTTTTCTCCAGTAGTTTTGCTTTTGAAAAGCCTTGGTGACAAAAATTCTTGGTGACTTTTTGGGCTACCAATTACTTTCTTGTGGCCAAATCTGGGAGATTTTTATGTCGCTCTCTGCTGCTCCCCAGTCCCTGTCTATGCGCTGCTATCTGGTGGCTGTTCAAATGAGCAGCTGCTGAGATGCAAGTGCTGCTGGACCAACTCCACATCTCCCAGCCAGCAGAAGCCACATGGTAAATGCGCCCTAGGAACAGAGCCCTGCTGGCTGCAGGGAAGTGGAGCTTCCTGTTGGCCACAGGAGGTATCCAGTCAGATGAGGAGGCAGCCAAAGTGGAACCATCTTCATATCTGGGTTCACTCTGCAGACTTCCAGGCAGGGCTGCACAGATCACTGATAGTCCAAAGAACGTGGCTGGAGAACCACTGAGCTGGTGTATCTGCTCGAATGTCAGCCAGTAAATGTATGCCTCAGTTGCAAGACCACTTTTGTAGCAGACCTGTGATTCCCCCCCAGGCTGGTCATGCCTTGTTGGGCTCCCAGCATCAAGTACTGAACAACAACTGGACTTCCTTGGCGGTGCTGCAGGTTTTCAGTAGCCCTCTGGGCCTTTTATTCATAAAAAAAAGATAGTTTAGAGATGGGTCACTGGGCTTTAAGGACTTAATTGAAATAAGCAGGGGCTGCTTATGTATGAGGTTGGCTTATAGGCAGTGCCAGCTTCAATATGACTTTATAGGGCACATTGTGGGTGCAGTTTGATGCCCATGCTGGATGGGCATTGTCAGGCAGCAGCACCTCTGAGCTCTTAACTGCTTCGGGGAGTTTACGCAGAGTTGATTCCCATCTTGCTGGTGAAGTAATTGACAAAGGAGCTGGGAGACCTGAATGGTGCATCTGGTCTTTGCAATCGGGCACATTCTGCTCTCCAGAGCACGGTTCTTATTTTAGTGCCGCCTCTTCTTGGGATAAGATAACTGGGGCTATGGAGATGATGGCTGTGCTTGTCTGCAGACATTTGCACTGGGACTGACAGAGGTATTTCGGACTGTCTCCATCACCTTGAAGCATTAGAAGATATTGGTGAGGATGTGAGCGTCCCTGCTGCGGGTCAGATATAATAACCCATAGCACTGTGCTGGGATGATTAAATCCAGCCAGTTCTGCACACAAGTGGAATGTTGTTCTCTTGTATACACTTTCTCTTCCCATGTGAGGTTTCATGCTAATACTACCATCCTCCTGGGCCAAGCTTTCTTTAGAAAACTTTTGTTGAAAACAAACAAAAGGAAGTATTTTTTTCATATAACACACAGTCAACCCATGGAACTCCTTGCTAGAGGACGTTGTGAAGGCCAAGACTATAACAGGGTTAAAAAAAGAACTAGATAAGTTCATGGAGGATAGGTCCATCAATGGCTGTTAGCCAGGACAGGCAGGGATGGTGTCCCTAGCCTCTGTTTGCCAGAAGCTGGGAGATGGGGATGGATCACTTGGTGATTCCCTCTTCTGTTCATTCCCTCTGGGACACCTGGCATTGGCCACTGTCAGCAGGCAGGACACTGGGTTAGATGGACTTTTGGTCTGACCCAGTACGAGTGCTCTTATCTAAAGCTCTGTTAGGGCTCCAGCTTTAAGAGCCCTGAGGCTAATACTCTCTCCTCTTTGCCCCACCCACCAACTCCACAGCTGAGCAGGACCATCCTGGTGGTGCTACTGGCTCAGAAGGAATTGATGGTCTAAGTCCAGGAATCACACTCCATTAGTCCGCTGCTTGTAACTGCCAGCTGCTAAGTGCCCTGTTCTGAGCTGCTGGGAAGCACAGGATTCCTGGTTGTCGAGCACGCATGCTCTCTCCACCCAGGACTCATCAACTGCAGCGATCCTGCTCTCTATCATGCATCTTCTTGACAGTGGCTCAGCGCCTCAGCAGTCTGTGACTTCACTTGATTGTGTTTGCCCAGCTCCTCCTAGTCTGTGTCTCAGGCGGACCTTTTATTCATTGGCTTCTCCAAGTCTTCCCAGGGTATGGAAGATTCATCGCTTTTGAAGAACAGAAGAACCATTCTGATCAATCTCGCCTGACTTACTCCTGCATCAGGCCCAACAGCTTGGGACTGAACTGGAGCATGTCTAGACAGAATGCTGAATACCACAGTCCATTATGAAGTAATAGCATTCTATTCAAAAGTGGCCAAAACCCACTCCTGTTTTACGTGCTATTCCACTCTGTATCCCCACAGTGATCACCCTCATGAACCCCGTCTTTCAAGGAGGTGATGCTAGATTGCCACACTCTGGAACATCCGGTACCTTTTTGCATTAGCTAATGGGGGTGACATTCTTTTCCACTCTTAGGATCCTGAAGTGCCCCCCTTTGGGAGCTGGAGTCCTTCCCAGCATGCGGAGGCAGCCACAGGCAGAAGAGGTGAGCCTGACATTGTGGCAAACCCTCCCTGCAGTCAGCCACGCCAACGCTGGCTCCCTTTGTGAGGCTTGTTTATTGAAGGTGAACTCCTTGAGCATACAGAGGGGAGGGGGGCACGAAGGGAGGAAGGTGCTGCAGGAAGAAACATTGCAGGGCAAAACCAGGGTGTGTGCTGCAGGATGCTACGGGGCTGGGGCTGGAACCTCAAAGCTGTGCTAAGAACAAAACGTGGCCTCTGATGTCAGGGTTGGGGAAGGGGAGTGAGGTCTACAATAGAACAATCAATATGGTGGCTTTAGTCTCGTCACATAATGATACTTGCCTGCCGTGCTGTTGTAAAGCTGTATATGAGGGCATTGGCCCCTGCAAGGGCCAGGGGCAAAGGGGAACAGCCAGCCCGTTTCTGGTCTGGTGAAGATTCCCAGGTAGGGATGGTGAAGAAGAGCCCCAGCTCCACGAGGGAGCCTGGGACCAGGAGAGGACTGGGTGTGCACTATCCCCTGGCTGCAGCAGAAGCACACCCCGGGCTGAGGAAGCTCGAGCCATTCAGCCGGAGAGGCCCACCATCAAGCTTGGGAACAGGGTTATTTCTTTGCTGTTGTTACACATTACCCCCTTTTTTTTTATTTGCACTGAAGAATAAACAGGGCCCTGCAGGCAGGGCTATAGACTGAACTGGGTGTGGCCAATTGCCCCAGGCCGGTGATCAGGTCCACTAGCACTTTGAGAAAAGCACAGTAGACCAGTGAGGTGTCATTGTTACTTCCTGTGACACCTTCCATCTGAGGATCCCAAAGCACTAGGCACACGTTGATCTATCAGGCCATGCAGTGAGTTACTGGCAGAACCAATAGAACCCAGCTGTCCAGATCTCAAGTCTCTTTCACTGTTTACTCCAGATCTCTACATTCCTCTGAGCAGGCGGCAACTTCCCTCCTCTTCAACCAGTGATTTGGCTCAGTGGCCTCCGGGTAGGATTGTTGTCTGGGGTTTAGGGCAAAGGCCTGGATTTCTCTTCCTGGCTCTGTCACTTGACTTGGGTGAGCCAAAGCTGTGCTCTGCCTCAGTTCCCCAACTGCAAAATGGGGGATCATAATAGCTTGCCTGCCTCACAGGGGCATTTCAATTCTTTATGAGTATACAAAAAGGGCTCTGGAGTCACTTGATGAAAAGCATCATGGGAGTGCTAGTGAAGAGGACAAAGTCTCTATATTTGTGTACACTGTCCTCCCTCTGACTGCACTGAACTATGGTGCTTTACACCTGAAAGCTGTGAACTAATGCAGGGGTTGGTCTTTTGACCTGTCTCCCTGGAACAAAAGCCATAGGTAGGTCATGGTGTGAATGCATTGCTGCCAGCACACTAGGCCATTCCCAGTTCCTGGGATTCCAGGCGCCATTGCCCACGTGTTAAATTGTCAAACAAGCACCTTTGTCCTTTCCCCTGTGCTGCCCCTCATAACTGGGAGGTGCTCCCTGTAAACATCCCCGAAGCTCCCTCCTGAAAACTCACCTTTGCTGTGATGCCTACAAAAACACTTGGCAGCAGGGTGTTTGTGTGCTTAGATCACTGCTCATCGGTTGACCAATACCATCTCATTGTTTCCTGGTGCTCCCCCATCGGTCTGGCTGTCTCAATCTGCTGTCTTACACAGCAGTGCTGGAACAAGGGATGCTGGAGGGGCTGCCGCACCCCCTGTCTTGAAGTGGTTTCCATCATAGACAGGGTTTTCAGTTTGGTTCAGTGGCTCTCAGCACCTCCACTGTACAAATTGTTTCAGCACCGCTGGTCTTACGCTCCTTGGGTCAAAGACTGTCTCTTTGTTCTGTGTTTATACCAGACCAGGCACAATGGACTCTTTGGCACTACAGTAATCCAAGTAATAATACGAAATATCAGCACGGCGTGCTGCCGCTGTAACGTGCACTAGGAGACGGTGGGTCTCTCTCCCGCTCTAGTGGCGGGTCCGCAGACGTGATCAGTGAGTTTGTGACAGGTGACACTGTTACTCCGGGTTCTTTCAACCCAAAGTTCTCGGTAACTTTTACTCTGTGTGAGGTGGTGTCAGGAAATAAATCAGGGGAGACATGGCTGGCCGACCCATAGAGGGCTGGCACAAACAGGACAACACAAGAGTGCTTTCACTTAAAGCTAAACTTTACTTAGTCTCAAGTGCTCACACACGTCCGCAACAGGTTAGTAAAACACCCCCAACCCTTGATAAGTACTGAAGCTGAGTTCTCAAATGGCACAGCCGCAGCTCGTCTGCCAGTGGGGAACACAAGATGCATCCAGAGGGAGAATCCCCCATCCTGAAGAGTCCCACTACCTCAAACTTTTCCCCCTTATTTATACATTAGTAATAGAATGGCATGTCCCTTAAAGAAAACTTGTTAAGCAAGCAGTTCCAATGGTCAAGCAAGAGGCTTCCTTCTGATTATTGATTAACCAGGTGCAGGAGCGGCGCCAGGGTTTTTGGCGCCCTAGGCGGGGTCCTTCCATGCTCCCGGTTGTTGGCGGCAATTCTGCGGCAGGGGGGTCCTACAGCGCTCCTGGTCTTCGGGGCACTTCGGCGGCGGGTCCCAAAGCGAGTGAAGGACCCGCAGCAGAATTGCTGCCGACGACCCAGAGCGCGGAAGGACCCCTGCCGCCGAATTGCCGCTGAGGGTGGCAAAATGCCGCCCTCCCAAATCCTGGTGCCCTAGGTGACCGCCTAGGTCGCCTAAATGGAAGCACCGGCCCTGACCAGGTGTGGGGTTTTCCCAGAGTTTGCAGTCTTGAGACCCTGTTAGACTCATTCCTGAGGGCACATCCTGCTCTTCTAAGATGCATCTATCAGCAACTTCAACACCGTTCTTATCAGGAAGGACAAGGGGTCAAGCTGCTCTTTCTGTGGCACCCAAAACACCGTCCCTCCTGCCTTGGTGAAGCTGAGTTTGCTATATGGCCACTTTACGGCCTGCTGACTTGGCTGCTTTTAGGAATAATAACTCAGCCACTGGACTTGCTGGTGCCAGCCTGAGCTCGGTGTAGCTGGCTGTGTTAGCCTGGGGTAGCACCTTCTCTATCCCAGCCCTTGCGTGAATTCCAACCTCCGCCACCGGGGTTAGGCTCCCATTCTGGGCTCAGGCTCGTGGCTAACTCCGTGTGGATCAGAGCTGACCCACGCAGCGCTGGGGTGGCTTCCTGTGCCCACGGCCCGTTACAGGTTGCCATGGCAGTGGTGGCTTTCCTTGGGATTATTCCCATCATGCGGCTGAGTGAGAGCAGAATGTAGCTGGTGGCTCTCAGACCAATTTTAGCTCACGCACGTTGCACGGAGGTAGCTGTCACATGCTCTGAGAAACCTGTCACGTCGTCAGCTCTTTCATGTCTTCGTTTGATTCATGCTATGTGGTAGGTCTTCCCTGAGCCATACGCCTCCTTTACACAATTCAGCAATGCTGGGTGGGAATGACCTTACCAGTAAGGGAGTCCATAATTTAAATGCAAAGAGCTGTCTTGGAAAGATGTTGCTTAGATCTTTCACAATGCAAAAGGCCAGGCAACTGAAATATGCCGAAGAAGTCAATTTGTTCACATACCCAGAAATGCTGAAAGGAAGTGATTAATGTCAACCTCAGGTTAAATAGCAAACGTTCAAAGGACTTTAACTTAATTTCAAGGGTAGAAGTTCCCTGAAGTTGTGTGTAAAGAGAGGACAATGGCTGAGCTTCCTTTGAAATGAACCAAAGCAAACTATGTAGATTGCAAAGGAGTTATTGGAGAAGATGTAACCACCTCATGGGTCACTATATAGCGCAGCAGGAAAGCAGGGGTAATAATATAGTGTCTTTGCCCTAACTTCAGAGGAAGTCTCTTGTGGCTTGAGCTGATGCATATATCCCTAGTGCAGGTTCAAAACACACAACTTTTGCAAATTCTGATACTTTCCTATAGGCTGGGGGCCTAGAGCTGAGGGCTTCCACTGGGCACACGCCATCTTTCTGGAAGGCATCACATCCCAGATGTACTGTGGCTCTGCTGGTCTATTAGCAAATCCAACAGACACTACACTTCCTGGTAAATGCTGCGATGTTCTGTAAGGAAAGCCCAGGTTCTCAGATGCACCCGTGTGCTGGCTGGGGCTTCCTTTTCCGGATCTTTTGTCTAGCTTTCTGCTTAAACTGTCAGCTGTTCAAGGCCAGGAGTGTCTTACAGTGTGAAGGGGAGGTGGCGTCGCACCCAGAAGAATAGGGTTCTGATCTCAGCTGGGGCCTCTTGGCCCTACCTCGTACTGGAATAAAAATGAGATATCTGGGAGGGGGAACTCTGCAAACGAGCTTCCCAGTCCTACGGCCAGCAGAGACAGCTCAACCGTCAGCGGAATGTAGAACAGTTTGAGGTGGGAATGGCAGCTGGGGATTCGGATGGTGCTCCGGACATGCTCCTTTCCCCCTGGCCATGGCCCCACACCCAGTGCCACTAAGAGAGTGGTGCAGCAGCTGGCTTCATTAGCTTTCCCTCACCGAGGGATTCCACCAAACCAGGATAACCCTAGTTGGGTAGATCCATTGGCTTTATAGCTGTCTTCCAACACCAGCGCAGTAGGACTGCGTCCCAGTAAAGAATCAGGTTGAGGACTGCTTGAGGGCAGTTTTTAGCATCAGTTATGATGCACTGAAAAGGTAGCTTGTTTTCCGCGTTTCCTCTTGGTAATGTAAAAAGCCAGCGAGCCCTTCGTTTGCCTGGGGTCTGCACTGCAGCCTGATCGATAGCTCGGAGATGGCCAGTTGCTGAGAGTGCACATCGTCCCTGGGCGCAGCTGAGCACAAGCTAATTGCAAATGCAATGCCAAGGATCAGCCAAGTTCAGAATCTGGGGTGTAAGCTTAGCGTCTGCATCCAGGCTGCACAGAGAGTTGCAGAGGTTAAGCTCAGAGGGACCATCAGATCTTCTACTCTAACCTCCCACCCGATTTACCCCAGAACTTGGGGTCACGAATCTGTCAATTGTAGAGCACCCCCTCTAGGAGCCACATGTGGAGCTCATCCATGAGTCCAATTATTCCCCATCCTGGCAGGTGTTATGGGGCATCTTTCTAGTGGGCTGGCGCTCAACCTTCTGGCTGAGGCCTCTAGAGCCATGTCCCCTCTCGGGGTCCCAGGCAAAACCAAAAAGCTGCCCGCAGTTAGCAAATGGAGCTCAACCAAAAAGGAAAAGAAAAACATGTCAGCAGCTTCCTCCAGGATATGGGCCCATCTGATTCCAGAGTGCCCTGGGAGTGTCACTGTCTATGTTAGAATCCACTGGGGGACTCAACAGTCTGGTCCCTCCCCAGGGTTGCCCAGGTCTCCTAATAACGCTTTCTCCAGATTTGCAAGTGCAGAGAGGCAGGGCCATCCTGGCCCCATGCTGCTCCTTAACCCTTCCATGCTGGTGCGGAGGTGATGTATACCGCACACTTGGGTTCGACTAAAGCATCTCTTCCAGCAAGGCCGGCCAGGCTTGAGTTGAAGCCATCAATAGATGGAGAATCCACCACATCTCTTAGATATTTGTTCCAGTGGCTAACCACCCTCACTGTTACAAATGCCTAGCCTCAATTCTAGATTGCATTTGTCTGGTGTCAGCATCCAGCCACCGGTTGGTGTTCTGCCTTTCTCTGTTAGATTGAAGAGCCCGTTAGTACTTGCTATTCTCTCCCCAGGATGGTACTTAGACACCGTAATGCAGTCACCGCCCCAATCAGCTTTTTGCAGTTGAACCACATTCAGGACCCCTTGCTAACCCCTGTTGTCAGCACTGGGTGACTTTTACAGTGTAGTCCAGGAGTAAACTTCACAGGCAGAGATGCCATGAGCCACCACCCATAGTTACCAGCCTTCTATCCAGCAATAAACTAACCACACACAGAAGTTTTATTTAGGGTCCTACCCCTATCAGCTCTATTACTTTATTTGCTCCTGCCCTCATCCTTTAACTCTTTCTATCTGTGTCTCATTCAGCCTGCAAGCTCCCCCAGGGGACAGAGCTGTGTCAGTTCTGTGTTTTGCAAAGCACAATACAGTACTCGATCGAGACTTGGCCAATTTGTTTTGCCTAATTTTGAACAGGCTGAAACATGGCTTTGAACTCAAATGCTGACAGGGAGGGTTGGTGGGAAATAGTTTTTCTGTCTCAGGAAAAATTGTTGAGGTTTTCTGGACATTTTTCCCATTCTGCATGAGGCCAGTCGAAGCTTTTTAACAAACACCAGAGAGAGAAATCACACCCACCCCAAGAAAATCAGACTCAGTAGGCACTTGAGCCCAGATGTCCCACCTCTGAGGGGAGTGCTCAGGTGTGGAGGTGTACTCTCACTCTCTCTCTCTCTTGTTTTGAAGAATCAGCATTTTCCAACAAAAACACCATTTTGTTGAACGCCCTCCCAACTATCTCTGCTGTTAGATTTGTGTTCCGCTGGGGGAGATAGAAAAACAGGAGTTGGATGGCTGAGATCAGCATGCAAAGTGGATGAATAAGTGAGCAGAATAAAAAATGATAACAGTGAAATGCAGGGAAAAAAACAGAGAAAAGAGATGATGCTAATGGAAAAAATTAACATACTCTCTAAGCGTAGACCGGGCACCCATTCTTGCTCATCTAGCCTTCCTGTGTGGTGTTCTGTCCTTAATACTTGTCTGAGTCCTCCCTGTAGCAAGAAAGATTTTTCTTCTTAAATTGACTCGCCTTTGGGAGGAGCATTTGGTTTAGAGGCCGGAAAAACAAGTTTGCAAACTTCACTTTGTTTGGCAACCCAACCCTAAAAGGTCCCACAAGGGTCTCCTGTTCCTAGTCACACACCTGCTAAGTGAAATGAACACAGAACAGGTTTGGCATTGCCCAGAGCAAGATGCAGTGACTGCATTCTGATCCTCTGATCAGAGGAAGGTGCAGAGGAGCCCAAGACCCTGGGTTATAGGTCTGACAAGTGCTTGAAACGATGCCCCTTCAGTAAATCATTGGGGTAAACAAGTGTCCATGCTAAGGACTGCAGGAGATATCACAGAAATAAATGGGAACGAAATCTGAGTGCTCGTCCTGTGATTTTCCACGTATTGTGTGTTAATTGCTACCAACTGGTGCAAATTGCTGCTTGCCTTTTCTATGCCTGAGGTTGGCTTTCATGCAGCTATGCCATTTGCTGGACACTGACTGCTGAATGTAGCCTGCGTTCCTCATTTATTCCCTTGCAAATGCTGCCCCCTGGAACATACTCTCTAGAAAGGAAGACGATTGGGAAGTCCTGTATGTAGTCATCAAAAAAGGACCTAAGTAAATAAATAGATACAGCATAACACTGATTTTTGTGTGGTGGGAGAAACCGGTGATTTTGTTTTTGCAGAACTTCTCATATGGGCTTCGGGTTCATCAGGCTAACTGAGCTTCTGTTCTCAGCTTTTCCACAACGCTCCTGGGTGTCCTACGTCATCTTTCTGTGTTTGAAATAGAGATAACTTGTACTCTCCTCAAAGGGAGAGTTATGAGACCTGCCTCATATTTACAGAGCACTTTGAGATCTTTGGATGAATTCTGCTACAAATAAGTAAGGTGATATTATCATGTTAATGCCATTTACTAATGCAACAGAATGATATTTTGAAGGCCATAGATATGGAAAAGCATGAAGGGTTTAAGCATTCATTTGGTTTTGCCCAGTTGGCGTGCGCTTGAATTTCATTGAGCAGTAATACAAAGGATTTGATCAGATGTTCTGGTTGTTCTGTCTTGCTTGATTTTTAGGCAGCTGAAATGTCTAACAGAGAGCACAACCAAGAGTTCCAGATGGTGGAGCAAATGGAAGAGATGGGTGAAAGAAAAGCTGGCGATAGAAAAGCTCCAGAGTCCAACCCAAGTGGAGGCAAGGAGTCCCCATCTATGACTTCTGAGTTTACTCCTTCCGCAAATTCTTACGCCAACCAGCATGCCATGAGGAAATTCTTTGTTACAAGGGTAAGCAAACCCCATCCCCGTTTGTGTCCCGTAGTTAGTGGACTTCCCATGCAATGGCTTGGCTCCTGGGTTCTCCTCCTGGATATTCAGTCCCCAAATTGCCAAGAAGATCTGGAGTGATCTACCTTTATGTGGCTAGGTGTCGAGTCAGACCCCCTATGATTTAGGTTCATTGGGAAAAGACCTGCATGTGAGTCTAGTCTCCTCTGGGCATGCGTGATTTCCACCTGGAACTCCCAGACACCATAAGCTGTGCTCACTATCTTCCCTGCACATGGGCTTGGGGTATAGCTCGCACCAGAACTTCCTCAATGTTTGGAGAGTATAGTCTGGAACAGGGCCGACGAGAGTCGGGGGGAAGCTGGTACAAATTACCAGGGCTTGGTAGTCCGGAATGGGGCTTGGTGCCCGGCTTCCCTGGCTTTGTCAGCCCTGTTAGCCAGTCCACCCTTGCTGGGGGGCCCGAAAAAATTTTTTCACTTGGGCCCGAGCCCGCTCTCGGCAGCCCTGGTCTGGAATGCAATTTGATATAACCAACCATGTGACATCCCCAGGATAACTGAGAAGTAATAGCTTGTGAGAGGGCTTTATCCTCTATTCAAAGTCCTTGTCTAATGTGGGACTTTGCCTCAGTTCTATCAGTCAGCGGCTAGAACTGCTTACAGACAAACCCACAATTTGTACCAAGGTAGCTAGTCCCGTGTCTGAACCCTGAGTAACCGACATCAGTGCAAATTATGGCTTTGCTTTGCTATACGTGAGATTTGCATTGGTGAAGCTAGCCACCGATGGGCTGGAAAGGGAGTAAATTCTCAAAGGAGAGAAGGCCTCCATCGAATTTATTGTATTTATGGAGGGCCCATCACCCTTCAGTCTAGGAACCCACTAGGGCTCAGCGGAAATGTCGGAAAATAATCAATCACTGATGCAGGTGGCACCAACTAAAGCAACTGACGAGCCCTTTCCTTAACGTTAGTTGACACAAAGTCTGAGTGCGCATACACTCTGTGGAATATATTTCCTTGGCCATCTCTGACCCACTGTTTAGCGCATTTGCCTAAGCAGCTCCTGGAAGTGCTGAGTGCTTTAAGCTCCCACTGGGCTTAATTGAGCTCTTAATTCTTATACCTATTTAATACAGAGTCTTCCTGGATGGAAAAGTAGCACTCAGGGCTAATAACTTGAGGCATGCTGTGAGCAGAACCATTGTTTCGGCGGCGAAGACCGCTGATCCAAAGCAATGTCTTACAAAAGGAACAATACTTCATCTCCACTGACTATGTATTTATAAGCTCCCTTCAGATTGCTATCCATGAGCTATCGTACCCGAAAACTGGAAGGGGAGGGGAGAAATCCTCTCTAAATTTAAACTTGAGAATGTAAATTATAAGCAGATGAAAGGAGTTAAAACCATTTGATCATTTGCTATTTAATTAATGATTTCCTGTTGCCTTTTTATAACTTGCAGTCTATTGTAGGCAGCAGAATTCTAATGAGCAGGCTCTGGGCACCTCATTGTGTTCTGAGACGCAGTTGCCTGTATGACACTGGTTTGGCTCGTATCGACACTGAGCTTCCCTGCATGCTATCAACCCCCTCCCCTCCCCTCCCCTTATTGTTCTGAAGCAGGCACGGTGCTCTCTGTGGGAATGTCTCCCTGGTCAGAAATCAAGGTGGCTCATAGAGCGGGTTGGCTTTTCATGCTGCCATCTTGAGCCGGCCTTTATTTCAGAATGATTCTGATGCTCTAAGCCTCCCTAGGATGCAGATAGTCTAAGCCTCCCCGGTACTAAGGTCAGTGCTTAATATGTGCCAGAGCTTGGCAGGGCTGAGCCCCGGCACCTCTGGGGCTGGCGGTTCAGAGCCCCGGCACCTCTGGGCCTGGCAGTTCTGGGCCTGGCGGTTCAGAGCCCTGGCACCTTTGGGCCTGGCGGTTCAGAGCCCTGGCACCTCTGGGCCTGGCGTTCAGAGCCCTGGCATACTCAGTTGCATCAGACCCATAGATGCCGTCTTTATTAGTTGCCAGGGGCATGCTCAACCGCTGCTGGATCCCAGGCCCTTCTACCACTCCGCCCCCAGCCCCTGGAAGGCAGACAGAGGGCAGATGACTGAGTCATTTCCAAATAAAGACCATGTTCCAAATAGATCCCATAGTTCTGAGGCTTGAGATGTGATACTTTTCTTTGAAGGAGACACCTGTATGCACTTAGCGTTGCTCCAGTGACTTGGATTAGAATAAGAGGAGCGTGTGTGTTTGAGTTGTAATTTCTTTCCGTCATGTTTATCTTACTATTCTTTTCTGATGTTCTCCCTTTCTAGCCAGGAGCATTTGACCAAGCCATAGAAGATCTAAAAATCCATGTGATCAAGAATTCGGGGGAAACTGCTCAGAGCTTCTGGCTTTTGTCTGAGTGAGTAGTCATGATGTATGGGGCACTGGCTGAGGCGGTGGCTTTGTTACAGGGTGTCAGAAATAAAGCAACAATGGGAGAGAAGGGGTGTCTCGCAGTAACACTTGGTTAAACTCTCTGGGTTCTGCATAGATACATCAGCTAGTGGCATGACTTCCTGTTGAAAGGGAAACTGTAGGGAGAGGAATTCGAGGCACAGAACAAAGTGGACCCATGCCTCCAGTGTAGTGCTACAAAGAGCTGTGTAGAGTCTCTGAATATCGATGATCCCTTTGTTAGTGTTTTGTAAATCATATTGACGGTAAGTGCTGTGTAAGTGTTATTTTTTATATTGGCAAGAGTGTATAGAGCACTGGACTGGGACTCAAGAGACCTGCATTCAGTTCCTGGCACGGTCATGGGCTTGCTGGGTGACGTTGGGCACCTGGGACCTGTTCTGTGCCTCCGTTTCCCCATCTGTGAAGTGGGTCAAGTGCTTTGAGATCTGCTGATGAAAAGTGCTAGATAAGAGGTAGGTGGTGGTGGTGTCATTGTCATCACCATCAGACCAAAGAATAAACAGTGTAAATGTAACTGTTAATTCTGGGGTCATCTGCATCTCTATTGTCATTTTCTAAAAGCTAGTGCAAGGACTGGGAAACCAAATCATCACCAATCTTGCTTCGAAGGTCTCTGTGAGCAGTTTCTTTTAAGGAAAAGGAAAAGGTTGATGCCAGAGCACTTCTCTTTGCTGAAACTTGGAAATTGCCTCCTCTGCTGTGTTTATTTCTAGTTAAAAGGATCCCAGCAGTGGGCAAATGGCAACTCCTCAGTCTCACAGAGGACATGTTGTCATAAACAGATAGCTAAGGGTTAATGTTTCTTTCACCTGTAAAGGGAACAAAGGGAACCAAACACCTGACCAGAGGACCAATCAGGAAACCGGATTTTTTCAAAGTCAGGGAGGGAATTTTTGGCTCTAGTCTTTTGTCTGTCTCTACAGCTATGAAGCTTCTATTCTATCTTTCTCATCTTCTTGTTTCCAAATTTGTAAGTACAGGTAGAAAAAACAATATAGGGCTGTTATGTTGTTTTGGTTGTTTTAAATGTGTGTAGCTTGCTGGAATGTTTTCAAATTGGATATCTTTTTGAATCAGACTGTTTATTCATTTTTTCTTATAAGCAATAGCCCTGTATTTTCATCTTGATACAGAGGATATTTGATGTCTTTTTTCTTTCTTTCTTTTTATATAAAGTTTGTCTTTTAGACTTGTTTGGTTTTTCTCTCTGGGTAGGCTAAGGAGAAGGGAGGAATTCTCTTTGTGTTGATCTACGAGGGGTGAAACTCTGCAGCCAGGAATTGGTGGGAGGGAGGAGAGATAGAATCTTTTTCTGTGTTCCTTGTATGGGGTTTGTCTCTTTGTGGAATAGAGGAGACATGCTTCTTGGTATTGTGATGTAAAGAGATTGCATCAGGACTCCCAGGTTAGCCCAGAGAGGAAAGTCTGGGTGGGAGAGAGCGGGGGAAGGGAAGTGGGTTATTTCCCTTTGTTGTGAGACTCAGAGTCTCTGAGTCTTGGGGTCCCTCCAGGGAAAGTTTGGGGGACCAGAGCGAGGCAGGTGGTGTAATTCCTGTCTGGTGGCAGCGAGATAAGATCCAAGCTGGTAATTAAGCTTGGAGGTTCATGCTAGGCACCCACATTTTGGACGCTAAGGTCCAGATTTGGGAGTTAGGCTTATGATACATGTCATTCAAGCCCGGGAGTGGATATGTTCTGCAGTTAAGGATCTTTGCGGGTGCCACCCTGGGTTTAGCCGAGACGAGAACAGCATTTAATGTGGCTCCTGACATAGTTGAGCCATGTCGAAAGTACAGAGAAAGAGGCTGGTAAGGCCAGGATTACACAGCTGGATTTGACAGTGGGCTCCAGAACAGCACCAGACATCACAGCCTCTCCTGCTGAGACACAAACTATTTCCCAAGACTGGTGGTGTCGCCTCCTGGTGCTTTCTAGAAGTCCACTAGGACTGCCACTGGGAAAGGAGCAGAAAAGACATCATGCCAGACCCTCAGTGGGTGTGAATGGATTCAACTCCAGGGAACTCAGGTGAGTCACGTCCACAGACACCAGCCAGAGACCAGCTTGGCATCTCCCTGAGGGACATTGGAGTGGTTGACGCCCTTGACAGGTTGTGGACCGTAGGACAATTTATTCACTGTCTCCCACCTGCTGCACGATGTGTAACGTCCTTGAAACACCACTTCAGTGCGGGAGAGGAGTGGCATGAGGATTATTGTAATGCACCTGCTGTCAGGACTGGAAACAAGGCTGAGCTCCGCCGCTCCACTAGGCAGAAGTGAGTTTCACTCCCCGCTGGCTTGAGCTGGATTGGAACCAGCAACCTGGAGTGGTCCCTTTAGAACAGTGTCACGGCAGCTGGATAGGACAGTGGGGCGGATGGAGGGAAAGAGCAGCTGTTGGGGCTGTACTGGTCTGCCGCTAGATGGCGCCAGTCTCCCAGTTGTCAGCACCGTTCACTTGCCCCAAATGCCTGGAGAACGTTGACAAAAGCTCTCTCACCCTCCTGCCACCCGTCTCCTTCCCCCCATTAGTTCCCAGGTGAATGTGATGGTCGTCTATTATTTTTAGTAGGGCAAAACCTAGGGGCCCCAAACCAGGATCAGAGCCCTGTTGTGCTGGGTGCTCCACAGACACACAGTATGTGTTGGTCTCTTCCAGCCTAAATAGACATGACAAAGAGTGGCTGAAAAGGAGCAGTATTTATCCCCATTTTACAGACCAGGAACTGAGACGCAGGGCAGGTTGCATAGGGCGGTTACATGGGAATTCTGGGTCGGAGCCAGGACTTGCATTCCTGAGTCCCTTCAGCACAGGACCATCCTCCCTCTTCTCTCCTGTCCCTCCCTCCCTCCTCACACTCTGGGCAAAAAAAAAAAGGTTATAGGACAAAATGAACCAGCCCAAGAATCTGCATCTCAATAGCGGAAACGGACTGGTAGGTAGCAGCCCTGGGGCAATGTTCCATACTCTAAAACCTCTCGTGTATTGGCAACGATGGTGAAATGGCCTTTTAATGACGGGGTAAATATTGCTGTGGCAGAACATATACATGGCAAATGCAGCAGATTGCTTGGCAATCAGTGGTTAAGGGCATGCTTACTTGCACTAATGATGCCATGCTGTGGTCCTGTGACCTGATTGGCAAGTAGCTAGTCAAGTCTGCCTGTGCTCAGCTGTCGGGAGTTAGGGAACCCATTTAGCAGGGCTGCTGTTTGCTTTGGCCTCTCCAAGAGCTTGTGTATATTTGCTATGTTTTTAAAAGCTCCAGCCCTCCGTGGGAGGGTTCGCATAGACCAGCTGTGATGCGAGTTGTTCTTCTCTGTGTGAAGCCGGGCTCGGTCAGGGAGGATGTCAGAAGACAGGCTGACTCATCCTGTATGATGAGGCCTCTGGGAGGGGCAGCTGCTGTAGTCCAGGTACAGCATCTTTGTTGCTGATTGTGAAGATGTGTCAGGAAGTTTCTTTTAAGCTACTTCAGCAGTTCTGGGGCTGGCGGGTGTGCGAGATTTAAAGGCACCTCACACCATTCCTTCTAAAGACAGGCCAAAATATCCCAGCCCTCGGTGTCTCAATTTTTGCATGCTGGCACTGAAAGCTGCCTACTGCAAATGGATTCCCAGCATGCATTAAAGTGAGTGGCAACCGGGTACCACTAGAACAATTTCCCAAAGGTCGTGGTGGATCCTCCATCACTGGCAATGTTTAAATCAAGAGTGGATGTTTTTCTAAAGGATCTGCAGTAGGAATATTTTGGGGATGTCCTGTGTTACACATGAGGTCTGACTGGATGGTCCCTTCTGGATCTTTTAGGTGGCTGTGGAAATTCCATCCCTAGTTTTATGTTTAATCACCTGAATTTCTACAGGGCAGTTTATCCTGATGGGTCAAAGGCACTTTACAAGCATGGGACCTGATCTTGCATAAGGGTTTGCAGGGTTGGGGCCTTAGCACATTCAAAACCAAGCAATATGTTCTTTCTAGATTTTGTTTCCAGCTGTCCAAGATGAGACTCTGGGTAAAAATTTCAAGAGTCCAAGGAACAATCAGTTGCACACTTACACAACGGGAAATGACTGCCTAGGGAGGAGCACTGCGGAAAGGGATCTGGGGTCATAGTAGACCAAAAGCTAAATATGAGTGAACAGTGTAACACTGTTGCAAAAAAAGCAAACATCATTCTGGGATGTATTAGCAGATGTGTTGTAAGCAAGGCATGTGAAGTAATTCTTCTGCTCTTCTGTTTAGGCCTCAGCTGGAATATTGTGTCCAGTTCTGGGTACCACATTTCAGGAAAGATGTGGACAAATTGCAGAAAGTCCTGAGAAGAGCAACAAAAATGATTCAAAGTCTAGAAATATGACCTATGAGGGAAGGAGAAGAATTGTTCTTCTTAACCTCTGAAGACAGGACGAGAAGCAATGGGCTAAAATTGCAGCAAGGGCGGTTTAGGTTGGACATTAGGAAAAAATTCCTAACTGTCAGGATTATTAAGCACTGGAATAAATTGCCTAGGGAGGTTGTGGAATCTCCATCACTGGAGATTTTTAAGAGCAGGTTGGACAAACACCTGTCAGGGATGGTCTAGATCATGCAGTGCTTCTCAACCCAGGGTACACGTGTACCCATGGGGTATGGAGAGGTCTTCTGGGGGGTACATCAACTCATCTAGAGATTTGCCTAGTTTTACAACGGGCTCCATAAAAATCACTAGTGAAGTCAGAGCAAACTAAAATTTCATACAGACAATGACTTGTTTCTACTGCTCTATACACTATATGCTGAAATGTAAGTACAATATTTATATTGCAATTGATTTATTTTATAATTATGTGGTAAAAATAAGGAAGTCAGCAGTTTTTCAGTAACAGTGTGCTGGGACACTTGTATTTTTATGTCAGATTTCGTAATCAAGTCATTTTGAGGTGAGGTGATACCTGGGGGCAGGGGGAGGAGGGGGAGGATACAGAAGACAAATCAGACTCCTCAAAGGGGTGCAGTTATCTGGAAAGGTTGAGAGCCACTGTGCTAAACTATCTCTTCCACCTTTGTCATGACACTCTGGGTACCTTTTCCAGACCAGAAGCTGGATGTAAACTTGAAAGCTTGTCTCTCTCACCAACAGAAACTGGTCCAATACAAGATCTGAGCTCACCTACCTTGCCTTTCTAATGACCTGGGACTTTGTCATGTCAAGTCTGTTGAGCTGCTGTAGTTTGGAGCCCTTTGAGAGCCAGCTTAGCTTTTGGAGTTTAGTTCATGATCACAGTTCTGTAGCCTGCAGTATATTTTTGGGGGCTATCCAATATTAGCCACTGGCTTTTTATTTCTGACATGGCACTGGATCTCTTCAGCTCCCACACGTGATGGGGGTGTGTTATCCCTCTCCTTCCTGCCCACTGCTGCCAGGATTGCAAAAGGGGGTCACACCCTCCCATTTCTGAGACTGAGTGATACTCCTCTTACACCAATTTCCTCCAAGCACGGAGGTTCGTAGACTAGGCTGAACTGCTGCGCTGTCGCTTTCTCTGGTGCATTGTCTCGCTCTCCCTTTAATTTTGTGACAGCGTTCTGTTACAAATCTGCCTGAGGCGTCAGGTGATCAGGCTGAGGCCGCAGGATCCTTTGGGGAGGAGATGACAAAACACACCAACTGTCTAAGTTTTAAAGCTTTATTAATAAAATAACAGAGGAGAGTGCTGGCGGGGGGGTTCCCCTCCACATCACTCAGAGGAAGGAAGAAAGCGTTAGTGCCCCAAGCCCTAACCCATTTTCATACTCACACCCGCACTACCCGAGGCTGGCCAAACCTGCGTGTAACGTAAGAAGAAGAGGGGGAGGGGTGGATGGGAGTTCTTGTCCTGCCCCCAGGTCGTCTGGGGTCCGCTGTGATCTTCGAGGTGCTCCAGCTCTCAAGAGGGTTTCAAATCCTGGGTTCCCTTGGGGGTGTTTCATTCAGGGAGCTCTGCTCCTGATGCTCTTTGTTCTAGTCAAACCAATTTTCTGTGGTTTCCTCAACTTTCCCAAAACACACTGGCTAGACTTTGTTGTCCTCTTTGTTTTTCTCTGTGTGGCCTTTGCTTGTCTCGCTCGTTATGGGCTGCCTCTGCAGGTCTGTTCAGCTGCATCTTCCTTTCTCCCAGCTGGTGGTGGATTCCAGGCCCCCATCTTTCTTGACAGGCAGCCAAGCATTGGCTGTGAGCTGCAGCCTTGGGCTGGAGTCAGTGCCTTATCTTCTGACTGAGCAAGATGGAGTGTCGAGTTAACCCGTTCTCTGCTTTCTTCCTCCTTTCTTCCCGCTTTGGCCTCTGCAGCCTGCAAAGGAATCTTCCATTCCATACTCAAACCTTTAACCCTTCCCCAAAATGCCTTGCGATGCTTGCAACAGCGTTAGCAATATACAATGCTAATCTGCCTCTCCAGGGGATCTACAGGAGGGAGGGGGTTGTTGAGATGTGGCAATTTAGCTCCAAATGTTTCTTATGTCCAAGCCATGGCGGTTATGATTAATGGGTCTCTTCCCTTAGCCCTATGACCCCAGATTCTGCTGTGCACTCCCATCCAGACGCTTTCGCTTTCCCGCATCCCTTTGCAATATCACTGCACTCTCACCAGCCAGCTGTCTGTATTACCCTCCATACATCCAGCCACCCCTCACCTCCTCTTTCCTGCACCCTACAACTGGTAAGGGGCAGGGGGGCTGTTTTGTTGCTGCTTAGTTCCGTACTGCATGGACTGTGTTCTGCATTTTGACTTGTTTCAGTGTATATGTTTGCATGCACCCAGGGGAAGGCAATCAGTATCTCTCAGATACTCTTCCTCCTGGAGGAATGTTAGAGGAAGTGCCTCCTAGAGCTGGTGCTTTTGCCCACCTAACCCACTCTCCAATCCGGCCCATCATTAGTTAGAGAAGCACCACAAAGTGGCACTCCTAGGAACAAATCCGTGGCAGGTAGTGTGGATAGTGGCTACATAACAAAACAGCGGCCTCAGGCTTGGTCCCAGTCATACTTGGGCCGCAGAGGAATTGCTGTTCACTGTAGTAACGTTCAAGTTCCTGTTCCCTCTGTAGGCTGCAGCTGCTAGAGGATGATATGACCACAATCATGAGCAGGCCTGACGTTCCAGCCAGTAGCAGACAGCAGTGACATTCACACGCACCTGTGGGCAGACTGTGCCAGTTAGGGGCTGGCCTGTGGAGGGGTGACGGGGAGACACGCTCCCCATAACCACACACATACGCTGTCCTCCACACAAAAAAGGCAGCAAGTAGCTTGCAACACACCCCCACACCCCAGCCCCCGGCTCTTCTTCGTGTTTCAGAGAGATACCTCTTGCTTTTTTCCATCCATAAAATCAAGCCGTCAGATCCATGTGCTGTGCTTCCCATCTCCCTCTTCTGTCACTGCAGCGGGCAGGCGGTTTGCCAGGCAGTGGGTCATCTGTGCCCATTGTGCCTAACTAGACAGCTGTGCTGCACCTCCCTTTTCCTCCCCCAGCCTACCACGCTTACTGCTCCTGTGCCCAGAAAGCGCTGTCGGTCATGAGGAGTTGCTGACAGTGCCTGGGTGAAATGCCCCAAGTTCCCTGCTATCCGGAGCACCGGAGTTAAGCTGTGCCAAGGCTCTGGATTCCCAACCTGCCCACAGTGGGCTCACCACCTATCCCTACCTTGCTTCTGCAGTGGCTCCGTTTTGCTCAGGCCACAAAGTGTGCACAGAATAGCTCCCGGGCTGCTGCAGCTGCATCGTGCGCGTTGTCTGCTCTGGGCCTGTCCCTTCTTGCAGCAGCCAGGGGCCGTGTGGGTGCTGGATCTGAGATGGGGGGGATGCACCCCAGTGCGGGGAGACACTGCCACATGGATAGAGCTGGCATAGCACCTTGACACACACCCTCGCTGCCCCTGGGCTATCCTTATCTGTCTGGGATGTGGCCCAAAGCTGTGGGCTCCAGCAAACTCTGCCAGTCAACGTGGGCCTGGCAGAATGATGCTACGGTCCCTCCTCACCCCCTTCAGCTCAGCAGGGCCCAGCGCTGGCCTGGCAGAGGTGCTCGCTCAAGCTCGCTAAGTGCAGTCCACGAGGTGGCCTTATTATACTGGTCAGTATCCCCCTCCCCCTCCCCCTCCCCCTTCCCTTAACTACTGTGGAAATTGCAAACACTTCTGACCCTTCAGCAGAGACCATCTCAGGAAACCGGGCAGATGCAAACGGAGCTCTGCCCCGGCACCCGTGTCCCTGTGTTAGAGGCATTCACAGAGGGCAGCGGCCGCCTTTCCTTTGACAGCCATGGACTGACCCTTTCCAGGCCTCTGGAGTGTGCGTTTGGATGACTGAGCAGCATCTCTGTAATCGATCTATAGCCATCCCCATCTACAACTCCTCAGAGTCTGCATCCGGGTGTTAGCGCTGTTCTTTCTCCCCAAGGGTCAGTGTCTCTTTGTGTGGCTGTAAGAACCCTGTATCTGGGGGTGGGGGGCACATGAGTCCCCAGGTTTTCTCAGCTCCTAATCCTGCCTTGTGGGTGAATGACCTCTCTTTGGGGGTTCGTGGCACCTCACCCCCACACTTCAGTCCCCCACCTCGGTCACCTCCTCTATGGCCATTCCCAGGTCTCCTAGCCCAGGGACCAACACACTGGCCTGCTGGTGCCCTGGTTTCAGACATGATGTTAACGTCTGGTGGCTGGGCCATGACAGCGTCCAGGGAATACCTCCTGTGGCCAGAATGAATGTATAGCGGGTGCGTGGCTATGATAACAATTAATGCATCATTTTCCTATGAGCTCCCTATGATGGAAATGTGTGTTGAGCTAATGGCTACCTTGGTCTTTATTACATGGTTTCCCAGGGCAGATGAGCATGTAGAGAGATTATATACAGTAGTGACCTCGATGTTCACTTTCTAAGCTCGGAAGGGACCATTGTGATTATCTAGTCAGACCTCCTGTGTAATACAGGCCAGAGAACGTCACCCTTTGAATTCTTCATTGAGCCCAATAACTTGTGGTGGAGCTAGAGCAGGGGTCGGCAACGTTCCAGAAGTGCTGCATCGAGTCTTCATTTATACACTCTAATTTAAGGCTTCGCGTGCCAGTAATACATGTTAAAGTTTTTAGAAGGTCTCTTTCTATAAGTCTATAATATATCACTAAACTATTGTTGTATGTAAAGTAAATAGGTTTTTAAAATGTTTAAGAAGCTTCATTTAAAATTAAATTAAAATGCAGAGCCCCCTGGACCGGTGGCCAGGACCCGAGCACAGTGAGTGCCACTGAAAATCAGCTTGCATGCCACCTTCGGGATGCCTGCTCCTGAGCTAGAGTGTCTATTTTGGACAGACACCTAATTTTGATTTAACAATTCCAACTGGTGGAGAATTCATCACATCCCTAGGTAAATTGTGCCCATAGTTAATGACTGACAGCGTTAAAAATCAATCTCTGTCCATCTATTTTATCTAATCTTAATCTTATCCATCTACATCTCATTTCCTGTTTGAATTTGTCTAACTTTAGCTTCTAGCCACTGCAGTTATGCCTTTGACTGCTTGGTCATGGAGTCTTTCAACCTCCGGTACCGTCTCCCGCTAGAGGTATTTATAGACTGGGATCAAGTCACCTCATATACTTCTCTTCAGGAAGCTAAAGAGATTGAGATCCTTAAGTGTTGCACTGAAAGGCCTCCAGGCAAATGATGTGTTATATTGGACCAGTTGTCCATCAAGTGCAGTATTTGCCAACCATCAGTGGCCTCTGTCTGAAGCTTAAATACACATCTTTAAAAGTGGTTCTGGCCAGGGCTAGTTATTTAGTTGATAGACCAAAAGCATCTCTCAATTTATTCTGTCAGTCATAGGTGCTGACTTCCTCTCTGCCCAGTGGGTGCTCGATCCCCTACTGCCCCTGGCTCCACCCATGCCCCACCTCTTCCCGCCCCTGCATGGCCCTCACCCCACCCCCATTCCACCCCTTCCCCAAAGTCCCTGCCCTCTTGCTGCCTTTTCCCACCCCAGCCCTGCTCCTATCCTACCCCCATTCCACCCCCAAATCCCTGCCCCTGCCCTGCCTCTTCTCTTCCTCCTCCCCTGAGCGCGCCGTATCCCCGCTCCTCCCCCTCCCTCTGGGAAGGTCCTAAGTGCCGCCAAACAGCTGTTAGGTGGCAGGGGTGTGTGTGTGGGAAACACTAGGCGGGGGAGGCGCAGAAATGCAGTGTGCTGGGGGGGAAGAAGGAGATGAGCTGGGGGGAGCTTGGCTGCTGGTGGGTGCTGAGCACCTGCTAATTTTTCCTCGTGAGTGCTCCAGCCCTAATCCTAGTCGGCACCTATGCTGTCAATTAACCCTGATGAATCACGGGGGGAAGAAGGGTACCTGTCTGCTCCAGAGCTCCTGAGAGCTCAGGGAACAGATACTCTTGTGTGTAGTGTATGAATGGGTTTTTTTGCGTGTGCACATTTCCTCACCCTTAAGCTCTCAGATACCATGGTGATAATCGATACAGAGTATAATAGGTTGTATCCGAGTCTGTCTTAGCACCTTGACCCGGAGAGTCACCAGTGTTGCCCAGGATCAAAGCTCACTGGGACGCTCCTAGGTCTGGTTCAGTAATTGCAACTAGGTAAGTGCAGCGCTCCTAGGTCTGGTTCAGTAATTGCAACTAGATAAGTGCAGTAAGCTTCTTGCAGCAAACTTCTCTTTGCAAAGTTTTTTGTTGCTTACTGTGGCCAGTTGGTGGCAGCACAATGCAGTTTGGCTCAGCCTCCTTAAATTCTCCTCTGCTAATTTAAACCTGCCTCTGGTTATTATAATCCTGGGGGATCCGCAACCTGGAGTGGATGCACTTCAGTGACATCCCTTAATGGGATTTTTTTTAAAAGGTCATCTTTATTCTATACTAGAAAGAGAATTTGCTACAAAATCATCCAAACTAAAATCAACATAATCACTAACAAAATCGCAGGACTTGGTGGTGATGGGGGACTTCAGCTACGCAGACATCTGTTGGGAAGATAACACAACAGGCGCAGATTATCCAATATGTTCTTGGAATGTATTGGAGACAAGTTTTAATTCAGAAGGTGGAGCCAGCTACCAGGGAAGAGGCTGTTCTAGATTTGATTTTGACAAATAGGAAGGAACTGGTTGAGCATTTGAAAGTGGCTGGCAGCTTGGGTGAAAGTGATCATGAAATGGTAGAGTTCATGATTCTAAGGAATGGCAGGAGGGAGAACAGCACAATAAAGACAATGGATTTCAGGAAGGCAGCCTTTAGCAAACTAGGGAGTTGGTAGGTAAGATGCCACAGGAAGCAAGTCTAAGGGGGAAAACAAAAGACGACTGTTGGCAGTTTTTCAAAGAGACTAGTGGGGCAGCTTCCCCACTCTGGCATGGAAGGGGTTAGAGCAAGCCAGAGAGGCCGTTCAGAGCCCCAGCCAATCATGGAAGGCCTTATTGGGAGCCACTCAAGTGGAGGCTTGAAAGCAGCCAATCAGGGCCAGGCTGGGCCCTATAAGAAGGCTGCAGGGGACTGGGCTAGATGACCTCTGGAGGGCCCTTCCAGTTCTGTGATTAGCTCCCCAGCTGACAGACGTGTTTGAGTGGCAAGGCCTTTTCTCTGCCAGTCTGTAAAGTGGCTGACGTATGAAATTGAAGAGCACGGACGTAAAACAATTCACAGACAGTCCTTTGGGGGGTGGAACTCGAAACGGAATATTCCAAACGCCCAGAACTTCCTTCCAATCAGTCGTTCCTTTTTGTCGGACAAAACAAATGTTTTACTGAGTGATCGTGGCTAACTGGATTCTCAAGACACAGATCATTAAAGCTGGTTTACTAATTACACTTGTGGTTTTCCCCTGGTACAGATGTAGCAAGATCTTAATAAGCGGTGAAATGTTGTAGTCGCCTTTCCGAGAGGCTTTAAGCTGGGCAGGAGAGACTCTCTCTGCACTGCCACCTAGTGGACACAAAATGCATTCCTTCTGCCAAAGTTAGTGAACAGCGTGCTCAAGAGATGCAAACGTGCCCCAGACTGATCCCTGAGGCTTCCAAGCCAGGACGCAGACTGTTCTTCTTTTTATTTTAATTATTATTTCAAATTACAAAAAAACCAGCTTTCTATTTTCCCACATAGGAAAGTCCTACACAACTGATTAGGGTTTACACCACCAGGGGCCTATAGGAATTGCTCTGAAAGCCAGGGCCGGCTCCAGGCACCAGCACAGGAAGCAGGTGCTTGGGGCGGACAATGGTAAGGGGCGGCGCATCCAGGTCTTCGGCGGCAAGTCAGCGGCGGGTCCCTCGGTCCCTCTCAGTGGGAAGGACTGGCTGCCGAATTGCTGCGGAAGAATGAAGCAGCTCAGTAGAGCTGCTGCCGCAGTGCTGCCGATTGTGACTTTATCTTTTTCTTTTTCTTCGCCGCTAAAAAAGCTGGAGCCGGCCCTGCTGAAAGCCTAGGGACTTGTCCATCCTTAGGCACTGGTGTAGACATATCTGGGTCATTTCAAATTTCAGTGCTGGTTATTTATGCAAGCCAAGGTTGGATTCCTGCTCTGATCTTCAGTAATCAGCACAACCTGCTCGCCTCCCTCAGAGGCGTGGAGTGTCGCTGCCTGAACTCTCTGCTCTGTCCCCAGGATAGATCACTGGAACAACGAGAGGGAGCGTGTTGTAGTGATCACAGATGCCAACCTCCTGGTCTGCAAATATGATTTCATAATGCTCAGCTGCCTCCAGGTGCAACGGATCCCCCTGAACTACATCGACCGTATCTGCTGTGGCCAGTTCATCTTTCCTGAGAGGTCCCTGGACAAGTGAGTACCAACAGCAGCCAGAGGCAAGGCTTGGGGGGGAATTGAAGCCCCTTTGCTGAGCTGAAAGCTGTTGTCTCCCTGTCATTTCCTGTGTCCCCCTGATGTTCTGGGATCTCTCCAGGGCAGTGAGCTATGGAGATCCCTCCCGGCACAGCGTGTGGTGTGTGGGGTGAGCAAACGTTGCAGCAGTACGACTTGATGGAACGTTTGGGGTGATGCTGTTACCAAATGAGTGAAGGGGAGGGAGGGGAAGGAGGCAGGCAAGCTGATCCTGTGAACCCTCATCCTGGAAATATGGGGGGGCGAGGTCCAGCTCTCCGGTTGCTCCTGTTGCTCCTCGCTCCACACCCCAAAGACAGAAGTTGGGGAGAGGCTGAGAGAGAATGAACCCCAGGTGGTGGATGTTAGTCACATCACTTTGTGCATGACTGGAAGGGACTCAGATACTGCAGCGATAAGGGCAGTATCAGACCCTACACAGAACAAAGTAGCCAGACCCAGAGGCAGTGAACAACATGCCCAAGATTTTAGCTTATCCTGATAGCACAGGGAGGCCCCACAACCTAACTACCAGGAGGAGGCATGTCTGGTTCAGAGACTCACACAGCTGAGCCTGGCACTGCCCTCCACCAGTACAGAATTGGTGGAGCTACTGAGATGGACTGTGACTTAGAGGCAAGGTGTTCAGGTCCAGTATGCTGAAAGTCAAACTCTTGCGGAGATGGGCCTGAGCTGTGAAATTTGGATCCTCGTCTGAACTCTGCCAGAGCGTCGCCGGGCTCCCCTGCCGTTCCAGTGTGAACTCTGCCGGAGTGTCACCGGGCTCTCCCACCATTCCAGTGTGAACTCTGCCAGAGCGTCGCTGGGCTCCCCCACCATTCCAGTGTGAACTCTGCTGGAGTGTCGCTGGGCTCCCCCGCCATTCCAGTGTGAACTCTGCCGGAGCCTCACCGGGCTCCCCTGCCATTCCAGTCTGAACTCTGTCGGAGCCTCACCGGGCTCCCCCACCATTCCAGTGTGAACTCTGCCGGAGCCTTGCCGGGCTCCCCCGCCGTACCAGTGTGAACTCTGCTGGAGAGTCACCGGGCTCCCCCGTCGTTCCAGTGTGAACTCTGCCAGAGCATCACCGGGCTCCCCCACTGTTCCAGTGTGAACTCTGCTGGAGCATCACCGGACTCCCCCGCCGTTCCAGTGTGGACTCTGCCGGAGCCTTGCCGGGCTCCCCCGCCGTTCCAGTGTGAACTGTGCTGGAGTGTCACTGGGCTCCCCCGCCGTTCCACTTTCAGGTTGATCTCTCGTTTTTATCCCTGAGTTGTCACTCCAACATGGGTTGGCTGTGCTGAACTCAGATGGCCTGTAGGATAGTGCCAGCTGGGAGAGAGTTATGTGATGCTCCGAGCTTTTCTCCTTGAGCTTGGGGAAAAGGTCAGAGTCCTGCTGTGAACAATCCTGCCATAATCTCACATGAAATAAGCATTTGGCTCACTGTAAAACAAGTATAACTAACGATGGGAGAGCTTCCTGCAGCGTCCCAACGGAGCACCCCCTCCAGCACCTTCCCTGAGCTTTGTGAAGGTTATGGCCGGTATCCTCCCCTGTAATGATGTTCTGATGCTAGCGATATCACGTTCTGCTTCAATACAGCCTCTGCTGAAGGTAATTACCGTGCGTCTTATGAATGGCTGCATGTGAATGTCTGCTCACACTGCTGACAGCAGCAAGTCCCAACACATCGTGCATACCAGGCACTGAACAGCCTCTGTTTTATTTGTTCCAATGGCTCGTTACCTTGTGCCTCATTTTGCTTCCCTGGCTCTGTTGGGTGTTTGTTTTTGCAAAGGCCGGAGTTCAGGTCTTTGATGCAGAGTTTGGGCTGGGATGGTGGCTTTGATTCGCTCTGTTTCCATTGCTGTTGGGCAGATTAAAGGGAGCCCTTTCCAGCAATTACAGCACGGGACCATCTGTGATGCGGTGATGAGTTCCTGTTCTGAGATGAGAAAATGTGCCCGAGAGCCTCAGGTCACTACTGAGTCCAGTGCAGCCTTGCTGAGTTACACCAGGAGGGGGTTTTCCAGCACTATTGTTTTCCCAGTGTCCCCAGCCCATTGAAGAACCTGCGTTTGGGCACTGCGCATCCTAGCCCTGACCAGAAGTGCTCTGATCGCTGGACCACGGAGCTTTTCGGTGCTTCTCTGCAGCCAATCTCCAAACCCTCCATCGTTGTCCTATGGCAGCATCCACAGCTACCAGTCACTGCCTGTTTCCTGGCACCGGGGCCTACCTGTGGCTAACCACAGCATGCCACGCTGCCCTCCGATGATCCCTTACCGCTCCGTAGACCTGCTCTGCTCCTTTCTTTTGCAGGCGCTGTTGCTGATCTCCACCCAGCTGAGAGCAGCAAGGCCCTTGGCAGGCAGACACCCTCAAGGGGGTCCATAGCTCAGACTATTCTGCCTGTGTCCTGGCAGGGTAGCTAGAGGGGCCGCACTAAGGAGAAAGGGGAACAGCGCCTGATTCACTGCAAAGAGAGGGACTCTGTGTTCAACACCATTATCCATCCAGGCTGAGCTGGTGCCTGGCTCTGTGTGCAAGAGAGAGGAGGGAATGAAACTGCTTCCCTCACCACACCAATCCCGCTAGCGCTGCAGGCGATTCTGGCTTGTGTCCCTCGAGCATGTGATTCTGGGTTCGGTCCCAGCTGTTGCAGTGAAGTTCTGCATGGCTGTGACATGCCACCCAGGGGGACAGTGAAGTGGGGGAGGGGCTGGGTTTGTTGAACTACAGTTCCCCAGTGCTGGCTGCTCCCCCTCCCAGAGAGGCCAGTCATATCTGGCCTCTCCTCTCAGAAGACCGTGTTCCTCGCAACGTTTCCCCTCGAATGACGGTGCAGAGCTACAGTGTGATAACGGCCCCCTCCATTGTCTGGGCTCTGGTCTTCCATGTTCACGTGGCTATGCTACGCCGTGGTCACCCTCTGTGAGGACAGGAGCTTGCTGCTTGCTGACGGTGTTTTCTCCCGAGTCAAGTGGTGGAGGCCTGTGCTTAGGGTGCTGAAGTTCACTGCTTGGATCCTCTCTGTCGACTCATGTCTGCGGCCATGGTGCTGTGCACTGCTGCGGCCCAGAGGTGGCTGCATTTTGGTGTTGTGCAAAGTGCTTTCTATGTGTCTCTATGTATGTTACTGAAGTTTAGAAAGCACTTTGAGATCTGTGTGGATGAAAGGTGCTGCAATAAATACAAGCTAATGTTGTTATTAGAAATAACGTCACTGAGGCTCAATTAAAATAACCACCAGTCTTCGAATTTGCTCCCTTGGGGCCACAGAGGAAATGAATTTGGCTGACTTCCTGTAGCTCTGTTTCTTTTGGACTACTTTTAAAGCAGAGAGTGGGCTAGATCCTGAGCTGGTGCAAATTGGCACTGACGTCAGTGGAACCTGGCTAGTGTGCACCAGCTGAGGATATGGCCAAAAGAGGCTGCTAAACGTTAGTATATGGAGGAAGCAGAGTTAGCTGAGACCTCACTGCATCGGCTTTTAACGACATCTTCAATCTGAGGTGGGATCAGAAAGCCTGAGACCTAAGTAGTATGTGTTCCATCATTGCTCTCAGCTGGCAGCTCTTTACACAAGCACCTTTCCTCAAGTCGAAATCGGCTTTCATCTCGGGTGGATTCCACTGTGCTTGTGTCTGTCTGTGTTCTAATCACCACTCCAACTGTGCTGGTCTGAAATGCTTGCAAAACCCTTCTTCCGGCTGCTTCAGCAGTGGCGTCTCCCGTCCAGACACTCTAAGTACGAGAAGCAGGGAGCATACAGCAGAGTGCATGGACAACTCCAAGGAAAACAATGGGCTGGTTCCGTCCCTTCCCTCGTCCCCTGCCAAACTGGCTTTGCCAATATTTTAGCTGCTCTACCACTAAGATTAGCTGCTCTATGAAGATGTCCAGGTACCTCCTGAGCATTATTCATTTGAACTTTGTCAGAGCTCAGTCCATTGAAGTCAATGGCAAAACACTCTGGAAACGCAGCAGAAGGATTTATCTAACATAGAGGGGATCCAAATCAGGCCCTGTATATTTTGTCATGCAGTTTACACAAGTGTTTTTAAAGCTATTAATTTAGCAGGAGTCTCTCAAAGAAAACAATACACCTGAAATGCTGGAAGATGTTTACTGTCAGACTGTTGATCTGTGCAAGTCACTGCACCCAGGGGGATAAGGCAAGAGGAGAAATGTTAAAATGCAAAGAAGGAACAGAATAAAGGAGTAAAATATTCTCTCTCCTCCCTTCTTTAATGTGTCATCACTCCTATTTTCTTAGCTGTAATTTCTACCCAAGGATTGTCTCTGGAATTTAGCAGAGCATTTGGGGATTGGGATATTCTCTGCCACTACACCACTTCTGGGACTTCCATGGAGTTTATACAGCTCTGTAAAGTTGTGGTGGGTGAGAGAAGTCTGCTCTTTGGCTTTTGATTCCAAATCAACAGGACTTCAAGAAATATGTGTAACCCATTTCCCCCCCCCAGTTTTACAACATGCACCAATCACCCAGTGCCACTAGGTGGTGGAGCGGAGCAGATATGCTTTGGGTTAGTGAAAAACGTTACCTTTCTGCCATGGTTTCAGGTTTGATTGGTGAGATCACATTTGTATCTGGTGGTTTGCGAGGGTCCTAACCCTCCATCTTTCAGTTGTTTGAAGTTTGGCTGGACCAGAGGACATTTGTGCTGCAAGTTGAGGGCGAAAGAAAAACATCTAGAATAGGAGGATTTGAAAGAAGACTGCACAGCCGCCAGTCAGAATCCCCAATGTAGTGTTCTTTTATTTGCAGAAAATGGGCTGTAAATCTGCAGCTGCACATTTCAGAGGTCTGCTTTACATAGGAATGTTGCACCAGTTTAACTGAAATCCAATTTAAACCAATGCAACCCCCCTGTGTGGACATTCTTATTTCACTTTAATATAGCTTAATCCTGTTCCCGATCAATTTAAACTACACTCATATAGACCCTTCTGAAACTGAGATGAGTGTCCAAGCATGAGTTTGCAGCACTTGAACTAAATTTGCTTAAATTCATGCCTTAGGTTAAACCAGCCCAAATGTCCTATGTAGACAAGGCCTGAGTTTGAACAGGAAACCTTCAGAGAGCTAGGGTGAAATCCTGGCCCCATTGAAGCCAAAGGCAAAACTCCCTTCAAAGAAGCCAGAACTTCATCCTGAACAATGTGTGTACTGGTTTGACTTCAGAGAATTACAATCTGGTTCTTAGCTGAGATTCAGGCTGGAACTGTGGATACAATGAATGTCCCAAGAAGAGACCATTTCTCTCCTGAGCCTTCATAGACTTATATAGGAGATTAGAGTTGGAAGAGACCTCAAGAGGTTATCTAGCCCAATCCCCTGCTGAAAGCAGGACCAATTCCCAACAAAATCATCCCAGCCAGGGCCTTAGAAACCTCTAAGGATGGCGATTCCACTACCTCTGTGGGTAAGCTATTCCAGTGCTTCACTGCCCTCCTAGTGAAATAGTTTTTCCTAATATCCAACCTAGACCTCCCTCACTGCAACTTGAGACCATTGCTCCTTGTTCTGTCATGTGCCACAACTAAGAACAGCTGAGCTCCATCCTCCTTGGAACCCCCCTTTCAGATAGTTGAAGGCTGCTATCAAATCCCCACTCACTCTTCTTTTCTTCAGACTAAATAAACCCAGTTCCCTCAGCCTCTCCTCATAAGCCATGTGCCCCAACTCTCTAATAATTTTTGTTGTCCTCCGCTGCACTCTCTCCAATTTGTCCACATCCCTTCTGTAGTGGGGGGCCCAAAACTGGACACAGTACTCTAGATGAGGCCTCACCAATGTCAGATAGAGGGGAATGATCACGTCCCTCGATCTGCTGGCAATGCTCCTACTAATGCAGCCCAAAATGTCGTTGACCTTCTTGGCAATGAGGACACACTGTCGATTCATATCCAGTTTCTCATCCCCTGTAATCCCCGGGTCCTTTTCTGCACAAACTGCCACTTAGCCAGTCGGTCCCCAGCCTGTAGCAGTGCATGGAATCCTTCTGATTCTTTCAGTGCATTTGTCCTTGTTGAACCTCATCAGATTTCTTTTGCCCAATTCCAATTGTCTAAGTCACTCTGGACCCTATTCCTACCTTCCAGTGTATCTATCTCTCCCCCAAGCTTAGAGTCATCACAAACTTGCTGAGGGTACAATCATCCCATCATCCAGATCATGATTAAAGATGTTGAACAAAATAGGCCTGGGCGCAGGGGAGTCCCACTGTTATGTTCTATCCTCTAGGGTTGCCAGCTTGCCCAGGTTGGGGGCACTCTGCTTGATACCAGCTGCCAACTAGACATCGAGCCGTTGATCACTACCCATTGAGCCTGACAATCTAGCCAGCTTTCTATCCATCCTATTGTCCACTCATCCAATCCATACTTTTTTAACTTGCTGGTAAGAATACTGTGGGAGACCGTATCAAAAGCTTTGCTAAAGTAGAGCTGTCCTGGCCCAGTTTAGGGTGTCACATTGAAACGTGAGATGCTCTGTCTTGTGGTTTGAGTCTAAAGCAGGGGGCACATTTGGTGGTTAGCAGTGAATTCTGCATTGAGTTTCTTTGGGGTTACTTGAGACCCAGAATTCAAGGCTTGCAACATGAAACTGATTGAGACAATGAGGGGAAGAGGGCGGTAAGAGGTTCTCTCTGGGAACTGAAAACACCAAGTGTTGCTGAGCTCCAGACCAGGGCCGCTCTGCCGCTGCTCCATTGCATCACCACGAGTGGGCGCACCAACACCGCATTAGCACCAAGTTGTGCCCTGCCTGCGGCTTTCCCTCAGACCACTGCCAAGTCACCCACACAACAGGGTGTTCGGGCCATGCATTCCTAGATCCCCACATAGCTGGGCAACTGCTACAAGGTTGCACAGTTGTTAAACATGAAGCAGGAACAGGCAGGAAAAAAAAGCATCTGCTCAGCTGGCTGGTTTATTAACTCCTGAGGAGAAGAACCAGAGTGACAGACACCTGGGCGAGGACTAGACCTTAGCTGTGTTTGACATAAGAATGCAAAGCTCGGAGCGGGAGAGTATTGAAGATGCTGCTAAGGGGTCAGTGCTGGGGGAGCTGCTGCTCAGTGAAATGTGACAAGCAGCGAAGCTACTTCTTATTCTCTTGGCTACAATGAAATTAGGTCATGCTTCTTTCCCTTCCCAATAACCATGAGGCTATTTTATTTGGCCACAGGCCCTGGTGTCTTTTGGTGGTGCAAGGAATGTAGCTAACAGCCACTGAGTGCTGCGTTTTGCATTTGCAAAGGGGCAGTGCTGGAAAGGAGGAGTTGTTTCAGTGACAAAGGGGGGATGCGGTGAATTGGACGCCTCTGCCCTCCACTTTGCTTTTTGGCAGAAGGACAGGTGGACGGTGGCTAAGAGGAGGCTAGAGATCCCATAATGTTCTTGAGCATGTAGCACTTGTTATGAAGGCCAGGTCTACACTGCGACTTTAAATCGGTTTAATGGCCGATATACCGATTTAACGCTGTATCCGTTCACACGACGTCGTCATTAATATCGAGTTAAACGGCTCCTTAAATCGATTTCGGAACTCCTCCCAAACGAGAGGAGTAGCGCTAAATTCGATAGTGATAACTCGGATTAGGGTTCGTGTGGACGGAAATCGACGTTATTGGCCTCCGGGCGGCATCCCAGAGTGCAGCACTGACCGCTCTGGACAGCAATCTGAACTCGGATGCAGCGGGCAGGTAAACAGGAAAAGCCCCGCGAACTTTTGAATTACATTTCCTGCTTGCCCAGCGTGGAGCTCTGATCAGCCCGGCTGGCGATGCAGTCTGAAATCGAAAAAGAGCTCCAGCATAGACCGTACGGGAGATACTAGGTCTGATCGCTGTATGGGGAGACAAATCTGTTGTATCCAGCTCCGTTACAGAACACGAAATGCCAAAGCGTTTGAATAAAAAACTCCAGGATACACAGCGCTGCGTGACAAGCGTAACGGGAAGCCAGAGACTCAAATGGACGCTCATGAAGGGAGGGAGGGGGTACTGAGGACTCCAGCTATCCCACAGTCCACAGCAGTCTCTGAAAATTATTTGCATTCTTGGCTGAGCTCCCAATGTCTGTAGGTTCAAACACAGTGTCTGGCGTGGTTCAGGGAACAGCTCCTCAGTTTATTTCCCCCCACCACCACGTGAAAAAAAAAAGGGAAAGATTGCTGTGCTATGGCGTTTGCTCAATGCACTCCGGGAAAAAGGCGCCAAAGGGTTGTCTGCTGCCTTCACAAAGGGAGGGGTGAGGCTGTACCCAGCACCACCCGGGGCAGTGTTTTCTGCCCCATCAGGCACTGTGCTCTCAACACGGAAGTGGGAACTATGGGATAGCTGAGGAACAGCTACCCACAGTGCACCGCTCCTGAAATCGATGGTAGCTTTGGACCATGGACGCAAACAATCGATTTCGGGATCCCACTGTGGACGCGCTAAACCGATTTTATTAGATCTGTTTTGTAATATCGGTTTAAGCTAATTCGAAATAATCGTGCAGTGTAGACGTACCCGAAGACAAAAGGATAGTGGTTACCTAGCTACCACTCTTCATCCAAGTGCTTTGGAAAGGTGGGGAATACTAGGTATGGTCAGACTCCATCTGCTTATGGGGAAACTGAGGCACAACAGGACTCAGTGACTTGTTGCAAGTCACACAGAGTCAGGGACAGAACCCAAACCTTCAGAGCATTGTTCTGCTCTTACTCCTAGGCCATGCTCCTTCCATGGAGACTGGGAGTTGTGCAAATTTAACACCGACAGACCCTGGTCATTGGTGGGGGGGATCAAAGCAGGGACCTCTGGAGCTTAGTGCATGAGCCTCTACCACATGAGCTAAGAGCCACTGGCTGTTAGCTAAGGCTGTAGAGCAGACTCATTAATCTTCTCTTTCCCTCTCCCTCTGTCTCGGTGCCACTAGATGGGACAGAACACCACATCCAGGAGATGTGTGGGTTATACAAATTGCATAAGCGGAAGGCTATGGCTTCCCTGAATCCACTGGGTTTTGGCCAGTATTGTAGCAGGTGAGTGGGTTACCTAGGCTGTTGGCAGACTGTGGTGTGGCCGTTCCTGTACACTAGCAGGGTATCAAATAAGAAGTGTCATGTTCACTGTGGGACTCGCCCTGGCCTTCTCCGCTTTGGGGAGCTTTTCTCTGAATCGGAGCTGAGGGGTCCAGCAAGGCAGCAGGTCATCCCAGCTGACTGTACTGCTTGAGAGAGACAACTCATTGCTCCTGGGGATTATGCCCCCAGGTTGTGTCATGGAGGCAGGGCCCAAGCAGTTCCATGATGCGGTTCCCCCTTCCTTCGGGCCCACTGGAAGGATGCTGTGGAGCCAGGGCCTGTGTAGGGAGAGGGGCTAGGGATGGGGCAACACGCATCGGTGTGTCCCCCACATCCTGCCACAGTGATTCTCTAAAACCTGGGCCCGTGTTATCTTTCTCATTGGGCCCCCACCCCAGCGACAATCCCCATTCGTGGGGCTGAGGGAGTCACAGAGCCCAGGTGGAGATGTGGCATCTTTGTCTCCCCCATAGCTGTATGGTCTGAGGGGATCTGCAAACCCCTGAAAGAACAGTGTGTGTGGGGGGGTGCGTCATGAGCGAACTGTCTGTTCTGCTCCTGGTAGAGAGGGCAGAACCATTGCCCTGGTACCAGGACACCTTGTCAGCATTTGTGACCATCTCCTCATGGGTGGGAAGGGTCACTATCCCCACTTTGCAAAGAGGGAATTGAGGCCTGGAGAGGGGACGTGACCTGCCTGGCGTCACACAGGAGTGTTTGTGGCTGAGCTGGGAACAGACTCCATGTCACCTCAACCCAGCACCCCGGCCACCAGTGGGCAAAGCGTGCTGGCAGTGGTGAGGGGATCTCTGTTCCATCATTCCTATGCAGAACCGAGCTGGAGCAGGGCCTCCCAGCAGGCTCTGCAGTGTCTCTTCTATTCCTGGGAGTGCAGGATGCCAGGAGAGGGCCTGCTCCCATAGTTTGCCTGGCTGGAGCCCAGCGGTTCTTCTCATGAGGTTTTGACTGAGTCCCACCTGCGCAGCTTGACTCATGGCCACCCCGTGACTCCCTCTTGCATCTGGACCCTGCCAAGAAGGGCTCGTGCAATGATCAACCCTCACCGAGTTCAGCTCCTGCTCCGAAGGGGATCATGTTCCCCTGCATACCACGGCCAATAGGGCAGGAAAAGAATTCTTCATAGTTTCTGATGACCTTGCCTCGAGGGGCGACGTGCCAAGCATGCCCCATGTTTTCTCAGGGTGGAGTGCTGTCCACCACTGATGCCCAGCGAGGCGTGATGACAGGGCTGAATGCATGCCGGGATTGCCAGGCAGGGGCTGGCGGTCCTGAGGGGGGAGTATCCCAAATGCCACAATCCTGTTATTTCGGGCAAAGGAGGGAGACAGAGCCAAACCTGTCACAGCTTCATCCATTCTATGCCCTCCGCAGGAATATTTTGCTATCACTGGGGGTCTGCCCAGCTGGAACTTCACTAGTAACTTACCCGAGGGACCGAAATGTACCCAACATGGAGCCAATGGCAGATGCTGTCCTCCATCTGTGGGCCCCGGAGCTCTTGTCCCTAATACGTAAAGCTCCTGTATTGAAGTATCACATCCCAGAGCTCCAGGACTGGGTTTTGGCCACTTTTCGTCTCATGAAGCCTCCCCCTATGGACATACATAGGTCCCCTTTATACAGCCTCACCCAGCTCTTCCATTTTCAAAACATAAGGTGAATGCCACCTAAGCCTAGTAACCACGGCGATGGAGATACAGGTCAACAGGCTGTGTCTGCCTGTCGGTTTTCCACATTGCAGGCTAGCCAGCTCCTGCCTGTACATGGGCAGCCGCTCCCAGAGCAGATGGGAAATTAAAAAATGTATTGATAAGTAGCAATTATTTAGCTCTTTCCATTTGTACATCTCCAAGGGCTTCAAGAAGGAATGTGGTAAATACAGACAGGTAAACTGAGGCACGAGGAACTGGTGCAACTTGCCCCAAATCACATAGCGAGTCGGGGCAGAAATGGGCTTAAACCCACATTTCTTGATTCTTAGCGTATGTCTACATGGGAATTAAAAACCTAGGGCTGGCCTGTGCCAGGTGACTCGGGCTCGAGCTAAGGGGCTGTTGAATTGCGGTGTAGACGTTTGGGCTCAGTCTGCAGGCCGAGCTCTGGGAGCCTCCCACCTCGCAGTGTAGACACACCCCAAGTCTGTGCCTTAACCACAAGACCATCCTTCTCCCCTTAGGACTAGAGAGAGAGAGAGAGTGTGTGCGCATGTGCACATCACTGGGTACAAGGACTGCTCCCTAATTCCTCCCCTGGGGCACAAGGTCCCCCAAGTTGGTAGGGAGTAGGTGGAGGCTGCACTTTGTCATACACTGACCAACTGTATGGACGGGGATGGGTGACAAGTATGTTCAAGGGGTGTGGCTGTTTGTATGCTCTTCCGCTCCTGAGACAGCTCTGCCCTGCCTTGGAGGTGAGTGTCAGATGCCACAACGTGAGGTGTGAGGCAAGGGAACAATCAGCCTCCCCGCCTTGTAGGTTTTTTTTTTTAAAGTACCCAGCACTGAAGGTGAGAATTAAACTCTCAGGCCGTGGGTTTTCCACCTAACTCCAGCTCCTTTCGAGTGAGTCATTTGTCCTCTCCTCCCTTTTCAATCAGCAGCTCAGCCCAGCCCTGTCTCTGCTGTAATTGTCCTCCTGGATCAGACTGCCGCACCAGGTGCAATGATCGCAGTGGGAGCAGTTTGGCAGCTGGAACTGTAAGAGGGAATGAGATCTGTGTGCAGCATGCATCCAAGCGGCATCTTGCTTAACAGCTTTCCCTGGTGTCTCCAGCTCTTCCCAACCTCTCTAGGTCTCCTGGCTGAGCTGGGACAGAGCAGAACACGTGGTGTGCCCGCTGAATTGCCAGGCCCAGCCTGTGTAGGATGTAAACTCTGCCACATGGGAAGAGAAGGACGAGAACAGGCTTATCAGCATTTTCATCCCCATTCTCCTGGATCCTCTCCAAGTTGTCAGTGCCCTCTTCTGCAGTTAGATTCCAGTTACACCTAAGAACCCCGGTCATGGACCAGGGCTCCATTGCACATGTAACAAAGACAAAAGACCCTGTCCCATACCCAAGGAGCTTACAATCAACCTGCCACACGGGATGCATGAGGCAACCAGAGCAGGCAAATGGGATGGGGTGACCTGGGAGGATAAGTGGATAGTAAACCCAAGAATTTAGCAGCAAAGCAGGACTCACGGTGTTCGGTCTGTTTAACCAGTGCCAGACAGGAGCGATCCATAGGCGTCCCGGTGAAAGGAGGTTTTGAAGGAGAATTTAAGAGAGGATAAAGCGGTAGCTTTACAAATTTTGATGGGGAGTTTTTCCCTGCATGGATGCAAGCCTGGAGGTGTCTGAGGGGAAATAGACAAAAGCCTGAAACTCAAACTTTACCAACCCCATAAATGCAGCTACTTCTGGGGTGGAACGCTGCTGCAACCCTATATAATGCTTTGAAGAAGAATGCTGCATCCAACTGAAAGAGCAGGGGGGTAAGAGAATAGGCAAGATGTGTCCCTGTGTTGAGCTTTGGGCACCATGTTACACAGGGGTGCAGCTAGATGGAAAGCCCAGCACAATCTGAAGGATGCCAGCGCTGGTGCCAGTCCTAAATAATGCTCTAGGTTAAGTATCATTAGCTGTTTTCCAAGTAGCTGGAGCCCAGTTCTGCTGTGCCTCTGGGTCAGTAGTGATCACACTGCTGCGTAGTTATTCAGTGAGCTAATCTGCGTGAAATGAGTTGGTGGTTTCCCTTTGGCCAAGTATTCACAGTACCGATCCCCCTCTGTCACCAGCCAGCATCATGTTGTAAGTCTCAGCTGAGAAACCACGATCTGAATGAGCCATGGCGCCTGGATATCCTCTCATGCCTAGATGAGGCCCCTGCACAACAGGGTGGGAGACTCACTGAAGGGGGTCATATGGGGGCGAAATATAATTATTGCATGGATATGTTGCATGGATAAATGGAGAATCTAGGGTCTCCAGAGCTGTTGATCTTGCTTTGATTTCACTTGAAAGATTGTTTCCAACTCTTCGTCCACCTCTGAGAGAGAGAGAGAGAGAGAGAGAGAGAAGGAGGAGGGGCTTTTGTGTAACTGTTTCCATGGCTGGTCAATTCAGCACTTCCCTGAGCAAAGTTCGGCTGCTGATTTGATTACACTGGTTGTGCCTTAGCATAGGGAATATCATAAGTAGGTGGTATTCTCCAGGCATCTGAAGAAGTGGGTTTTTTACCCACGAAAGCTTTTGCCCAAATAAATCTGTTAGTCTTTAAGGTGCCACCAGACTCTTTGTTATTTTTGTGGATACAGACTAACACGGCTACCCTCTGATACACAAGGAGGTTGTTATCCCTTCCTGGGAAGATCAATGGTGAGCAAGGTGAAGGACGCCAACATCTCAAATGCAGACCACGTCAAAATATGGTCCACTATGAACCACATCTGCACATCACATAGCAGCTGCACCTACCTTCTCCAGAAATGAGGAATGAGATGCAGTGCTATTGGGACTGCAGAATGGACTTCAAACGGTAGAATACCTCGTCAATCAAAGATCCCAAACGAGCATATCTCTGCCATCCACTCTATGTCAACTGAAGCAACCAGTTGGGTTGTCAGCCTAGACTTGGACATCTAATGTGTTGTTTTGAAGCCATATGAAAAAAGAAAAAGATTTGTATGGAGGAGAGAGTGAGAGTGTGGTGTATAGTGTATGTGTGAAGGAGTATGTGTAACTGCTGATTTCATAAAAGACTATTCCCTTGAATTTCTCCTGGGCACCCCAAGGGAAACTCTTTCCAAAGTTTGTATTCAATTTTTCAGGGCAGGTACACACAGCTGGCCTTTTTCTTTCACACAACACAACAGTCCACTCAGCTAAAGGTTCCTTTCCTCTTGGTTCAGGGAGCTGCAGAATGAGGGACAGATCTGAGGATAATTAATATTTTCTGTGTCTGAAGGGTGAAAGTCCTATCTTGGTCGACCAGCCAAGCTCCAGCCAAAGCACTCGCCCGCTGTAGTTGTGAGTTTTACTATCAACTCCCTGCATGTCTAGGCTGGTTGCGGGGGCTGATGCTGTACGTGTGGAATTTTTGTGGCTGTTTGCTATTGTTCTAATGAAAAGAAGGAACCCAGCCATACAATAAAGAGGAAGCTTTATGTTTCTCATGCCCGCCTGGAGATGAATGCTTTGGGAATGAGTTTAATGAACACTTTACTTGGTCTTCACAGCCTTATTTGAAAGCATTACAGGTGAACGTGTTTTTTCGCTGAAGGATTCAAAGACCTGGAGGATCTGTAAAGGGAGATGGAACATTTTGGGTCTTGATCCAGATCTGATCTGAATTTAGCCCATGGCCTGTGGCAGAGCCAGGAACAAACCCCTGGTGTCCAGTCCAGGGGTCTATCCATTAGACCATGTGGCTGCCTCCATATTCCACCTATATGACCTGAAAAGTTATGGACTGACAGCCCCTGGGTGCAGAAGTTCCTGATTAGATACTGGGGGTGGTATAGGGCAGTTTGTCACATACCACTAACAAGCCCGAGAGATTGTCTCTAGTGAAGAAGCATGTGTGTTGTCCATTGGAAATCCACTCTGTGGCCTCTGCTGAGACTCATCTGTCAGTTAAGAGGGGGAGGACTCACAATTACCCACTGGGAAAGGATCTGAGAAAGCATCACCTTGTTTGACATGAGCCTCCAACAGAACTGGGAACAGCTTTCAGTGCCTACTAACTTGGTCATGGATTTGAACCTAGCTGTGGGGGGAAGATGCTCTGAAACTCTCTTGCTTTCATACACTTGATCTTCCAGACCGTAACCCCTAACACAGCACTTTCTATATCTGAGGGTGAGACTGCTCAGCATGGGCAGGCATTGAGTCATCCAGCAGGAGAGGGTGAAAGAGGTGCAGGTGAGGAGGAAGGATGGATGCAATCGGCAGAATAAGGCTGCTGCCTTCAATTAGCCCGCATGGAAGTCCCATTTGAAATAAAAGCGCAGCAAGTCTCTCAAGAATTCCCCCTTGGGTCTTGGTGAATTTATAAAGTGGGACCGCAGTGTAGCTTCTTTTCCTGAAATCTCAAGTGGGTCATAGTGGCTGCCTGCTCGGTTGGTGTTTTTCTTAGGAATTCTTTGCAGCAACTGGAGTACAGTGTGTTCCTATCAGCTCTTGATGGACACTTAATAAGAATGATCTGAAAGGCCAGGGAAACTTCAGTTCCTCAAGATGAACAGTGTCTGATCACACTCTCCTGGGTGGCTTGGTTTGTTTTAAACCCACAGCAAAAGAGAACATTAATCTAGGACCAGACCCTACAAGGTACCAGGAGTCCCATGGGACGCTCAAAGCCCTTGACTTCTGTCCACTTGGTGCTGGGGGGCGTTGAGGATGCAGACCATCTGGCAGGACCGAGCCCCCAATGGATCCTGGAAAATGGGAATCATGGAGAAGTTGTTCACTGACTGCAGCATCGCCATCTCTCAGGTGCACAATATGGGCTGTTTTCCTTGCAGCCCTAGCTCCCGGGGGCAGTGGATTATGGGAGAATCGCAGCTTCCAGAAACAAAAGGAAGTTTTAGCCCTTGTGGCTGAGGAGGAAAGCCTGAAGATGTGGCCCAAGGGCAACCTAAAGGCTCAGTGCAAATATTAACTAACTATACAGCTCAGGACAGGGAGATGGGCAAGTCAGAACCCTCTAGATTATTGACTCCACATGAAAGTTAAAGGTTTCCTTTCCTTTTTGCCATTTGTGATGTGTGTTTACCTTCTGAATTTCACTTAGCTTCCACTCTGAAACTGAGCTGCTCAGTTCTGCATTCTGCTTATCGCCCGTTTCCTTTCCAGCTTTCATTCACTTACACAAGACTGTTGTATTTGGGTTTCTAGCACTGCAGGTGGGAAAAGACCCAAAGTAATGTAGTTGAAATATGTCCTTTTCATGACAAAACTGTTTCTAGGTATGTTAGCTAATATAATTTCCACTCTCTAAATTTTGAATCTTAAACTGCTTCCCAGCACCCCTTAAAGAGTGTGTTCCTATCTGTGGCACAGATGATGCTGAGGCATAGCAATGCAGACAGATACGTTTTAAATTGAAAAAAAAAAAGGCCTGGTTTGAACTGGATCTGCAAGATACTGCAGCAGCCTTCTCCTTAGGGAGACAAGTAACTGCCCTGATCACAGTTACAAGCATCACAGAAAATACATGAGCAGATACCACACATCAGCTCAGCGCCCCTCCATCTTGGTGCATTATGGCAGTGTGGAACTCCATGGGAAATCATCTGACCATACTTTGGAGCCGTAAATACTATATACTGCAGTGAGATGCTGGAGTAAATTAAACTTTACAAGGGCAGTCTGACGCAGTGAAGAAATTAATTACTTAACTTTTAGTCTTCAGTCATCTATTTGTGTGTGTGTTGGAGGGTAGGTAGTTGTATTTCTAATCACATTTAATTTATGTAGCATGACATTCTAAAGAGTCATATTTGTTTTCTTAAAAAAAAAAAACAACACCAAAAATCCTCCCACCAAACAATTAGCAGCAAGGGCATTGCTTCTGCATTGCCTGGCACCTTGTGCAGTCATGTACACAAGTCAAAGTGAGTGCCAAGCAGGTGTAAGATAAAAGAATCAAGTCCTTGTTTTTCACAGTGCAATAAATGCATGGCTGTCTAGTCCTTCACAATTTTCACTAGGGCGGTTCAGAACATTTTTTAATTAAAGGGAAATCATTCATTAGCTGTTAGCAGTATAGGGCATATGACATGCAGGTCAGTAGTTTTGATTTTTACTTTGTATAGGGCAGAGGTGTGTAAGCTTGCACATGGACACACAATGCAGACTGGTCATTTCAACATTTTATTTTGCAGGTAATGCCTTCACCACCCCTTGTTCCTATACTTACCATTTTAAAGAGGATTCTCGGAACTGAAGAAAGTGAGGATTTCTGTGCTTCACTAATATTTATATATTTTTCTGGACTGGCACCACAGATAGTCTTTGTCCATGAACAACTTAGAAATGACTCCCCGTGGCACTAGTCAATGCTGTTTTGGGCTTTAGCCAACTGGGGCCCTTGAGAACGTCTCAAAGAACTCACTTGTCCTCTCCTAGCTGAAACGGCTGAGAGGTTTAGATAGTCCTACTCATACTGAGGTACCTTTCAGACACAGTATGAAGCAAAAGTTTAAAACTGATTTTAGCTGTTTAAACACTGCGCAAAGCATATGGCTATCTAACAACTAAAGGGCTAATTATCTTAGATTTGATGTACACGGTCAAAATGTGAATTGCTATTTTTTTTTTAGAAGGATCTCATAACAGAAAAATGTGACATATTGTTGCATCTAATGTTCTTGCCTGCACCTGTGTGTAGTTGGATGATAGAGCTGAGTCTTTAGAGAAACTGGAGATCTGCTTTAGGAGACCACTAAAAAGATTGATTAGATATCGTACTGTTTGGACTCTCTTCTTCTGTTTATAGAAGTTCTGCATTTTGTTAAGAAAGTGTGAGTATGGAATAATATCACAAAATGAGATTCATCTGAGAGAAAGCCAAGGTAATACTGCTAGGGAATTGTCAGCTAGAATGCTTGTATGATAGCCACCAAGAAGATGGTGAGTGTGTGTTACGCTCACACTTAATGGGAAAGGGAAGGGAAATCTGGGAAACAATAATGGTGAAACACCTAGGGGTGATGGTGGATAACAAATCAAATGGAAATTTGCAGAATTGTACATAGCAATAAAGACCAATGTAATTTTGAGCTGCATGAGTCATGCAAAGAGGTAACAGATGTTCTGCAGAGCTATGCAATGTGCCTGCACCTGGACCATTACACTAAAACCTGGATATCCTGCTACCACTAGAGATATTGACAATTGGAGGGAGTTTAACTTGTGGAAGGCATCTGATGGGTACATTTCAAAACCCCAAAACAATACATTTTATGAATATAAGAACAGCCACACTGGGTCAGACCAAAGGTTCATGTACCCAGCATCCTGTCTTCTGACAGTGGCCAATGCCAGGTGATTCAGAGGGAATGAACAGAACAGATAATCATCAAATGATTCATCCCCTGTTGCTCATTCTGAGCTTCTGATAATCAGACGCTAGGGACACCATCCCTGCCCATCCTGGCTACTAGCCATTCATGGACCTATCCTCTATGAACTTATCTCGTTCTTTTTTTAACCCTGTTATAGTCTTGGCCTTCACAACATCCTCTGGCAAGGAGTTCCACAGATTGACTGTGAAGAAATACTGCGTTATGTGAAGAAATACTTCCTTTTGTTTTCTTTTAAGCCTGCTGCCTATTAATTTCATTTGGTGACTCCTAGTTCTTGTGTTATGAGTAGGAGTAAATAACACTTCCTTATTTACTTTCTCCACACCAGTCATGATTTTATAGACCTCTATCATATCCCCCCTTAGTTGTCTCTTTTCCAAGCTGAAAAGACCCAGTATTATTAATCTTTCATATGGAAGCAGTTCCATACACTAATCAATTTTGTTGCCTTTTTCTGAACCCTTTCCAATTCCAATATATCTTTTTTTGAGATGAGGTGACCAGATCTGCACACAATATTCAAAATGTGAGTGCACCATGCATTTATTTAGTGACAATATGATATTTTCTGTTATTATCTATCCCTTTCCTAATGATTCCCAACATTCTGTTCACTTTTTTGACTGCCGCTGCACATTGAGTGGTTGTTTTCAGAGAACTATCTACAATGACTCCAAGATCTCTTCCTTGAGTGCTACCACTCAAGAGATTTTTCTCTTTAGTTTCAAGTTTCTGAATCTTTAGGTTACAATCAGGTCACATTTTAACACCTTTCTCCAACCATGAGGGCTAGAAACTTACTTCTTTAAAATGAAAGCCAAGATTATTGTGATATAACGTGACTCCCAGAGCAGGGGCTTTAAACAAAACACCCAATATCACGAGACTCATGATAAAATCGCACTGCATACTGTAGGAAATCATCCTGCCCAGGCCAGGAGGCAGACTAGCTAGGCTAACTACTACTTTCCTTCTCTGATTTCTATGCTTTGTGATTCTCAATGCATTATAGCATCTAGGGAGGCAGCATTAGCTAGTAGTTAGAGCAGGGACTTGGCTTCAGGTGTCCTGACTGCTTTTCTCTGCTTTGCAACTGAGTCATGGCCTGACTGAGGGCAAATCATGTCAATTCCATGTGCCTAAGTTTAATCATATCTGTGAAATGAGGCCAGTTACCTACAGGGCCTCCAATGGTGGCTGTGAAAACCTTGAGGTCTTCGGAGGGGTGATGCTATGTCACAACCTTTCCTTGGGATCAAGCCTTCAGTTGCGAACAGGAAAATATGGGAGAACATGTTTTGTTTTGATAAAGTCTAGAGGGTATGAAATATACCTTAACAAACCTCAAACGTAACACAATCTAGATAAACTAACTCCTGTGGCTTTAATGTCTGATATGAAGAAGAAACTATTTTCCTTAACCGATTTAGTGATGCTAATAGGTTCTGAAGTGAGGCTAGTAATTAACATGCTACACCGCATGCAGCAAGGCCAAGGTGCAGCATTGTTCAGGAAAGATGCCCTCTGTCTTGACAGCAAGAACTGCCTATGCAGGAGTTATTCAGTGGGTTAGGGTCAGGATAGGGTAGGGCTTTGTGCAGTGTCTGGTCTCCTTTCCATTGCTCTGCTTGGTAGGATGTTGCCCAATACCTTGGAGCCGTGAGTTCACTGCTGGCAGATTGCTGATTGACTGAGGCCATTCATCAATGAGTTTTGCGTATTTAAAATCTGAAAGGATTTTAAGCCAGCTTGTGTGAGGAGAACCGTACCACCCATCGTCTTCTGTTATTTAGAGTTTATGGAGGAGGCAGTAATGTCCCAGAACAGTCATAATGCCTAGGGCTGTGATCTCATAAGCTAAGCAGGGTTGGGCCTGGTTAGCTTTTGATCTGGGAACCTGCAAGGAAAATTCAGTTGCTACAGCAGATTTGACTGGCTGATTCAGTAGGTGGTGCTGTTCCCTTGGAATAAAGTTTCGAGTGTGGTCCCAGGTGGGTGTTAGGAGGTGCTGTGCTGCTGGGATCATTGCCTTTTGGAAGGCTACGTCTACACTACAGGATAAATTCGAATGAGCTTAAACCGATCTTATAAAACAGATATTATAAAGTCGATTGTGCGCGTCCACGCTAGGCACATTAATTCGGTGGTGTGTGTCCATGGTCCGAGGCTAGCATCGATTTCTGGAGCAGTGCACTGTGGGTAGCTACTGTAAAATAATGAGGCCAATAATGCCGATTTCCGTTCACACTAACACTATTCCGATATAGTAATATCGATTTTAGCATTACTCCTCTCGTTTTGTAGGAGTACAGAAATCGATTTAAAGAGCCCTTTAAATCGATATAAAGAGCAGTATAGTGTGGACGAGTGCAGCGTTAAATCGATTTAACGCTGTTAAAATCGGTTTAACAGCGTAGTGTAGACCAGGCCGAAGAGAGGCAAAACCAATGTCCTGACCACTTGACATTGATGCTCACGTGACTCAGAGTGTTAGCCCTGGCCAAATTCCATCAGCGATAATCGCGTTCTGTAGATTCAATCCCCACTGTTGTTTCAAATGGACACACAGAGTACATTGCGTCTTGTTTTCTAGTATTCTGTGCTTGCAGAAAAGCTGCTCTGCTCCACTCCAGAGGTGACAGCACTTCATTGACAGGTGATCTGGGTATGCATATGTGAAAGGTGTTATAGAAATGTAAGATATTTTGCTGCACATAGGACATTTCTGACAACATTTGTAGGGCAAAGCCTGAGGAATAATCACTTTATAAAGAATCCTGTGTATATGAATGGAAGCCCCATGCCGGTCGGCACGTTACATGCAGGCCTTGTTTCATCAGCGTATCGTGGTGCTCTCAAGGCAATACAACTGCCCCATCTCAACGAGGCATAAAGGGTTTCCATAACTATTTTTCTACATTTCTAAATGCACCTGTGTGGAAACCTGGCCAAAAATTTATTGGTGCAATGTGTGATTTACCAGTGCATGGGTGCAAAGTGACATAATTTATGTACTGAGTGGTTGGAAGCAGGGCTGGGTCCAGGCACCAGCGCAGCAAGCAAATGCCTGGGGTGGCCAATGTGAAGGGGCGGCACGTCCTGGTCTTTGGTGGCAATTTGGCAGCAGGTTCCTCGGTCCCTCTCAGAGGGAAGGACCCGCCACCGAAGAATGAAGCGGGAGTGCTAGAACCGATTGCGGCTTTTTTTTTTTTTTTTGCTTGGGGTGGCAAAAATGCTGGAGCCAGCCCTACTTGGAAGGCAGAATAGAAGCAGGAAATGCAACCAACAGGAGGGCATCGGGTGAAACATGGGGAAGGGTCACTGGAAGGAGACTAATCGCTTTCGCCTTGTCTATACACAGATTTGCTCCAGTGTATCTAAGTACTCTTGTGTGTGGATGCCCTTATTTCAGTTTAGCTTAAACCTGTTCCTAATCAACTTAGCCCATGTTAGAGGTTCCTTTCGGGAAGGAAGAGGACCAGGGCACCTCTGCCACATCAGCTGACCTGCATGAGCTTTCAAAGAGGGCTCCGGGGCCTACAGACGAAGAGAGACACGGTGAGGGGGAGCCTGGGTGGGTCAGGCTGAGGGCCAGCCAGGAAAGGGGCAGAGAGAGCAGATGTGGGGCTCTCACTGCCGGCTCCTTGGGAATAGGGAGACCTGGAAACCTAGGTGTCATAAATAGATAGCTAAGGGTTAATGTTTCTTTCACCTGTAAAGCGTTAACAAAGGGAACCAAACACCTGACCAGAGGACCAATCAGGAAACCGGAGTTTTCAAAACTGAGGGAGGGAATGTTGTGTCTGTGTCTTTTGTCTGGCTCTCAGCTATGCGAGGGATCTTTTCTATCTTCAAGCTTCTAATCTTCAGTTCAAAGTTGAAAGCTAAAGTAGAAAAAACAATAGGCTGTTATTGTTTTTTTGTATTTACATGTGTAGTTTGCTGGAACGTTTTAAATTGGATCTTTTTGATAAGGCTGGTTATCATATTTTTCTTTTAAGCAATAGCCTGTGTATTGTCACCTTAATGCAAGGATCATGTTTTTATGTCTTTTTCTTTCTTTTTATATAAAGCTTTCTTTTTAAAACCTGTGGATTTCTTTCCGTTTCCTTGTTTCCCAGGGAATTGGGATAACTCACTAGGACTGGTGGAGGGGAGACGGAGGGGGGGAGTAGAATCCTCCTCTGTTTCTGAATCGTTGTGCCTCTTGGGGAAGGGATTGAAGCAGGGAAATCTCCTAGTATACCCAGGGCGGGAAAATCTGGGAGGAAGTAAAGAGCAGGAAGGGAAATGGTTTATTTCTCCTTGTTTTAAGAATCCAAGGGATTTGGGTTCTTGGGGTCCCCAGGGAAGGTTTTGGGGGGACCAGAGTGTACCAGGCACTGGAATTCCTGGTTGGTAGCAGGCTATCAGATCTAAGCTGGTAATTAAGCTTAGAGGGTTTCATGCAGGCACCCAGATTTTTGGACGCTAAGGTCCAGATTTGGAAATTATGCTTATGATACTAGGGAATAGGGAGTCCTAGGGCTGTCAGAGGCAGCTGAAAGGACAAGGGGCAAATTCCCCAGGAACCGTAGCCCAGGGTGGGCTGTTGCAGGGGGCGATGGCAGGAACTGCAGGACTTCCTGCTCCACTGCTCGCAGGCAGCCAGATGACAGAAGCAGCAGGAGGTGCAGCTGCAGCTGTAGCCGTGACTGACCATGCTCGGGGAGCAGCAGCGGTAGCTCCTGGAGATCCCACACTGGGAAAGGACTGGTGGATGCAGGTATAAAGCAACAAAGAGGGGCTTGAGGACCATGAGTTGTGGTTGACTAGGGCATACAAAAGGCATTTGCCCCTGTGTGAATTGTGCTTTAAAGATTGTGCAGCGAATGCAGAAGAAAAGGAGTCGTCTCTGGTACTGTGGCCCAAAAAGGGGCAAGGACACGGGGGTTCTCTGGGGTTGTATGCTTTTGCTGTGGGGAGATGGGGCACATTAGAAGGTATTGCCCCACTAAGAACTCAGATGGTGGGAAACCTGGATGCTGAAGATTTGGGTGCCCAAGTGGTGGTGTGATTACTCGGAGGTTTGGACCGGACGGAGAGGAGTATTTATGGGCCTGAGTGTTTATGGGACGCATCAGGCAGTTCTGCCCATCAAAGAGGGAACTTGGAAAAAATGACATCTGTGAGTAGGGGAGAGTCCTGCAGAGTGAAGGAAATACCCCCTCAGATAAAGGCATCAAGGCAGAAAAGGGTACTGGGGAGCGGAAGCTCATGGCAAAGGCCAAACACCGTACAAAGGGGACACACACAGGACCTCATCAGCACACCGGGACTCCGATTAGAGCCCGAGGCAAAAGCAGGGTCTTTGTGGGACTCCGGTTTTATGGGTTCCGTCATGAGGACAGGGGACCTGCCACAGCAACAAGTGGCCACAGAACGCTCACTGCAGCTGACGTGGTGAGAAAAAGAGCATGTGGCCAGCAGACCTTCTGGCCAGTAAGCTTGAAGGAGAGGAAGATGCTGCTGGCAGAGACCTCGAAGCCCTGGAGAGGGAGCTGAAGGTTTATGGTCGGTGCCCTGGGAAGGGTATGGACAGTGAAGGTTTTGCCTAGGGGTGGGCATGGCTGTACAGGGGTTGGACTCACAAGGTGCCACTGGCCCCTTGATGGGGAGCAGGACCACTGCCCCTACTGTGCATCAGCTGACCCAAATGAGCTTTCAAAGAGAGCATCTAGGCCTACAGGCAAAGAGAGCCCTGGTGCGGGAAATCCTGGGTGGGTCAGGCTGAGAGCCCATCAGGAAAGGGGCAGAGAGAGTGGATGTGGGGCTCTCACTGAATAGGGAGACCTGGAGAGCTAGGACTGCCAGAGACTCCTGGGAGGGGAGGCAGTGGGCACCTGTGAGGACTGGGGAAATGCCCCAGGAACCATAGCCCAGAGTGGGCTGAGGAACTGTGCTGTGTTTGTTAAGTTTGGATAATAAAAGTGTCTAAAAGAGCTGTGGGTGTTGCAATGGGTCCTTTGGGAGCTGAGTGGAGGAGCCTTGTGACAGCCTGGTTGAAATGGCAGTAAGTGTTCATATGGCCTTTGCTACAGCACTGCTATTCTGCCTTGCACCCGTTCCCTGATGTGTAACATCTTTGTGAATCATGGATGTGAATTAACAAACCTCACTCAAAACAAGCAAACAAGTCCCTGACACTCCATCCCCTTGGGGAAAAGCACAGGGTGAACAGGGCCTATGCCCTGAATGGAAGCTGTGTCAGACCAGGAGAAGGCATGAATCCTTGAGTTGAAGGCCTTCCACCAATGATGGGAGATGCAGATCTAGGGTCTGTTCTCAGAAGCCCCCCTGCAGATCTCTGCTTTCTTGGCAGTGCACGCAGGGAGAGGATGTCTCCAAGGCTTAGCTCTGCCTTTTGTATATTCCTCCCCTTGCATGTTGGGTCACGACATGCGTACTATGCAAATCTGTGAGTGTGGGGGGAAAAGAGCTGGCATGTAACACCAAAAATGCATCTGAAGGCTAAATAGGTAGGATGGTTGGTGGGGATTTTTTTTTCAATTGAAAATAAAGCAACATATAAAATGATGATCTAGTTAAATATCCTCATTACATGTTCCAGGCAGCGTCTGAGTCATGGCATTTGCGCTGTGCCTTTTAGACCTGCAGGGCATGTAAACGTTCCCTCTATGAAATACCTTCTGGCCCACCCCAGTCAGATGTGCCAGGCACCAGTACCGGTGCAATCCAGGACTGTGTTATAGGCAGCATGTGTGTTAATTGTGTCTGTGAGTAAAACTCCTTCCTGTGCAGTGGGGACCAGCTGAAGGTCTATGTACCATTTGTGTCATATTTTGAGGAGTTAAGCTGTTTATTGCTCTTATAACTTGGGCCTGTCCTCCATCTCGGCAGACACTAGTCTGTTGTAAATGGACCCAAGTCCTGGGCCCTGCATTTTCCTAATGCCCCTGGATCTGTTCCTAGCCCTCCGTCTCTCATGTGCATTTCTAGATGCATGCCCCATGTCTGACACCTTTCTTGGGCAGCGGCAGCCTGCAGTTGAGCTGCGACTCATAAACCTGTGCCTCAGCCCTCTGGAGTTCCCCATGCTGATTTTTCCCCGTACTGTTACTCACACCTTCTTGTCAACTGTTGGAAATGGGCCATCCTGATTATCACTACAAATGTTTTTTGTCTCCTGCTGATAACAGCCCGCCTTAATTGATTGCTCTCTTTATAGTGTGTGTGGCAACACCCATTTTTTCATGTTCTCTGTGTATATATATCTTCCTACCGTATTTTCCACTGCATGCAGCCGATGAACAGTGGTGTAGCCAGGTGGAGGGGACAGCGGGAGCAATAAAAAAGAAGACGCCACCCACTACGGCACTTTTACTCACCTGGCAGCTCTCCGAGTCTTCGGTGGCAGCCCCTTCACTCACTCCAGGTATCTTCGGCGGCACTGAAGGTCCCGCCGCCGAAATGCCACTAAAGATCCGGAGTGCCGCCGGGTGAGTAAAATAAAAGCAGCGCAGCAGGTGGCGCCTTTTTTTTTCACACTTCCACGGGTGAGTACAAAGGTACCAGGAAATTGTCAAGGCACCACTTGTGCTCAGTGGGGGAGCAGCCACTCACCCTGCTCTTCCCCCAGGTACGCTACCACCGATAAAGTGGGTTTTAGCCCACGAAAACTTATGCCCAAATGAATGTGTTCGTCTCTAAGGTGCCACCAATACTCCTGTTCTTTTTGCTGATACAGACTAACATGGCTACCACTCTGAAACTGGAGTTCCTAATTGCTTAGATATATTCCCCCAGTGTCCACCTGGCTGTGGGAGCTTTGGTGTCTAGTGAAACCCTTCAGGGACAATATATCAGGAAAGTAAAGAGGTACCAGCTTAGTAAAGGAATTTCTGAACCACATACACTGTTACTCTTACAGCACTAGAAGGTTACAGCTCTTTCACCAACAACAAAATCCTCAATGCGCTCCCTCTGAGTCTGATCTCCCCCTCCTGTGTGTCTGAGGTCTGCTCAGATCCTTAGAGTATGCAGCCCTTCCGACCTTTTCTTAACTTGGTCTCATTTTCTGGCCTGTGGCGGTGGTCTGGCTGCTTTGCTCAGAGCAGCACCCACCTTTTAAGACAGTCTCTGTCCTGCTTTTTCCTCATGTGCTTCAGCTGGGGGAATTCCAGGCTCCAGCCCCCTTGTCAGCTTCCATGTAGAGTCATTCAGAGACAATAGCTTGGCCAGGAGAGAAGCCATTGTTCCAGCCGGGACGTTTATTCTCTCATTCATTGCCTTCTCTGAGGTTTTTAGATTAGACTGGCCTTGTCAAGAATAGACACTTTGACCGCAGCACATTCCTAATCTGCGACCAATACTTTGTCTCCACACAGAAGTGAATTTAACTTTATGTGATGACCCAGCAGTGCCTTTCTGGGTTAGTGGTGAAGGCAGAGGGTCCAGCATCCAGTGTGATGGTTTGGGGGATATGTCCACATTGATGTAAGAATTCCATTTTGGTTTGGTGAATGCCATCTCGTATTTCAGCCTCCATTATGAATGTCACCTTGAGCATGTCTCTAAGCATTCATGTTGTAGCAGGCACTGGACACCTAGTGGACTGACTATGTCTGGGAAGAGGTGATAGAGCAACCAAAGAATGGCTCTGCCTTAGTGAAGCAATGGGTTTGAGACCAGCAGGGCCATTGACTTGGAATGATTTTCTACCTAGACATTGGCAGGGGTTTGAAGCCTGGAAATTCCTCAGTAGAAGTACAGGGACGCAGGCTTTTTAAGAGGAACAGCTTCCTAGGACTTGTCTACACTAGAAAAGGTTTGCCAGTATAGCTATATCGGCAAAGCTTCCTAGTGAAGACATGGCTTATACTGACTAAAGAGTGCATTTGCCAGCCTAGCTTATACTAGTTCCCTGAATAAGCTATACCAGCAAAATTACTGTTTTGCTGATAGAACTGTCTTCCCTAGGGCTTTCACTGGCATAGGAGTAGGTTGGTTTTTTTTCATATTCTAACTGATGTAGCTATCCTAGTAAAACTTTTAAGTGTAGCCCGAATCAAAGGAATTCGACCACCAGAAGCAAGGCCATTCCACCACCAGAAGCAAGATGGCCAGCCAAGAGGGCCAGAAGGGTTGCCTGGCCTAAAGGAGTTGGACTGACCTCAGAATTCACATGCTGAGGATGTTGAGAGGGTTTAACTTCAGGCGCTTGTCATTTTGCACAGGTCTGTAACTGCCTTGTGCTTCTTAAAAGTTTGTGGGTAAGAAATTCCTTTGGTGAGGTTGTCTTTCCTTGCTTTACAGCCACACTGTCCTTGAAGGCTGTAACTAGAAAATCAGACACCCACACACACACACACGGAGCCAGGTGGATGCTGAGGAGCCCGGGGCTCAGGAGGGCTGTGACACTGGTTCTGGGTTCTAGGTGGCTGGACTTCAGGGTACTGCTGCCCAAGATAAGTGTCAGACCCAGGGTCTGCACCTGTGAGTGTGTATGAAACCCCAGAGCTAGGAACAATAATTAGTCACTCCCCAGATCCAAGGGGCCTAGAAGCATGTGGTTGGATCCACTTGCAATGGATTGGTAACCATCCAGAGTTGGACTGGGCCATTTGTAACATCCAGTGTCTAGAAATGAGCCAAAACAAAAATCCCTGGATCTGCACTTTGGAGATGATTGAATCTGAACTCAGATCCAAACTTGGCATCTGGTCCTTACAACTTTCTCCCTTACAGATCCATCTACTGGCTTCACCATTCCTGCCTCCAGTCAGTCCATGGTCCCAGCCTTCATTGCCGTTTTGTTCCAGTTCCAGACAGGCACTTCCATGCATTCTCTCATGCTGCTTGTCTCACTTAGAGGAGCTCCCCGCAGCCCTCAAGAAAACTACCTCATTGTCCTTCACATCCCTCCTTACAACTCCTTGGCTGTGGTGTCTATAAAAAACTTGAAAATGCTGGTGTGCAGAGACTACAGCCTACCTTGCTGACCAATACTGTCATGGTTTCCTTGTGCTCCCCCAACTGTCACTCTCCATTTGTTGTCTCTTGTCTTATATTTATATTATAAGCTGTTTGCGGCATGAACTATCTTTTTGTTCTGTGCCTGCACTGTGCCTAGTACAGTGAGCTCCTGATCCATGACTCAGACTCCGAGTAATACAAATGATGAATGATCATCATAATACAGTGGATCAAACCAAAAGTTCAAAGTTCTTTTGCTAAACTTTAAGATGCAAAAAACCAGAAAAAACACTCAACATTTGGAAGTCGGGATATTTTGCTAAAGCATTTAATAAAACAGAGGATGTGAAGTACCCTACTAAGACGTCCAGGAAACGTACAATTATCTGGGTGAAAATACCTTCCGTAGTGACTTTGCTTCTGACACAGTGAGAGTAATTAATGTACTATAAAGGACAGAGCTGCAAATCCTTGCAGGATTATGGCAGCAAGGCAGCAGCAAGGCATTGTCTAAAAAGATGTCCTTGGATTGCACAGCAGCAGCATTCTGTTGTGCAGGCATTACCCAGGGCATTCCTGTCCTGCCAGGAGTGGGCAGATTTCAGACACCAGGTACAGTCCCTGATAACTCAAGTGTTTCCTTCTGGCTTCATTCCCATGGCTCCAACTGATAGGAGCTCTTCATATCTGCAACCCCTTCCAAGAGGGGGCGTCCTGGTGCTGCAGCTAGATCTTGGGCTCTTTTTAAAATCACTCACTTATAGGCTGGCCAGGTGCCTGGTTTCTGATTGAAAAAGTGACCTGGCAGTGTCTGGATACCCGAAGTCCAGTTACTACAGGTGAGGGAAGCAGGGAGGCACTGGGTCATCACTCATGTCAGCTCCTATTCAGCTGGGGCCATTTCCTACCTGCGTCGGGCAGTTGTAGCTCCCAGCCCTGGCAATGCAGGTGAGTCTCTCCTGACCTGGGGGGTGAGGGGTGGGCTGGGAAAAGCAGTGAATGTCAAGGGAAGGGGGGAAGAGGAATGGACAGGATGGAGCCTTGGGGGGAAGAGGCAGGGCAGGGGAGGTTCCAGCACTCCTGCTAGAGTGTCCGGTTTTTCAGTTGGCAACCCTGCAAGTCAGTTATCACAGGTCAGGGCAATGGCACCTGTATTTCCCCTTAGTGGTCAGCGAGGGCACCCACTTTCAGGATCCTGGCTCCCTAGTGGTTGCCTTTCTTGCGTGTAGACTCATGTGCCTGTTCCTTCTGACCGGGGTGGGGTGGGAGGTGTATGTGTTTCCAGGTTGCAGTTCCCTGCCTTCACTGTGTTATTGCCAGCCGGAGGCCTCCTTGCTTTCTCTTCAGTTCAGAGAGTAACAGAGCGATGGCCAGCAGTTTTACGTTACCACACGACGCTTCCTGGGCAAGTCTACTTTATTCCTAAAGTAAAAGCACTACAGAGGAAACATTAAAACAATAAAAGGACCTACATGCCTGCTATAAGATTACCGGACATCCCCCCACCCCAAACTATCTCCAACAGACGTTCTGGCAGGTGTGTCCTTCAAACCCCTAAAGGGGTTTCTTTTGTGGTCACAACTGCATAACGGCCTCAGCTCACAATCTTATGGGGTAGGCCCTGTCCTTTCAATCCTTCTCTAAGGATTGGGGCCCTCTATGAAGCAGGAGTCCTTTGCATTTGCTGGATCGGGAAGAAGGGCCTGAGGCTGTGTAAAACCAGGCTATTGATCCAAAAATCCTTTCTTTGTGGGTCCCTGGAGAAGCCAGTTTGAACTAGTATGTGCAAACGTCTCCAGGGCATAGCTTGAAAGGACTGATAACCAGGGGAATTACATTAGCATCCCCCTCCTCCTAAATTGCATACAATCTCACAATAAAATATAAACAGTTGCATTTTCGATACAATGAACTCCACATGTATTAAACTCAATTCAATAAGGTTTGTCTGGGATATTGCAATATTGTTATATCTGTCACAGAAAGTGTACGGGAGGGGGAGAGAGACTTCATTGAGAAAATTGTCTTCTGCATCCATTCTCCACTCACTTGAAGGAGTTTCTTGCTATAGTTGTATTGTGGTTACATCTACCACAGGAGCTGGAGCAGGCTCCCATGAGAAGCTCAGTGAGGAATCCAGCTAGAAACTAAACAAGCCCCTATCCTCCAACAACAACCGATTCTCACTGAATTCAGTGAGATTAAGGCACCTAACTTGCTTAAGACCTTATGAACATCCCACTAGGCACCTATCTGTATCTTTAGGAGCCTAAATGCCTTTGAAAACCTGGCCCATGGTGCATTATGGGATGGACTTTTACTGCCTAAATTGCCTGGGGCAGGATACCACACTGTGCTCTGTGACTGGGCTCTGTTTCCATCTGTCTGTTCTTTTCGAAATGCGGGGCTATTACAGCGTACAGGGGAAATGAGTCACCAGACTAACCAGAGACATAATGAACCAAGATCAATGTGAATTTTTATATCTGATGAGACAAGATGGAAGCACAATATAAAACTATGGGAAGGAGTTGTGGCTGAATTGTTCTAGGAAGAAGGTTAAAGTCCTCCATTGTCTTTGGTCCAGACAACAAAGCAGCTTTACTTTACTTATTTTTTTTTTTAATCATGAGAGAAAAAAACAAATGAAACATTCATTTTTGCTTCCTTATGGAAAGGGTGCTAGGCAAAAAATTCAGATCGGGTCCTTTGGCTTAAGTGGGGTGAGGAAACCTTGACATATGAGAGACTGGAATCTATGGTGTTGAGAGCAAGGGCTTATCTAGCTGCAGAATTGCGTTGGTTCAATTTAAGGTGTGATTTTAAACCGCTTTAGTTAAAACTGTTAGTGCAAAAGGCTGGATGGTCGCTTTTATCACTAGCCTCACCCACCTTGTTTCTGAAATATCTTTTATTGGAGCAACTTCTTTGCTGAGAGAGACAAGCTTTTGAGTTTACATAGAGCTCTCCTTCAGCTCTGTGTAAACTTGTCTCTTCAAGAGGTGCAAGTTTCTGTATAGACAGAGTTTTGGTGTGTAGAGAACTAACTGCATATTAAGGGTGAAAATTCCCTTAAGGATTGGCCTGGCCATGAACATAACAGATTTTAGACTCCCGGGCAGCTGTGGGGAAGTCTGCCAATGATGTGATATTCCCAAGCATGCTGGGAGGCCTGTTATAGACATCTAGAGGAACTTGTGCCTGCTCTTTCATTATATGTGCACTGACATTGCGCTTGGTATAATATGAGATTCATCCTAAGGAGCTTACAATTCTAAATGCCAGGGAGACAGAGCTAAATGCACTGAGAGACCAGGAGAAGGTTCTGTCTTAGTTCCTTCTCATTCAATACAATGAGCAGGGGATAGTATTTTAAATGACCTGGGGGTATTTGCAGTCAGCAGGAGTGAGTATGGAGGAGGGACGTGAAGGAAGAGAGGACTGGCACTCAGGGCGGAGGGAATTCCAGGCATCGGGGGCGGCAGGGAGAAGGCCATGGGGAGAAGGAGATGAAGGGGGAGAGGAGATGGGATTCCATGCTAGGAAATGAGACTGGATGGTGTGCAGGCCAGGACAGAGTCACAGGTGACACTGTGTTTCACTCAGGATTTAATGCGTTCTGTCAGGCTGGGCAGAGGGGGCAGAGCAAAGAGGGAATTGGGAAGAGGGAGACGGAGGCGGAGTCGAGGCGGAGTCCAGAACTGGTGAGTGAGCTCCAGGATGATAGGCAGGGCCGCCGTTGCGATGCGCAGTTGCTTTTGAGTCCCCTTAAATCTATCTTTACTTCCTCTGCAACCAAGCCTTCTGAAAGCATGACAAACCCCTCACTGGGTTGTTGGTAAAGCCCCTTCTTTATACCCTGCTGTTAATTCACGCTTCCTAGGCTGTGGTAGTAGCCTTGTAAATAGTGCTGTTAAGTGTGTAATTATCATTCTTCCACGTTGTGTGGTATAAAGGGCGTAACCTCTCACAGCATCTCTTGGAGGCATATTACCCAAGAGAGAGGAGCCAGTGCATTATAGGCCCAATTAAACTGAGCAAAGAAAAGAGGGTTTGAACCACAGATATTCCAGCTCCTAAAGAAACTATTTTCTCAAAGCTGGGCCATGGAGACTCCACCGCAGTCCCTAAGAGGATCAGGATGAGGCATAGGGGGAATACTAAATGGATGTGGCATAAGGAACCTGTTAAATGTACCCACCTCTGCTTATGATACATGATTCTGTTACTCTTAGCTGTTTTCTCTAGTGCATCCCTTTGACCACTGATCTCATCATCTGACCTGGTGATTGCCCCCAAGTTTAGCTTTGGGTGGAGTTTGTCGGAGTTTGTCAGAGCTTCCAGGGGTCAGCCCAGAGAATGTAACCTAGTGATTCCTGCCAACAGCCCAATAATGTGTGGCTGAGTGTATCTTTTAGACACACATACATTCTCGATCCTAGGACTCCAAGTGGTAAAGAATCCGCCACATCCCTTGGTGAGCTGTGCCAATGGTTAATTACCCACTGTTGAACATGTGCACCTTGTCTCCAGTTTGAATTTGTCTCCCTTCAGCTCCCAGCCGCTGGCTCTTAGGCTGCTAATTTAAAGAGCTCTCTGCTAGTCAATGTATTCATGTTATATGCCTCTGGAGACATGACAGCCTGGTGTTGCCATCTCTCCCCCTGGGGTTATAAATGTCCCTGATGTTCCTTGCCCCTCTGACTGCCAGAGTCAGCAAATAGTTAACCTGTCTGAGCCCAAAGCCTCCGAATGGTCTGGTTAGGAGCCAGGTGAGCAAAGAGCAGATAAAGGCAGCACCTGCCTATGGGTTTGGAACAGCCTGGGGCCATAGATAGAATGTAAACACACTCTGAAAATCTTACTGTCTGACTCGGTGCCAGCGTCTTCTGGGCTCGTGTAATGGAAAATATTGTGTCTGAGGTCATTCAGTGAGTAGAAAACCAGCATTGAATACCCATAATATTAGGTGCCAACTCGTTTCTTCCTTTGTGTCGATAAATAAACAAAGTGGGGTAGCATTTTGCATTGCCAGTACCTTTGTTTTAATGGGGAGGGTTTAAGTTTTTCTTCTTCCACCCCCCCCCTCTTAAATGCATGGACTCTGTGAATTTCTGCTCTGCTCCTTTTGGCCACACGCACACACCCAACCTTCTGAGCAAGAACAAATGTCTGTGCTTCCTTGTAAATCTGTGCATGCCGCCCCAGGCTATGTTAGTAATGCCCTTGCTGAGCTTTGAGATGAGCAGGGGAGAGGTGCGGCTGGCTGAGATAAGGGAAGCTGCCATTTCCCTCCCTTAGTCAATTAGGCTACTTCAGTTGGCTTCAACTAATTATTAAAAATTTCCATTGGAGTTGGATTTGCCCTTGCATGGCAGATCGAGGGGTGTGGGACTGAGAGATCTGAGGAGGGGAGTAAGGTGGGCTAGTCACTACTTGTACCCCGGGGATAGAGAAACAGCATGGCTTTAGAACAGAATTCAAAGCAATTGACCCTCTGATCAGTGCAGTTTGTTCCCTTTGGTATATTGCTGCTGCTTTTGTCCAGTCTCAAGCCTGATAATTCTAGCAGTCGGCCTTCCACCAGTTCCCCTGGGGAAACTTGTCCACTCTCTCCAGAACTACAGCTAAGGCATGGCAGATGTAGAGCGCTTTGAGTTAAACCAGCCTTCAGAGAGCGCAGCAAGGAAAGCACTGCAGTCTGTCCTCACAGACAGCTGCAAGCGCACTGACATGGCCACATTTGTGGCCCTTGCAGTGGCATTGGGAGTGGTGCATTATGGGCAGCTATCCTAGCATGCAAGTGACTGCTACATGCTTTTCAAATGGGGGGTGCGGAGTGTGATAGGGAGTGTGTTGTGTGTATGTGGGGGGAGAGAGTGGGTTTTTGGGGGCTGAGAGCATGTCAGCATGGTGTCCTGTAAATTTAGACAGCAGCAGACCTCTCCCTCCCCTCCGCCTCTCTCTCACACACAGGCTTCCACAGTAACGGCTTGCATGCCCGGCTGTCAGAAACGGAGCTTTGAAAGGGCATTTCTGCATTTCTACAGTGAGTTCAAAACAATGACAAGAGTGGACACTTGACTTAAGGGGATTATGGGACGTTTCTGGAGGCTGATCAGAGCGCAGTAATGCAACACCCCATTCACACTGACACTCGGGCGTTGTAGCCAAGGCGTAGCAAATGTTATTCCTCTTGTGGAGGTGGAGTACCAGCAGCGCTGTCGCCGCGGAGTCAGCTCGCTCTACATGCCTTGCCAGTGTAGACAGGTAGTGAGCTAGGGTGCCCGGGGCTGCTTCCTTGCACTGTAACTCACAAGTGTAGCCAAACCCTCAGTGAGGGGGAAGAGGCGCTTGCAGACAGAAGAACTCTAGGAGTAGATGAGAGCATCATCAGCGATAGAATTAATAGCATGTCAGGTCTCTCCAGGTCCTTCTTCCACAGACATCTGCATAGTGTCTGAGTACCTTATGCACATGGCCAGTGTTCAGTAGTTTTAAAGCACAGTTCCTCTGTAAATCATCATATACATTTGCAGTGCAGTGAACAATAATGTGAAACCATGGACAGAATTTGACGTTTAAAACCAAGCTCTACATTTGGAGCCAGAAAGTGGCAAATTCTGTGCCACACCTACCATTGTTGTGACAATTTGTTAGCCAGGACTCTGCCATCAGTAGCAGTTTACTCCTCCACTGCTAGAGTGTGGACTTCAAGGCTCATGTTTTCAAAGCTGCCTACAGGATTTGGATCCCCAATTCCCATTAAAATTAACTTTAAAAGTCTCAGCCTAACTGTTTCATTTTTCCTCCTGCTTTCATTTCTGATGTGGCTGCTTATCCCATGTACATCTCAGCTAGGGTGACCAGATGTCCCGATTTTATAGGGACAGTCCTGATATTTGGGGCTTTGTCTAATATGGGTGCCTGTTACCCTCCACCTCCATCCTTATTTTTCACACTTGCTGTCTGGTCACCCTAACCTCTGCAGCAGAAAAGATTGACACTGCTCCACATCAGGGCTGAGACATGCATGCAGACCTCAACATTTAGAAGAAACAGAGGTTTAGCTCAGCTCCATGATCTGTATGTTACCATAATTATGAAACTGACAGTGTGCTGTAGGTGAGGGTCCTTGGGACCCTGCTTATGAACCTGACTCTGGAGCTGACCTGGCAAGAGGAATTGGCAAATGTGCATCCCTTTTGGATGGAATGAAATCTGCACGCAAATTGACATGTGAAGCAGCTAATATTCCATTGTGCAAGACCTCTGAATGGACTGAAGCCTGAATGCTCCATTAACTGCACACATATAAAATATTCACTGAGCTTGGGTTTTGTTGCCAGGCTGGGGAGTGGGGAAAAGTGCTGCATATAGAGAGAAAAATGTCAGTGTTGAAGGTACATATTGAAATCTTTTCCTTTAAAAAAAAATTTTTTTTAGAGAAAGATCTCTAATCTTCAGAAACAAAAAAGGATTAGATGCAAAAATTATTGAGTTTCAAATTTCCAATATAATTGTCCAAAGTCTGAAAGTACCTCTGCTAATTGTGCCAAGATCCTTACTATGTTTTGCAGTGTGTGCACTCTATAAATAAACCCTGGATCAGTCTTTTTTTTTTCCATAGTAGTAAGTGCAGAAACCACAATAATATCCCCAAAGGGGTTATACTCCTAAGCAGAGGGCTAGGGTTCCTAAACACAGGAAACTCTGTAGCACTGCGGTGGCAGAGGAGGTAGGTACTAGCTTTTCTTTCCTGAAAGCCTAGGTTTTAATTTATAGCTGAATAGAAATACCTTCTCCTGTTCTGGGCTGGTTTCAGAGGTTTAGAACAATAAACCTTCCGGTTCCATTACCTACATATTGTATAGCTAGCGAACACTTAGAAGGGATTTGGTTAAAAAGGATTGGCTGAATTGCTGGCCGCCATTTGAATTAAGAACCACGAATGAAACCATAACTCACATTTCAGAATGGTCTGGCCTGGTGAACTTCTCATTGTATTTCTCACCTTGGTGTCTGCTCACAGTCACTCTCCATCCAGGAGACTGTGATATTGTCCTGGGAACACGCGATTACCTGGGCACATTATTGTTCCTGTGCCATGGTACCTACAAACCAAGGACCTGATTGTGTGAGGTCATGGCTGCCCTCAACTTCCACTGGCATACTTGTAAGGGGGGCAGACCAAAACTTGAGCCTGCAAAGCTGCTACTCACCACCACAGGTTTCCTTTTATATATGTCCATAACAGGCCGGCTCGCCCCTTAAGGGCTGCAGGGTTTGGGGCTAGCCAACTCTGATTATCACCGAGGCACAGCTGGACTGGATCTGGTAATTCCCTTTGAAGGGCAGCAGGTGGCTGCAGTGAAGGAGGAAGCTCAGATCACTGCAGGAAGTAAGAAAGACCCTGATACCTGGGGGCTGGAAACATGAGGCTCTAGCAGGCAAGCCCAGGCGGGAAGGTCTGGGAGTAGGGTGAATTGGAGAGTGTTGGGAGTGAGCAGACTCCAGCCGAATGACCTGGGATGATTATTTTCCCTAGTGAGATTACAGGCTTGGGACCCAACATGAGAGTAAAACCAGTGGACAGTGTCTAGGGACTTAAGATTTAATCTTGGAGCTTTATTTATGTGAATAAACTTGGACCCCGGAGAAGGGCTGGGGAATGGGGAAGAAAAGCCTGTGTGGAGTTTGCCACGGAAGCCTGTTGAGGGAGAAATCATTAGCAGGGCACGGCAGAGGCACTGCTGGCCATGAGGGGGCACATTACAGGCTAAAATGTACATAACTCTGTATCCCTAGAAACCCTGATTCAGCAACGCATTTAAGCACATTATTAACTTTAAGTACGTGCTTTAACCTCAGGCAAGTGCTTAAATGCTTTGACATTTAAAAATAGATCTATAGTTAATCACAGGCCTGATTCTCCACTGGACTGCTCTAGTTTTATGCTGGTGGAACTCCAGTGACTTCAGCTTGGATGTAGGATTTGGTTTTAGGAGCTTTTGGTTTTGCAAAGCAAGGTATTTCATATCCTGGAATTGGAGGGAGTTTGTGTGACTGCTTCTGTTTTGGGACCATAGTTTTTAAGGGAAGTTCTTCTTTAACTCCCCTGATAAGTGACCAATTTGCCCAAGACGAGGTCTGTAACTACCAGCACCCATGTTCTGAAAGCTAATCACCGACCCTATCCAGTGGTTTATAGCTGGGGTGCCCTTACGCCGTGAACAGAGACAATACGGGAGAAGAAAAGGGGGAGACAACTTTTAACTGCACTGAAATGTAGTGAAGTTGGAGAGCTTTTTGGAGGAATGCAGCAGAAACCACTAATTTTCTTGTTTGAAAGATGGGACTGTCCATCCCAGCTATGGTCATGATTGCCTCTCAGCAGGGATTAGAGCCCAGGGTTCTCTGACTTCCAGTCCTGGTCCCTACAAAAATTTAGCATCTAACTTTGCATTTAGGGCTCTGTAACTCTATCAAGTTTGAAAGTAAAGGCAAACCAGAGGGATCAGTACTTGGTGATTTTTAAAACTTTTTGGAGAATCAGATTGTTCACACATGAACTTTCTACTCAAATTGCACTTGCAGTCTGCTGCCCGAGAATACGATTCACAGATTCAGAGATTCCAAGGCCAGAGGGGACCACTGTGATCATCTAGTCTGACCTCCGGTAGAACACAGGCCGGAGAACTTCCCATAATAATTCCTAGAGCAGAGCTTTTAGGAAAACATCCTGTTTTAATTTAAAAATGGTCAATGGAGAATCCTCTCGAGGTCCCTTCCAGTCCTAGAATCTATGAAGCTATGAATAACCCTTGGCAAATTGTTCCACTGGTTAATTGTTCTCGCTATCAAAAAGGTATGCTTTGTTTTCAGTCTAAATTGGTCTAGCTTCAACTTCCAGCCATAAGGTCATGTTAGAGCTTTCTCAGGCTACAGTGAAGAGCCCATTCTAAAATATTTATTCCGCATGTAGATACCTAGAGACTGTGATCAAATCACCCCTTTTCCAAAAAAGCTAACTGTTCAGGATGATTGTTAACCTTTCTGTTACGAGTTGCCTGATGTAATACACCTTTCTTTGTCTGAATTGCTCATTCTCCAGGAGGGAGGGAGAAGGCCTGAGAATCTACTGGGATAATCTGAAAGAGCCATCTGCCCTGTCCCGTTGGAATCCATGGGCCACGGATATCCCTTATGCAACTTTCACAGAACATCCCGTGAAGAACAGCAGTGAAAGATTCAGTGCCATCTGCCAGGTATGGAGGACGGGTTCTCTGGATAGGAGGTGAAATGCATAGTTGTGGAATGCCCGGAAGGTGAAAGCATGTTTGTTTGGGGTCCAAATTTCTTAATTGTCCCCGCAATACACTGAGATAACTGGTGCTGGGCAGAACTGTATTTAGCAGTACCCCAGGATCGATGTGGCTTGGTCATCACTCCTTGCTGATAGTGGGGAGGGATCTCTGCCCACTGCCAGGGGGTGCCAGGGGCTCATCTGGAGATTGGTGCTGCTGATGGATCACTCGGTGCTGAGGGGAGCCCGTGGAGGTGTTGGAGTGTGGAGAAGTCCCCAGCAAGTGGTGCAAAGGCACTCAGGGCAAGCGTGGCAGCTACTGTCACTGGGGGTGCATGGGGCTCCGCGCAGGCAGGAGAAGCTGTCCTGGTTCGCGTTACCTTCATTCAGGAGTGACAGTACCAGAAGGGCGTTTCGACACATCTTGGTTTAGGACTGCAGCACTGGGTGGGGTGGACGTGTTTGGACACTAGGTATTGGTTCAGCTGATGATGAGGATAGGGCACATCTGTCAATTTCCCTGCCCCCATATACACAAATGCGGGAGGGAGGGTGGAGAAGGGGGAAGGCAGGGTTCAGATCCAGGGCTTGGGTCAGGCTGACCTCTGCAGCAGCTGGAAGTTGCTGTCTGTGTGAGAAGGGTTCAGTGAGGGGGCTATCTGAGTCCAGTTGCTTCCCAAGAGGTGTCCATTTAAGAAAATCCACTGCTCCGATTGTCGCTAACTGGGAGTCTGAACAGAGCAAGCAATGGCCTTGAGGCCTGACCTCCCCTCCCCTCCCAGTCAGCGATGAAGCAGAGGGGTGGAGGTGCGTTGTTCTGACACATCCCAGGATGTACCAGTCCTGTGGAGAAACAGCACATCAGTCTCCAGCGTCATCGGCCTGGAACGTCTCACCAGCCCTGCATTTGCTTAAAAAGAGAAATGGGCCTGAAACAGAAGCCCAGATCAGAACCTGGATCTGGATCCGAGCTCGTTGCTTGAACCTGTTGCTGTGGATCTAATCTGAGCACTGAATCCAAATGCTCTTCCAACTTTGGGATCCGGAGCCCAAGCCCCAAATCTGGGGATGTTTGGATCCTGGGTTTTGGTTCTGCCCCTTCTAGAGACACAAGCTCCCAGCCTGTGGTTCTCATCCTGGGTCCCCTTTGAAATCTTTCCCCCCTTCTTTGTAGTTTCTCCCCACTTTACTATTTGCCCTCTTCATTCCTAAATCATAGTCTCTCCAAATCGAGACAACGCTGTGCCTCACTCGGCTCACTGGCATTCTTGTCGCTCTGGCTATGAGGCAAGGAGCCTTCTCTCTCTTTCTGTTATACCACGGATGTTTCGCTTGGAGGATTCTCAGCTCACTTTTACACAAATCTACTTTCTTCACAAGCTCCTTCCTGGCAGCTCTGACTGTGATTAATGAGCCCATACTCCCAATATTCAGTTCCATTCACACTGGACAAACTTTCTCCCTCTTCCTTGTCTCTGTTGTCACCACTTTCTCACCTATTTTGGCTTCCCGTGTCAGCTTTCCACACAGTCTGTCTGTCTGTCTTGTTTTTTATGCACCTTGCTTGGCTTCTTCAAATTCTCTGGATGGCTTTAAGGGCTGGAGGTCACCTCCTGATCTCTCTGGTCCTTGATCCTCTACAAAAAGTCCCTGCCTTGCATGCGTAGGAGGTGGCTCCCTAGAGCTTAGAGAGACAAGGTGGGGGGGGAGGTATTATCTGTTATGGGACCGACTTCTATTGGTGAGAGAGACAAACTTCCGAGCTTCCACAGAGCTCTTCTGCAGGTCTGGGCAGCCCAGAGACCCAGACATTGGTATTAAAATCTTTAACCCTTGGGCCTCTGCCATTTTTCCACTGGGGTGGACAGAGGAATGTTATATGGGGGCGGAGGAGGGAGGGGGTGCTTGTATATGTGCATCCATAGCAAACTGAGGAGGATTCAGTTACACGGGTTATTTACTGCAGACAGTTGAGTGCTCACTGCATGGACGAGACAGGTTGTTTTCCTTTCAGCTTAGAGAAAGGAAGCCAAACACAACATGCAGCTCATTCCTTAGAACGTCACATAATTCTCACTCTTGTCATCTCCTCCTTCCTTCCATAGCTGTCTGAGTTCACTGCTCAGTTGATCCGGGCCGTTCAGACCGCCCAGAACAAGAACCCGGCACCAGGCAAAACCAGCGGAGTTGTGGTCCTGAATCAACCCCTCCTGATCGACACCTACATGGGTTTTATGTCTTTCATCGGGAACCGAAACAAACTTGGTTATTCCCTTGCCCGTGGGAGTGTTGGCTTTTGAATCTCTGCATGGTGGGGCGTGCTTTTTGTTTGTTGATGTCACTGTCCTTTAAATTCTGCATATAGCCCCATTTCTTTTAGAAGTTAAAAAGATGCAAAGGTTAAGTGATGCATAAGTCTTGTGCTGGCCCTCTGCCCAGGGGCAAATTTCCCGCCCTTTGCAAAGTTTTCCTTGGGGCCTTTCAGCCCCTACTGTGTATGAATATGGATGTGTTATAAACTCTTTATGCTGTGTGCATTAGAAATAAATCAAAACCAGGACTCCGGACCTGAACCCTGACAAACTTTGGGGGAAGTTCTGATCTGAATTTGGCCCATCTCTTGCGTAAAAACTCTATCCCAAACTAACCTGTCTAGTCCAACCTCCCCATTGCTAATGTCAATGCAGCGGCTGCACTGCTTGTGTCTACAAAAACACTCCCTGAGTGACAAAAGTTTTAGCGCTGAAAAGTGCCACTACAGACAGTCCTCCTGGCGATAAAGCTACCACCGCTTGTTCGGGGTGGTTATTTTTTGTCCCTGGGAGAGCTCTTCCCCGGCAATAAAGCGTGACTATGCTGCCCATGTCATAGTGCAGCTGCAGCCGCGCTGTAAGGTGGGCTGTGTGGATATGCCCTAAGTGCCCCTGGAAATCTGCGGTGCAAGACCTGCAGCTACCCATTGCCTCTTCAATGACCATGTTGTTCTGAAGTCTGTTTCCCATCTCAGGGTTCTAGGAACATTGCAGCCCAGTAAGTAGGTGTTTGTTTCAAATGTCAGGGCTAACATTCACACGGCAGAGAAATAGTTCCTTAACTGATCTCCGGAGGTTTACTAACATGGCCCGGAATTGATACGAGCATTTAGCTATCTGCACTCTCTCCCATGCCGGATATATTGTTTGATGCTTGCATCTATATCTGCCGATCCGTGCCTGGAAATGACATCCTAAACTATGCTCAGTGTTGCCTTTTAAGATCTCTTGTTTTTTTAAAAAGCTGCCGTGTTTGAAATTCTGTTTGGCACACTTGGAGAGTCTCTGGAGCAACTCAGTGCCACGTTTGGAAGGAATTTTCTCTGTTTCTCTGGTCACATGACACCTGTCCAAAGCCCTTCAGAGTCATTGGAAAGACTCACATTGCTCTGAACTCTCTTCAGATCAAACCCATGGCAAAAGACAGCAATGATTTCTTGAAACAAATCTTAAAGGATAAAAAAATATGTTTACTCATAAACTTTTCATATTCTGCATAAGATGTTGGAATGGGGGGAAATCCAACAAAACCAGACACATTGTTTTCTGGACTTTTCAGACTATTTTAGCTAAATAGATAAGTGGATGGCATAATTAGATCTCAGAAGTTGTTTGTTTTTAAGGATCAGAATCACACTATATTGTCATTTGAGATGTTAATAAAATAATCTCCACCGAGGTTGTGTTTCGTTTAGGTTCCAGATGTCAGATGAGTGAGTGGACGATGTTATTTTGTTTGGGGGGGGGGGGAAGGATGTCTCCAAGGCTCTCCCATTTTCCTCACCTACAGGCCTTGCAACATGTTGCTTTTCTTCTCTACGCCCTGGCTCTGTATTCCAGTGAAATCTTCCAGCGCCAAACAGTTCCGTCATCTAGAGAGGGTCATTCGAGACTGATGGGATGTTCTCCATCTTACTCAGTATCTGATGTCTTTGCAGCATCAGAGAGTTCAAGGCCAGAAAGGCTGCTGGAGTGGTGAAGAAGGACATAAGAACCGGATGTAAAATCTGATTTCCTGTAGTCTTCACTGATAGCCTACACCATGGGCATGTCCTCAGTAGTTGCATTTAATACCCTGCATTGATTAATATCACCCATCGTTTAAAGGCTGTTCATCAAAAGCCCATGGAATATCTAATGCAAACCACAGACATACCCTATAAGTTGCTTGCAGCATCCTGTTTGCTTGGCATGCCACCAAAACCAGAAAGTGGGCGAGACCACTGGTCACACCAGAAGGGTTGCCAGCACACAGGACTCTACAGATTCTTGAATTCTTTTATTCTGTGTTACCCTTAATGGATCCATTTCAACCCAAAATATAACCAAAAATTTTCAAATCTAACCACCTTCTCTGACTCCAGCCTAGGCAGCAGTTGAAGTTCCAAGCCAGGAATGAAGCAAATGTATTTTATTTTTCTTCTTGGCATCCGTTACAGATTCCTCTCCCCCTTTAATTTGTTATGTCAGTTAGCATTGCCCTCCTCAAGGCAAGTCCTTTCTATTCAGCTTGCAAGAGGAAATGTTGCAATGTTGGAAGAGGTGGGATGAGAAATCTTTGGCAGCTGTTCTTAGGAAGGCATCATTGGCAACTTAGCACAATAATTTTTCACAAGAAAAAAAACAGAACACCTTGCCTAGGAAACTCGGATCTTGCTGAGACGGTGTTAGGAAAATAAAGATCTGCTTTTATTTCATGCTGTTCCCTATTGGGATTTAACATTCTGCTTGTGTATCTCTTTCATACCAAGCTAACTTTCAAAGTAACCCCCCGCCATTCCATTGCAAAGGTGATTTTAAAGACACAAGCCCAGCTTTATTGCTAAACTCCCATCTCTTCGAGAATATTTTGAACTTGTTTTTGTTTCTGATTCAGACAGAGTTATTGGGCTTCAGAGCCTCCAAAGTGTAGGTGGCTTGCTTGAATCCTCCCCAGGATTATTATTATTAACACTGGGTTTCTTGAGGACCTGTGTGAGGCAGGGCCTACGGTTACCTGAGACAGGTGTTTGCATAGCAAAAGTATACCCACCACAATTGCTACTGACTTTCACCCATTTGCAACCTAAAGACTTAACAGTGCTTGGAGACTCCCTGGAGGGGATCCCACCAGATCAGGGTGCAGAGACTTTTTGAAGGGGCATTCTTGGGAAGTTTGTACTGCAGCTACACTTGCTTATTATATGTAGATTTTGGCTCACTGACGTCCATCTTCGGAGCACGTTACACTAAAATGCCGAGGGATAGGGCTGAAAGATTAAGGAGAGTGTTTCATAATCTAGTGAAATGGAAAAACACAGAGTTATCACCAGTGGGACTGTTTTGGCCACAGTTGAAGTTGATGGTAAACGTCCATTCACTTCAATGGGGCCTAGACTATTCCAAGCTGTGACATTCAGATCCTGTTCTGATTTTACCCGCCCCCGAGGGAGTTCAGATCTGGGATGTTGGCTCGACTTTTTACCAGGTCCGAGGGGAGAGAGGGGATGGGGAGACAGTTACAAAGTCTGGGCTTTGGTTTCCTATTTGTCCTTTGGATATTGTAACACCACTTGGGAAGCCATCCATGGCTCTGTACATTTCACTGTCAGGAAGCTTTTTCCTGATGTTCATCTCCTTTCTTATTGACGTCAGAGTGCTGATAGAGATGCCTCATGCACTGATCTAAATGCTGTACTTCATGATTTCAGCGCAAGAACTGGATTAGTCTCAACTCGTTTCTGGAAACGTGCCTTTTATGTGGTTTGTGCATTACACACAAACCTTAGATCTCTTTCATGAGTTCAACAATTCAACTTTAATGGGTTCAAGGGAACTGCAAAAAATTATTTTTGTCAAGCTTTTTGTTTTCAAGTCCACTTTGGTTTCTAATGTCTGATTAGAATATTAATAACCACCTTAGGGGGAAAAGGGTAAGTAGCTTGCATACTGGGGGGGGGGGGGGGAAGCAGATTAATTACACCTCCTCAGCACGCAGCGTCATTAGGAATGAGCCGTAACAGCACAGTTGCAAACTGCTGTGTCCTAGTGAAAATGGCCACAGGAGTTTCCTTCAGGACTCCTTTGTTTCTGATGCAGATTTGATCCTGGAATTTTAGCTGCTGCCTCAGGCACCTATTAAATAAATGGGCACAAGTGCCTAGCACGATGTGGGTATAAATTAATGAGAGAGCGATGTTTAGCAATTAGAGATGGGGCTCTTGGGTTTTCTTCCTGTCTTGCTATGTGAACCTGGGCAAAATGCTTAGGGCCAGATTTTCAGAAGGGGCTTATAAATACTGAGGTCTCTACGCTCTGACAGGAGACAGTGGGAACCGCAGGGGCTCAGTACAGTTGCAAACCAGGCCTTGGGAATCTACAGATGAACACCCAAAAACAGAGGCACCACTTTCTGCCTCGCTGTCGCCAGCTCTAAAAGAGGGGTCACAGTGAGTACCTCCTGCACCTCACAGGGTGTGGTATGGGTTTACCAAACAGAGTCCCTCTTCTGGTGAGATGCGCTTCTATTCTGCAGCCCTTGCTGCCTGCATGTCCTTCAGCCATTGACTGGGCAGGCTTGATTTGGCATTTTCAGAATGATGTGTAGATCATGTGACTCTCTAACGCCACTAGGTTGCCCTTCTTAGGCCCTGATATTATGCCAGACTCCCAGAGCCCAACTCCTCCTTTGCTGTGGCCGTGCAGCACCTCAATGAGTATTCAACACTGGAGATTCGGTTCTGCTAAAGAGGAAAACATTTTTTGAATCTCACTAGCAGTCCAACAAAACCCTACCTGAGTTTGCAGGTTGTTTGTGACATTTGGCTCAGGACTCTGAATTGGGGGATGTTATGGCTTCTGCCATCTGACGGGTTTAGCTGCTCCCAGATGTGAAGCTTCAAAGGCAAGATCTGTATCCAAAGCACTGCAGGGCTCTAGAATGGGGAATTGTTTCAGCTTGATATGCCAGATGCATGAGATAAAATGCTCCTCTTTTGCTGCCATATTGCCTTGGTGTGTTCCCAGAAAAGCACTGTCATTCTGATGCCATCGCGCAGAGGCCGATCGGCGTCCCCATGTGTGAGATTGCTTTTGCTTTGGTTTCCAGGCAGCAGAATGTGTGCGTCAGGGTACAGAATGTCCTTGCCACATTCCCAGCCTGCTAGCCTCAGGAAATGGAAGAGCCAGGGATAAAGGCTGAAGGGATGGTTCTCATTCAAAATAATGGGTGTAGCCCAAACAGCTACTTTACCTCCCCACTGTGCAGTCAGCTGATCATTCACTAAGGAAGAGGCGGGGGACCCACTCCTTCCCTCTTTCTCTTACAGGAATGATCTCCGTGTGAGTCACTCCCAGCACCCTGAGGACCTTGCCTCGCTGGAAACGGGGCCTTGCCCCAGCAGCTGCAGGGCTCAGCTCAGCTCTGACTCAGCTTCCGGAGTAGGGCAGGGCACCTACAGACGAATGCATTCCGGGGCAAGGCTTGATGGCATTGCAGTTGCACATGTGGCTGTTGACTTACTGCAGGAAGCGCTAAACGCAGAAGCAGAGGGAAGGTGGGACTGCAATGGGTCCGTTTCCCTCTTTCTAGATCTCTGTCCACCACCCTGCCTGGGTACCGCCTAGGTCCGATGTGTCAGGCTTGAGGGAGTGATCAACTTGCTGCTTGGGGATGCTCACAGTTTACTCTAGCACAAGGACAGCTGTTGGTCCAAGATCTTGGATTATTGATCAACATGCTGATGGTTAGGATGGCTGGGGATTACTTGTGAAATTTCCACTCAAGAGGCAGCCTTTGTGCTGTGAAAAACTGCCCCATTCTTGATTCCTCCTGTCTGATTTTTGATCTCACGTATAGCCCGACATTCCCAAAGACCTTACACATTGACACCTCCTTTCCCTCACTCCCTTCCACCTGGGCCTGCTCATGCCACCCGTCCCTCTCCGACCTCCGGAACACACTCCCCTAAAGCCCTTCGCTTCAGCTGAGTGACACGTTGGGCGGTTAATGAACGGACACAGCTGTGTCGAAGCATCCAAACAATGAACACATTCCAAAATAGAATGCGCTCGTGGGGAACAGGCAAACCTTAATGTGCCAGAGACAAAATCCAGAGAATGCTGGGCTGGATCACTGGCTTTTCACGCCTCCCGCTAATTAAACCCCATGTCTGTAGTAGCTCGCTTGCCCATTCCAGCCAGAGTCGGTGGCTTCCTACCAGCTTAATGGAGGCATTTCCACTGGGACCTCTTCCAGTAATGACTGAAGTCCTCCCATATCACCTTTAATACAGACATACATAATTAAGTCCTTTCATTTGGGCAGGTTGATTTGCTAAAGGCCTATGGTCCACCATCGAGTTAAAGGGGCAGTTTGTCCAGCTTTTAACCTCGGCTGAGATTCTATTACACTTAATCCTCCCTTGATGGCCTTTGCACCATGTTCTGAGTAATTTAAATGGTGTGACTTAAATCTATTTAAAAAAGAAGGGGTGGAGTGCTCATCCTAGTCATTCCAGCTGGGAAACAAACCCAGGCCAGCCAAAATGCTTCGTTTAAGGATGGGTGAGACTCAGAGCACGCCGAGATTTGGTTTACTTACGAATCCAATTTTGGAGACTGAAATCCTGTTGTGGATTTGTCATTCTGCTAGCCATCTGCTGTCTATGAGCGAAGGGGGAAGAGTCACTTTTGCAATGTTGCCAGCGCTCACCATTATATCATGAATCTGACCATGTTTGGTATTTTTCAGAGATCCCCGTTGTCACAGGGTGACTGGCCCCTTTAAGAGAGAGCGGGCTTCCGTGCACCTGTGTCTGATTACCTGCTGCACAACTGGCCTTAAGGAAAGGCTCCTTGACCCTATAAAGGGACAGCAGCAGGGGGAAGGCTGCGACCTAGGGATCTCTCACTTAGCCCAGGGAGGTGAGGGAAAGAGCTGTAGGGTTCTTAAAAGAAGCGCCTGGGGAAGCTGCTGAGAGCCCAGAAACACAGGCCCAAGAAAGAGGGTTGTGCAGCCCCCAGGACCCAAGTGGAGATACTGCAGGCCCGGGAGACTTTATTCTGAGTGAAAGTGGAAGGGTGGAATTTATTTCAAATTTTTCTGGACTTAATAAAGTAGAAAGGCTGGGGAAATTTTGTCTCATACCTTATGCCCTGAGAGAAGAGGAAACTGAGGCAGGGCACTGCAGCGGGTGTGACAGAGCAGCCATACACTTTTACACCCTACTCCTGGACTCTGTGAGTATGTGAGCCTTTCACCTCTCATATATGTAAAAGGAGCAAGTTTCTAGTCCTCACTGTTACAAACAAAAGCTTGAAAATGGGACTCACGTTCCCCCCCAAGAGGCTCCAAAACCAAAAGGCAAGTAAAAGGATTCTGAGTTAATTACTGCTTAAAAATCTCAGAGTTGTCAAGCCAATCTCATGATTGTCGAAGGCCTGACTCATGACTTTGGAATAAGAAGTTCTGCTTTGAATGATCCGTAGATGACCTGAAGCAAAAGATCTCATGACTCTTGACTAAGCTTGCATGACTCCAGATTATGTCAATAATACAATGATCCCAGGTGGCAGGGCTGTAACTAAGGCTTGATCCAAAGACCACTAAAAGAAAATACTGGACTCGGTCTCGAGAGATCTGGGTTCAACGCATATTTGGAAAGAACTGCTTGTCTAGAAATTCCACAGTTATCTGAGCTTAACGCCGGGTGGAAATCACCCCTGGGCACAGAGCCAGCACAGCACCTATGGGCTGATGCAGGACTTCAGTGGTGTCTAGGGCCTTGTCTACACTGGCAAGTTTCTGCGCAGTAAAGCAGCTTTCTGCATTGTAACTCCCGAGGTTACACACTGCCAAGCCACATAGTGCGCAGAAATTGCACAGTTGCAACGCTGTAAAAAAAACACCCTGACGAGAGGTGTAGAGCTTTCTGCGCCGGGCGTACAGCACCGCAGTGCCAGTGTAGACACCTTGGCAATTACAGTGCCGTGATTGGTCTCCGGAAGGTGTCCCACAATGCCTGTTCTCGCCTCTCTGGTCATTGGTTTGAACTCTACTGCCCTGCCCTCAGATGACCAATCATCATCCCCACCCCTCAAATTCCTTGGGAATGTTAAAAGTCCCCTTTCTGTTTGCTCAGTGACGCGTGCAGTGGTCTCAGTGCATCTTTCCAGGTGACCACGCCTGCTCCACGCACCAGGCGATCCCCCTTTTGGAGCAATGCTGAGCTGCTGGATCTCATCAGCATTTGGGGAGAGGAGGTTGTCCAGTCCCAGCTGTGCTCCAGCTGTTATGATACCTACGGACAGATTTCACGATGCATGACAGAAAGGGGCTATGACCGGGACACACAGCAGTGCGGGGTCAAATGGAAGGAGCTACAGAATGCCTACCACAAGGTGTGGGAGGCAAACCGCTGCTCCGGTGCTGCGCCCACGAGCTGCCAGTTCTACACAAAGCTGGACACAATAGTCGGCAGTGACCCCACCTCCACTGCGACGGCCACTGTGGATACTTTGGTGGCTCATGTGCCAGTCAAGAGTGGACAAGCCAGGAAGAGGAAATCTTGGATGAAGAGGGGGAGGGGGACCCAGAGGCAGAGGACGACTCGGAGGTCAGAGATGCATGCAGCTGGGAGCTCTTCTCTACCCCAGAGGAGGCTAGCCAGTCACAGCCCTCGGATCTTGGCGAAGCACAAACGAGAGGAGGCCCCTGATAAGTGGCTTTGATTTTGAGAATCGCTGGCGGGTTGCAGAAAGCAGGCTTGTGTCTGTATGATGCGTGTATCACCCCAGGCCTAGTCTGAGCTGTGGAACAGGCAGTTGATTGACTCCCTCATTTCACAGGAATCTGCCTCAGAGATCCCTGGGAAATTCTCTTGGGAGACTGGGCAATCTGCTGCCACAGGTTCTTTAGCAGAGCTGCTTTGTTTCTTGCCCCATTAAGGGTAACTTCCCCATGACACTCTGCCATCACTGTGGGGGAGAGAGGGGGAGACCATTGCTGCACACAGGCGAGCTCGTAAGGGCCAGGGCGAAAGCCGCAGTCTTGGAGAAGACCCTCCCTTGATTCCCTGCTCACTTTCAGCGGTGAGGTATCTTCCACAATGAACACAGCCTGTGGAAAATGTGGGGACAATAATGATGATAAGGCCCCACCCCACCCACAGTGCTGGCTGTCCCCAAGAGAGCCCAGTGTACAGTACGGTCCTGGAACACTGATTTCCCCTGTCCCTATGGTTACTCGCCATTTTGGGGGTCTTGTGGCTCATGTGTGCTTGCCTGGGGACAGCCAGTTAGCAACATGTGTGTGAGTACTGGCTGTGTTTTAAATCACTGAATGAGTGGTCTGTGTGTTGCAAACAATACTGCTTTTGTAAAACCTAACATTACAAACACTGCACTCTCGAGCATAGCAACAAATATTAGTGGCTTTCAGCTTCAAATTGCTGCCTCAAGACATCCCTGGTCCTTATGGCCCTGTGCTGTGCCCCTCTAATAGCCCTGGTCTCTGGTTGCTCAAACTCAGCCTCCAGGCGCTGAGCTCAGCAGTCCAACCCTGAGTGAAGCTTTCACCCTTCCCTTCACAAATATTAAGGCACATACAGCACGCGGCTATAAGCGTAGGAATATTGTCATCGGCCAGGTCCAGCCTCCCATATAGGCAGCACCAGCGAGCCTTTAAATGACCAAAAACACACTCAACAGTCATTCTGCACTTGCTCAGCCTGTTGTTGAACTGCTCCTTGCTGCTGTCAAGGTGCCCCATGTATGGCTTCATAAGGCATGGCACTAAGGGGTAGGCAGTGTCTCCCGGAATCACAGTGAGCATTTTGACTTCCCCTACGCTGATCTTCTGGTCCGGGAAGAAAAGTCCCTGCTTGCAGCTTCCTGAACAGGCCAGTGTTCCAAAAGATGCGTGTGTCATGCACCTTTCCGGAGCAGGCTGAGTTAATGTCTGTGAAATGCCCATGGTGATCCACAAGCGCCTGGAGAACCATAGAGAAATACCCCTTCCGATTAATGTACTCGGTGGCTAAGTGGTCTTGTGCCAGAATTGGAATATGCATGCCATCCATTGCCCTTCTGCAGTTAGGGAAGCCCATTTGTGCAAAGCTATCCACAACGTCACGCACATTGCCCAGGGTCATGGTCTTTCGGAGCAGGATGCGATTAATGGCCTTGCACACTTCTGTCAACACAAGTCCAACTTTCCCACTCCAAACTGGTTAGCAACCGATCGGTAGCAGTCTGGAGTAGCCAGCTTCCACAGTGCAATCACCATGCGCTTGTCTAATGGCAGGGCAGCTCTCAATCTCATGTGCTTGCACCAGAGGGCTGGGGCAAGCTCATCACACAGTCCCATGAATGTGGCTTTCCTCATCCAAAAGTTCTGCAGCCACTGCTTGTCATCTCAGACGTGCATGACAATGTGATCCCACCATTCAAGTGCTTGTTTCCTGAGCCCAAAAGCAGCATTCTCCTGTGGTCAGCACCTTCATGAATGCCACAAGCAATCTTGTGTCATAGCTACTACATGTGGCGAGATTAATGTCGAATTCCTCTTGCCTTTGCAGTTTAAGGAATAACTCCACTGCCACTCATGATGTGTTGGTGGGCGCGAACAGCACATTGCTCAACAGTGCGGGATCTATTCCTGCAGACCGAAGAGGCAGAGCACGCAGTACACAAACTGTTGAAAGATGGTGCCAAATGCAGATGGAAGCCCAGGGGTTGCTGGGATGCAAAGCAATGCATCATGGGACATCAGGACAGGACCCAGGATGCCCCACGACCCCTTCCGCCTTCTCACAACTCTTAGCGGCAGAAGAGGCAGAGATGCTCTGTGGGATAGCTGCCCATAGTGCACCACTCCAAATACCGCTGCAAGTGCCACAAGTGTGAACATGCTATTGCACAGGCAGCTGAGAGTGTGAACACACAACAGCGGTTTCCCTTCAGCACTCTCTGAGTGGTGCTGTAACTGCCAGCGCTGTAACTCTGCCAGTGTAGACATACCTTAGGTATTGCAGTGCATAAGAGATGCATAAACCTTAGGCTGGCTTTCTTCACAAAAGTAAATTTCATCCTTAAAATTGGTTGGCTTGTAAACTGAATCTGGGCCTAGTTTCTGTTTAGCTGCCATATGCAATATTCATTAACATCCCAGGAGTTAAACTTTGCATTTTTTTAAAAACATAGGTGGTAAAAGATGGAAGGAGATTGGACTACATTGGATAATTTATATTTTTAACTGGCTAAGGGCTGTACATTTTAGGCTTCATCATAAAATATAATAATAGATTTCTGAGTAATTACATCAGGGGAGGGAAAGAGGGGGGGAAATATCTCATCCAAGTTTCATAAGATGTTCTGCATCCAAATCTGTGGTTTTAGAAAAATTTAATTGTCCAGGATTTAGAAAATACCACAAGCTTTTGCTTGGTGTCAGAAAGGTTTGAGGTATCTCGATGAACTTCTCTCTGGTGTTTCTTTTCTCACACCACAGGATACTAGTGACTACCCCTGCAATCAGTGTCTGTTGCTCGTACCTCGTGTAGGAAAATACGTCCTTGGGGAGAGCAGAAGGCTGACTGAGTCTTTGACTTAAGCAATAGAAGACAAGGAGTGTGATTTTCATAGTCTGTCCATAATCCACCCTTACATTTTCTGGTTCTGTGCAATAAGATTTCTGTTAGTGCATGCTGGATTTACAGTAGGAACACTCCAGCTATAATTACCTCTATTATCCAAAACAGAGACGCGTGCCAGTCTGAAAAAGTAAAGACGTTGCCTCAAGGAAAGAGAGAAATGCATCTCGCTCATATACCACTACCTACCTACTTACCTATTGTCATGAGAATCTGTATTGCATCCCCACAGCATATGAATACCAAGACTCCTGCTGCTAAGAAACAGAAAAAGAAAATTGCTTTAATTGTAGCAATTCAAGTGATTATTCCTGATAGGCTCTCAGCAAAGGGAGTGCAGCAACTTAAAGCCTTTCACCAGCAATGAGAATAAAATAAGACTCTCAGTGAGGCTTCACAGGGGCTGGAGAAAGTGCTATGCTAAAAGAAGGGGGTATGTGCGATATTAGGCATTAGCAGCAGAGAATCCTGTGGCACCTTATGACTAACAGACGTTTTGAGCGTGAGCTTTCGTGGGTGAATACCCCTTCGTCAGACGCAGGTAGTGGAAATTTCAGGGACAGGTTTATATGCTAGCAAGCAAGCTAAGATAACGAGGTTAGTTCATCAGGGAGGATGAGGCCTGTTTAGTATATATATACGCATAATATGCAGAAATGCCCTCTGCTATGTACATCGGCCAAACTGGACAGTCACTACGGAAAAGGATAAATGGACACAATCAGATATTAGGAATGGCATTATACAAAAACCTGTAGGAGAGCACTTCAACCTCCCTGGTCACACTATAGCAGACCTTAAGGTGGCCATCCTGCAGAAAAAACTTCAGGACCAGACTTCAAAGAGAAACTGCTGAGCTTCAGTTCATCTGCAAATTTGCACACCATCGCTCTGACTAACAAAGACTGTGTATGGCTTGCCAATTACAGAACCAGTTTCTCTCCTTGGTTTTCAACCTCTACTGCCTTAGAACAGGGCCTCACCCTCCCTGACTGAACTAACCTCGTTATCTCTAGCTTGCTTGCTAGCATATATATACCTGCCCCTGGAAATTTCCACTACCTGCGTCTGACTAAGTGGGTATTCACCCATGAAAGCTCATGCTCCAAAATGTCTGTTAGTCTGTAAGGTGCCACAGGATTCTCTGCTGCTTTTACAGATCCAGAGTAACACAGCTACCCCTCTGATACTTGTGGAGCATTAGCACAGGGTTCTTTGAAGTGTCCATTCTGTAGAGTGCTTTGTAAGACATCAACTCCAGCCTGCATTCAGTTCCCCTCCAATACTACAATCCCCTATTTCATTCTGGACGCCACCATCAAGAGTTCCCTGGGCCACAGAGGGTCTATTGACCATAGTTTGGGAACCAGTGGATTAGCTAACGCAGGAATGCTGCGAAATTGATGAGACGAGTTCAGACTGAAGGGAGATTTCAGAGTGAATTTCCCACAGTGTGACAGGACAACCCTTCATATGAAATCCTTTGCCTTGTAGGTGCTGATGCATGTGGGGCATGTCGACAGTTTGCTCTGGGCCCCAATCCTTCTCCCACTGAAGCCACCAAGAGTTTTACCATTGCTGCAAAGGGAGCAGGATTGGACACCCCATCTCCCTTCCGATTAGGAAACATTAAGCAATATTAACGGAACTATTCACTTGTCAGTGCTTGGCTCAAACCCAAGGACTCTGCCCCCTAAAAGATGGACATAAGAAATTCCTGGTCCTGTTCTGTAAGAAGGCATCTTTTGGACTGGAAATTGGGTAGCTGACAAAACAGGTAAGAAGCAGGATGGTATCTAGGGCTGCACTTTGGATTTAAATTGCATATTTTCTTTACCCACCTACCCCCCCTTTTTTTTTAGAGCAAATACAGTCACGCCAACAATATGCATATAATAGAGTGGTCTTGTACAAGGGGATAATGAACTATATCTACATATATGATGTGTGCGTGCGCATGTGTGCATTTGTGTGCCATATGTGAATGTGTATGGTTGTTCTTAAAAGTTGCTGTGAAGGGTTATGCATGTTATACCAGCATGGTATCTCACTGAGCCAGACACCAAGGGAAATACATATTGCGGTTTTCAACTAAGGGCACACAGTTACCTGATTGTTTCATACAAACATACGGGAGTTTCCCTGGAGACCACAGCAATCATGATGATGACTCTTGCCTGTTGGGATGGAGGTGCTGGGTGTTGCTTGAAGATTCCTTTGTCATGCTGATTAATTCTCAGGTGCAGGGGGAATGGCTGCAGTCCCTACCAAAGCTCCTTTCTCTCTCCAGATACCCAGAAGGGACAAGCAGATTGGCCAGGAAAAGCGGGGTGGGGGCCCCATTGGTTAGCATGAGATCTTGAAGACACAGATTCAATTTCCTGCACCTGTGTGACCTTGGGCAATTCACTTTGCCTCTCAGTGCCTCAGTTCTCCATCTGTACAATGGATCTGCAGCCTGCCCTGCCGCACAGGGGCACTGCAAGGATAAATGCATTAAGAGAGTGGAAGGTACTCAGATACCACTGTGATGGAGGTCACATAAATATTTATGGCAGATTAAAAGCACCTGCGTTCAGCACTCTTTTCTTCACTCCCTGGTTTCGGTAGTCCCTGGGGGCGAGGTGGGAGCTGCATGTATTTAGTAAGTGTTTGCAGTGGATCTTCATAAGTTTTCTGTTTTTACAGATGCTCTCATTGAGCCACACAGATACCAGCCAGTCTGTAGAAGAACCTACATGCTCCAGGTGGGAAGAACCTACATGCTCCTGCAAGGTGTCCCCGAGCAGTAAATGTAGCCAGCCAGATGCAGACGTGAGCAATATGCCCATCTTTAAACCCACAGTCCACAATGGTAGTTTTATCACTGTGCAGTTACACACACATACTCCATGCATGACAACACTCACAGTACTAAACTTTACTCTGCATTCCCCTGGCTTTGCGGTGCACTTCTTTGCTCAATCTCTGTTGTTTAGACGGTAAGCTTTTCAGGACATCTACCACACATTTGGTTCTCTATAAATAGACTCAAAAGAATATTGTGGGCGATAATCTGCAGGAATAATTTATATAGAACTTCTTTTCTCCAAGGATCTCAGAGTTTGGGAACATGAATGCATCACACCTCCTAAGGCAGCTTGGATATCAGTGCAGGAACAAGGGGTAAGCTGTGGACCAGACAAGATAAGGCACCTATTCAGCAAGGCACTGAAGCAGGTGGATTCTTGGTTTGCTGAATCAGGCTCACAGGTGTTTAGGGGAGTAACTCCATTGAAATCAATGGGCGTTGAGTGCCTGAATACCTTTGTGGATCTGGTCCGAAACGACTTTTCAGTAGCAGAGCTCTGGTCCTGAGTTCTCACGGCTCCTTGCCCAGAACCTAGAAAAAAAACAGGCTAACAGTAAATACATGTTACCACTAGAAAATGGCCAGAAGAAATGGGGCTATGTTTGTATCCCCTTATAATTTAGCCACTCTTATTTCAGGTTGTACTTTAACAGGCTTCTTGATTGCAACTAGCAAAACTATCTCTCTCTCTCTCCCCATCCACCTCATCTATCTATCTATCTATCTATCCCCATCCACCTCATCCATCTATCTATCTATCTATCTATCCCCATCCACCTCATCCATCTATCTATCTGTCTATCCCCATCCACCTCATCTATCTATCTATCTATCTCTAGCCTGTATATATTTATTAGAGAGGTGGGGAGGAATACCTTGAATTCCAAAAAATCCTGTTCTCCTCTTTAAAATAAGTTTTATAAGCAAGAGGACAATTTCTCTTGCAGAGTTTTTCATGTTTCACAATCCACTCATTGGAAACAAGTAGCCAATTTAAAATCATCCTGGCAGAATGGTTTGGACATGGAGAGGAAGGTGATAGAATCTTAAAACAGTCGAGCCTGTTCAGTGACGTGAATCTTGGAATCAGAAGCTAAAAGGGAAATAAAGTTCGGGGCATTCTTGTTACCTCAAGAGAATCCACTCTGGCTCAGCTCATCTGGCATCTCAGCAAGGGAATGAAGTTCACTGCTGTACAGTAACATTGGCTGCTGCTTGAATGCATAAGGGTCACTGTGACCCAGTGATGGGGTTATTCAAGGGCTCGTGTTCCAGAGCCCTCTTTGTCTGGGTTCCAGACAGGCCTTCCTGTTAAGAAACACTATTTCTTAAGACTCTTAGACAAACAACATTCCAGCAGTTACCCTAGAGGGATGCTGGAGAGATTTCGCTATTTCATGTTTCTGCTGCCATTTGATGGTTCTGTGAGTTACCTTCAGCTGCAGCACAAATCTGCCTCTCTTACAGCCATGTCATAATAAATACGTCGTATTTATTATGACAGTATTGACTCTTGCAAAGTCTGAGCCGAAGAGGCCCAGTGCTGCAGGGGTGTTTACACAGGAAAGGGCTGACAAGCTGCCATTGTTGGTCTGTATCTATATTGCAGTAGTGCCCTGGTCAGAGAGCAGGACCCTGCTTTCCTAGGTGTGGTAGATGATGAAAAGAAGGATGCTTGGGAGTTTCAGTCCAGGTTTCCCTGTCATCTGGGGCCCAGCATAAATTGCAGGATGGACTGGGAGGATGTGGAGTTACCTAGAATCATGTCCTGGCACCACATGGATGCTAATGGCTAAAGCAATAAGCCTCATTTTAAAAAACACACATCAGAGTCATCTCTTTGTAATGAAAATTAGAAATATAGCAAGGGTCCTCCTGCAAAGCAACTTGTAATCACAGCAACACACGAAAATGACCGCTCTATTCTGCACACCAGTGATGGATTAGATTATAGAAACAGGACCACATTCCATACTGGGTGTGTCATGGGGCGCAGACCACAGAAGGGGGTGCAAAAGTGGCGTTGTGCCACCAACGTACTTGTTACATTCTGGCCTGCTCTAGGGACCAGTGCTGCCCCCTAGTGCTGCTTTAACTTACAGCATCCTCACCGCAACTGCTTTTGGGTTGCTCGCCAGCCGTGAAATACCACAGCACAGAGGACTCTGGCTAGTCCCCCTGCCAACCCCACTGAGGATGGAAGTGAAAGGCTGCGTATGATGTTCTTCACTGCATTTGTGTTGGGAGATCTCTCCCAGGGAGGGCCACTTCTGCCCCATTATGGTCCCTCAGCCCCACTGGAGTGGGGCAAAGGGGCCAGAATCTGGGTCATAGTGCACATGTGCGTGGGTATCTCTACAATCTATATATGATTATTTATATAGTATCTACTGGTATTATACATATGCATGAGATAATTTTATAATATGTAAATGCTATTGTCTGCATGTGTGTGTCTCTATATATAGAGAGCGACACACACACAATCATACATGGATCTATATGCCACCTCATACATGTAATCTGTAATATTAGCATGATGGTGTGGTGTGATGTGGTATAAAGGTTTTCTCAGGTTCTGTGTAATTTGGTCTACCTGGTTCCGTACCACTCCTCAGTAACCCAGCCATGCCCCACTTACAGCACACACCCCTAACCTGTTCATTTTATTCCATGTAAATGTAGAACCTAGGTGTCTGGGTGGGTGAGTTCAGCTGTTCCAGTGAGATATCTGCCACTTTTCAGCCCCATTCAGACTAGGACTGCCCCGTAACCAGAGTGTGAGGTCACAGCCATCTCAGTCATAGGACATGTGGGGCCTTTTTCATGCATGTGCTGACTGACCACCTTTTAATAGGGGTTCAGGTTTCTTTGTGTTTCAGTTCACTAGGACTGAGCCATTTAGATGCCCCATGTGAGTGACTTCTCCCCCCTAAGAAGGCTGAGAGGCTATTTCTCCAGCTTCCTTTGACTCTGGTCTTAATTGCATACATCACAGGCTCTTTGGACCCTTTTTATGCCTTGCCTGAGAGGACACTCTGTCATCATTGTTTCCTTGTGCTCCCCTGTCTTAGAATCATAGAATATCAAGGTTGGAAGGGACCTCAGGAGGTCATCTAGTCCCACCCCCTGCTCAAAGCAGGACCAATCTCCAGTAAATCATCCCAGCCAGGGCTTTGTCAAGCCTGACCTTAAAAACCTCTAAGGATGGAGATTCCAGCACCTCCCTAGGTAACCCATTCCAGTGCTTCATCATCCTCCTAGTGAAATAGTGTTTCCTAATATCCAACCTAGACCTCCCCCACTGTCTGTATTCAGCTCTTGTCTTGTGTCATAGATTATCAGCTCTCTGGGGCAGGGTGTTTCTGTACATGAGCTAGGTGCTCTGGTTATACAAATAATAAATAATAACAGAACTGGGAAAATGGCCTTTTTTGGCATTAGGTAAGACTCAGAACCAAAACCAGAGGCGGATTTAGATTCAGCTATTTCAATTCAATCCTGTATCCCTGAAGTGGTTTGTGTTCAAGGTTGTGGTTCTGGCCCATCTCTAGTTTAAATGCATTTGTTTTTAACTGGCTTTATTTGAAAGATGCAGCTAGAAATGTTTGTTCCCAATGCCATTCTCTTTCCTTCCCTTAAGTTCTTGGACCTGCAGATTCACTGAGCTGGCAGGTGATGGCTGGTTGTGAGTACGGAATGTCTTGTAAGAGTGCAGGCTGTGACATGCAGGAGTAATGGGGCATGGTGCATGCAGCCCAGGAAATTCAAAACAATGGGATGGATTAATATGCACCACTAGTTCCTTCCATTAAATTCCCCCAGATCTGTGTCGTTTAACCCTTAGGTAGTGACATTTGTATCCACATTTCCAAGCACAAAGAAATTCCTAAAGAGGATGCCCCTGGCTGTTGGGTGATGGATATTTTGGGTGTTTCATATGCCATCGGGCTGAAATTTGAGAATTATAGAGCAAGACAATACTAGAACTATTGGCCAATCCTTAGTAGCTACTGAGCAGCAGCTATTTCTGCCGACTGCAGCAAGAAGGATGATGTTTTCCTTTCCATCCCCTGCTTCCGCTACGGTGGGGAGTGCCGAGCATCACTAAACACTTCCCCTCTGCTGATTAAGGAGTTGCACTGACAACTCCAAAGGTTGTCCCATTTCCTTTGGCCAGAAGGGTGATAGCAGTGATATGGGAACTCAACAGTGAGGAGCACAGTGAGTGAGTGTAGTGGGGAATGGGATGAAAATAGGGATAGAAACCTATTCTACTGGGCTAATTTAGCTGCAACTAAACAGGAAAGAGATCTTGGAGTCATTGTGGATAGTTGTCTGAAGACATCCACGCCGTGTGCAGCGGCAGTCAAAAAAGCAAACAGGATGTTAGGAATCATTAAAAAGGGGATAGAGAACAAGACCGAGAATATCTTATTGCCCTTATATAAATCCATGGTACGCCCACATCCTGAATACTGTGTACAGGTGTGGTCTCCTCATCTCAAAAAAGATATACTGGCATTAGAAAAAGTTCAGAAAAGGACAACTAAAATGATTAGCGGTTTGGAATGGGTCCCATATGAGGAGATATTAAAGAGGCTAGGCCTTTTCAGCTTGAAAAAGAGGAGACTGAGGGGGGATATGATAGAGGTCTATAAAATCATGAGTGGCGTAGAGAAAGTGAATAAGGAAAAGTTACTTGTTCCCATAATATAAGAACTAGGGGCCACCAAATGAAATTAATCAGCAGCAGGTTTAAAATAAATAAAAGGAAGTTCTTCTTCACACAGTGCACAGTCAACTGTGGAACTCCTTACCTGAGGAGGTTGTGAAGGCTAGGACATAAACAGCATTTAAAGAGAATTGGTAAATTCATGGAGTTAAGTCCATTAATGCTATTAGCCAGGATGGCTAAGGAGGTGTCTCTAGCCTCTGTTGTCAGAGTGGGAAGATGGATGGCTGGAGAGAGACAATTGATCATTGCCTGTTGGTTACTCCCTCTGGCACCTGGCATTGACTGCGTCAGCAGACAGGATCTGGGCTGGATGGACCTTGGTCTGACCCAGTATGGCCGTTTTATGTTCTATGTTCTTATTCTATCTATTTCTCTGTAGGTTCCTACACCAACCTCAGCACTGTAGCTCTGAGCACTTCTTCGGTAGCTTCCTACTCAGATTGAACTTAGCGTTCATAACCTGAGAAGCAAGCATGAACCCTCTAAGCTTAATTACCAGCTTAGATCGATATCGCTGCCACTAGCCAAAATTTCCAGTGTTTGGCTCACTCTGGTCTCCCCAAACTTCCTGGAACCCCAAGACTCAGATGCCCTGAGTCTACACAAAGGGAAATAACCCACTTCCCCCCTCTTACCTCCCCAGATTTCCCGCTTCAATTCCTTGAAACACAAACCAGAAGAGATAAGAGTCTCTCCCTCCTACCCAGAGGCAATGCAGATTCAAACTAGTCAAGCTAACACAAAGAGATTCCCCCTCCTTCGTTCCTAGCTTAACCAAGAAAAATTCAACATAGTTTAAAAAAGGTTTATAAAAAAGAAAGAAAAAGACATAAAATCTCTGTAAATCAAGGTGACAAAATACAGGATCAATGCTTAAAAGAAAAAATGAATAACAGCCTTCAAAAGAGATACAATTAAAACATCCAGCAACTACACACAGTAATACAAAACAATAAAACTATGTTTATACTGTACTTACACTGGGAAACAGAAATAGAACTAAGTAGAAAGACCCTCCATAGCTGAGAGACAACAAAGACCCACACAAAGGGACACACACACAAACATTCCCTCCCTGAGCTTTTAAAAATCCAGTTTCCTGATTGGTCCTCTGGTCAGGTGTTTGGTTCCCTTTGTTAACCCTTTACAGGTGAAAGAAACATTAACCCTTAGCTATCTGTTTATGACACTTCCAACAGCACATAAAGCTATGTGATTAACATCTGTCACATGTGGGATAATTGTGTGTGCAGTGGTGTGTTTTCTTGCGGGGGGTGGGGAGGAAGGTTTTTTTTTAAGTGTTGATACTGCTCTGTGTTTGTTAGCGAAGGCAGATGGCAGAAATGTACCTGGAGTGGGAAGCAGAAGGTGGGGAGGTTTAGGATGGTCCTTAGTCCCTGTGAGATTTCATTCTACAGCCTAGGACCAGCCTCCGAGGATGCTCTGTCTCCAACACAGATGAGGTTTACTCTTATTGAGCTCTATGGGGTCATAGAAATGAAGTTGTTGATCATGGTCTTCATCCCAGGGCTTTAGGCTCTTGTAGATATGCTGGATCCAAGTACTCAAATGTCTTGAAGATAAAGACAGAGACCTTGAACTTGACTGGCTCTAAGAGGGTTGAAGTCGAGTTTCCTGGGTGAAAGGGACAATGATTTAGAAATACGCTAGAGTTAAAATGCTGGCTTTCAATTTCTTCCCATGTTGACCCAATTTCCAGTGGAGATGAAGGTCAGATGCTTTGGGATCCACATGCTGCTGTTGAAAATGAATCTGTGCTTAAACACAGTTCTTGTAAGAAAGTTGCCTCCAGCATGGTTCCCCCAAACAGAGTCCACAGGGCCTAAGTAACTTGGAATTAACTTAAGATCAGTGACCAAATAGAAGGTCTCCATGATAACCCCGTACACTTGATTGGTGAGGAGGGAGCACCAAAGGACAGAGCATTGGAGGTGGAGACTCAGGAGACATGGCCAGTTGGTCATTGTCTAGATTCCTGTTTCTCAGCTGCGTGATGGAGACTTTATTCCCCATTGCTATATTGCCCTGAACTTGGGGTAGTGAGGACTTGTGGGGAGCTTCCTGTTTGAAGTTAATTAAATGATGCACATGGAAGACATGAGTTTATAAGTAACAACAGTTGTTAGATGTTCCTAACGTCCCTCACCTCGCTTTTATTTTGGCCACCTTCTATCTACAAATGGCTGGGACTGATCTCCAGACTTGTTCTGTTTTATTGTTCTCACCAAAGACAGGTGTGTGTGTCTAGGATTTAGGGACATTGGCAGGTTAGTTTCAGAGTCATGCTCTGGACCAGGCTCACTGTTCATGAGCCAATGAGATGTCTGCGGCCAGAGTCCACCCCACCTGCATATGGATTTTGGGAAGTTGGCAGACTAGGATTATGGAATTGTTAGACTCCATCTTGGAAGCAATAGGATATATGTGATAAATGGTTGTTGCTGCTGGATATGACTCCAACAAACCCCTCCAAAACCACCCCAGGAGATCTGTGCACTGATACAGTGAGTAAAGATATCTATCTATCTATCTATCTATCTATCTTTTCTTTAGTATCCAGCACCATTATATCTGAACATTATACAGTAAGGAATATATTTGATTCTAATTGCAAATTGTTGAGATTATTTTTTGTGATTCAACACTTTTGTTATCACTATGTGCCTCATTAAAGACTTTCAGCCCTGTAACAGACACATTTTTTTTATGATCCACTGGTATTTATATACCGTATATAACTAAAATGGAAGGCATAGTTTACGTGCTTTTAGGACACTGGATTTAAAGTGATACTAGAAAGGCTAACGACTCTTTGAACATCTATAGAGTGGTCTATAGATGCTCCTGAACAGGCTGTATATAAAGTTTGCATTAATGATACTCCTCATGGAAACCATTCAAGATGTCCCTCCTGACTCTTTTAGACTGCCCTGCTGCCCTTTTCCAATAATCCCCTGCTATCCGCTGGGCTTTCTGTAGTCCTAAACTTAACATATAAAGTTATTTTTATCTAGGGAAAAGGGTGTGAATAAATTCAGAGAATGTTTCTCAGCATGACCTTATGTTTATAATTCTTCCTCTAACTTGGCTGAAAGGATCAACCTCCCCTCCCCCCCCGCAGTAGCCTTTGAGCATCCTGTAGTGAAATACTTGCACTGACGAAAGTTTCCACCTGGAGCCAGTTATAAGTCATGTCAGGCAGTAAATGCCTGGAAGAGAGTGTGGACTTGGAGCTCAGAGGGCCAGCCCAGGACTAGGAGCTGGAACTCCTAGCTTCTGTTCCTGGCTCTGACACTGACCCACCGTGTGATCTTGGGCCAATCACTTCCCCGCTCTGCTCTAATCATTGCTCTGTGTCTTTTACTATATTAAACATATGTGTTGTGGCAACAGCAAGAGGCCACACAGGGTGGAGTTCCACTGTGGGAGGTGCTGTGCAAACTGGTATGATCTGTGAGGGTTAGTTAATTAGAGTGGAGGTCAGCTCCCCAAGCCCTCTGGAAATTCAGCAGGACTTGGGCACCTAACATCTATAGGCTCCTTTGAAAGTGCCCCCCTTACTGTTTATATAAAGCTCTCTGAGATCCTTGGATGAAAGGACAACATTTTGTCAATATTGCAAGCTGTGACTGTATTTCTAAAGGTGTCTGAATTCTAAAAGGAGCCCTGGAACAAAGAACCATACAGATCAATGATATTTCATTGCCACTGATCTAGCGAACACATGCACGGCACAATAGCTGACTGTGTCATTATAGCAGGAGGAACAGCTCAGCTAGCCAGGAAGTTCCAGGACTGCTGGAGTTGGCTGGCCAAAGATCACCTGCACTGTAACACAGGCCACCAGCAGCCTGACTTCCGTTTGGCAAAGGTGACCCATTTTATAGAGGCTGGAGAAGGCTGTATGTGACTCTTCACACAGTGCAGTTTACACATGAGTGGAGAATTGACTTCTGCTGGGTGAAAATTATATTACAGATTGATTATAAGACAGAGCTGGAGTCCATGACCCAGGAGGGCCATTTCAGTCCTGTGTTCTGATGAAAACCCCACCAGGACTGAAAACTACAATGTGCCATATGTTAGACAGGGGAGGTAATTGTCCTTGGCACTGGTGAGGTCTCAGCTGGAGTATTGTGCCCAGTTCTGGGCACCACACCTGAGGAAAGATGTGGACAAATTGGAGAGAGTCCAAAGGAGAGCCACAGAAATGATCAAAGGTTTAGAGAGCCTGACCTAGGAGGAAAAGTTAAAAAAACCTGGACCCGTTTAATCCTGAGAAAAGGAGACTGAAGGGAGAGCTGACAACAGTCTTCAGATGTGTGACTGGTTGTTATAAAGAGGATGGTGATCAATCCTTCTGCATGGCCAGGTAGGACAACGAATTAGGTTAAATATTAGTAAAAACTTTCTAACTCTAAGGGCAGTTAATCTCCAGAACAGGCTTCTAAGGGAGGTTGTGGAATCCCTGTCATTGGAGGTTTTTAAGAACAGGTCGAACAAACACCTGTCAGGGATGGTCTAGGTTTACCTGGTCCTGCCTCAGCGCAGGGAGCTGGACTTGATGACTTCTTGAGGTCCCTTCCAGACCGACATTCCTATGATTCTGTGAATGTGCCTGGGGAATGCTGTTGTGTATCCACAAAGAGTGATTTAGAGCCGACTCTAGCAAGGTTCTGAGGTCCAGATCCCCAAATGTAGTTAGGTGCCTAACTCTCGTCCCTCCGAGGCTCTGGGCCTGAGTGCCTCAGTCCTCGCAACTGCCACTGAGGTCCCTGAAGATAAAGAGTGCTCGGAACTGGACCTGTACTGAATGGCCTTCCGGTGGTGTGGAAGAGAAACAAGCTGCACAGAAGAGATGTCAAAGCGCTGGGCTTTTTCTTGGGTCAGTTTGGGTCACAGGTAATGTGACCAGCATTCTTTCAGCTGAGCGCTCTTCTTATTTTAATGTAAACACTTCCCACCTGTCCCAAATATGCATGCCCCTCTCCAAGACTTTCCAACATTGCTTACATTTGCGGAACTTTAGTCCCTGCTCCCTACGTTCACTCTCCCTCTGCTGCATCTGTTCCTTTCTCAGCTGTGGCTCTCCTGTTCTGTCTGTCTGATCCCCCCCTCCCCCCCAACACTTCCCCACCAAGATCAAAATACTCTGTTTTTATTTATTTACTCCGCAGCTGTCAGTGTTGTGTCTGGGTCAGTGCACTGTGGCTTGGAGGGACATGCGATACATGGAAAATCCTCAAAACTGGTAGTAACCAACATACACAATCAACAAACATCCCCGGCTCCTTTGAAAACAATGGACCTGGGCAGTGTAAGAAGAGACATTGTTGACTGCTGGTTTTAAACTTCTGCCTTTAATAACTCCGTGCCCTGGGACCATGTGTAGCTCTGGGAGCCCAGAGGCAAGGGTGATGGCCAGTTCAGAAATGCATAGCTCTTTCTAGTTTGCTCTTGACATCCCATTCATTGTTGTGATACGGCAGCATCTCTCATTCACGGTGTGATCTCAGGCAAGTAACTTAACCGTTTCCTGCCTCCATTTCCCCATCTGTACAATGAGGATAAGAATACTTCCCTGTGCCAAATGCTTTGAGATCTATGGCTGGAAAGTGCTACTAAATAGAGTGATTCAATCGATTATTGGGGGGAGAGGGGGAGAAAGATTAAATGAGCTACATAGGAAGGAACAGTAACAGTAGATGGCTTCTGTATGATGCCTTTGCCTTTACTTGCTGCTGCTTCCATTGAAATCGAAGACAAGATGCCCACTGACTTCAGCGAGCAGGGTCAGACCCTAAATGAGGAATTTGGTTGTGAGTTTAGTTAGAGGGATCCACAGGGACTGACTGAACCCAGAGATTTTAAATGGAATATGAGTCTTTCATTCTGAAAGGAAGATGATTGACTAGTGATGCTGGACTGCTTCCCCTGTCTGTAAAGACATTTTGTCACGAGAAGAAAAGAGGCAGAAGAAGACGGGTCTTTCATTTGAGATTCCCTAGTTCAAACTGGTCATGAATTATCTGCATACAGACTTGGATTTTCACAGGTATCGTCATTATTTAAAATGATTAGACAAACCCTTAGCACCAACCTCTTTCAGCCCCTAGATTGCTTGCAAACTGTTCCGTTGGCCTGTGTCTTTGGTAACTCAGTCTCTGTGTAACATAGCTCAGGGGGCTTAGATCAGCGATCTCAGAATTCAGGGGGTTGCAGGTTCCAATCTTGCTATGTCTGAGTAGCAGTCTCTGCCTTGGCCTCTGCTCTATGTGACAGAGGGCTGGGAAACCGCACCTGTTAGGAATCTGAGGTTGGACGGGCACAAGCCCTCTGCAGCTCAAACTAATTTCTCCAGAGCAGACCTCATTAAGAAAAGCTGTCCTCAACTGATAGGCTGAGAAGAACTACCAGGCTAATTAAACCATTAGGCTGATGGTGCAGAAGGCATGGGAAGGAAGTAGGATAGAAGGATGCAAGTAGCTCCTGAGGTAAGCAGAGAAAAGCAGAGCGCTCCATAGGAGGAAGGCTGTTTAGTTTATAAGGGTGGCAAAAGTCAATATTGTGAATAAACTGCACAGGTGTTTTACCAGCAGAAGGTCTCTGAGCTGTGTGTGGAGATGAAAAGAGGTAGGAATGAGTGGGCCCTGCCACAATCCATGATTGGTGGTGTGGAGTCTCACTCTCCTTATTTGGTGTGTCACATGGTATTGTTTCTACTTGCTGATTGGATGACTGAAACTCTTATAAACAGGAGGAGGGCCCTAAAGGCATTTCCCTGCAAACACTCTGCCTGCCAACCTACGTTCATCTGAATACTCACAAGGCTCTTGCTCTTTACAAACAAAGGTGTTGCTCATATGGATGCTTGAGAGAAATGAATTAATGGGCTGCTGAGTGGGGTTTAAGGAATGCGCTCATGGTTCATTAATGTTTTTGTATGGTATTTGTCCAGCTCCAGTTGGCAGTCTGAGGGAAGTGGCCAAAGACTGCACAGGCATAGAAGGGGTGGCTAGAGCATAGGACTGCAAGTCAGATCTCCCAGGATCTGCTCCTGAGTTGCCCACAGCTCCAAAATGAGTTGGTGACAAAATCACTTTACTTCTCTGTGTCTCCGTTCACTTACCTGTTTACTGACCTGGATGTAACAATACCTGCTTGATGATTATTAGCAGCTGCAGTGTGATAGTAACACCCAAACAAGTTTAGGGGCCTGGTGTTCTAGGTGCCACACACACACACACACTCTCTCTCTCTCTCTCATAGATTCCAAGGCCAGAAGAGACCATAGTGAGAATCTAGTCTGATCTCCTGCATAACATATGCCATAGAACATCCCCGAAAAGTTATTCCTGGAGCCGTTCTTTTTTTGGAAAAACATCCTGCTTGATTTTAAAATGATCAGTAATGAAGAATTCAGTGTGATCCTTGGTAAGTTGCTCCAATGGTTAATTACTCTCACTGTTAAAAATGTCTGCCTTATTTTTCAGTCTGAATTTGTCTAGCTTCACTCGAGCCATTGGAGCGGGTTAGCTCTTTCTCTGCTAGATTGAGGAGTATAAGAGCTTACAATCTAAATAGACAAGACCATCAAAGAGTGGGCAAGCAAAGAGGTCTCTCAGCAGACCAGTGGCCAAGCCAGGAATCAAACCCAGGCCTCCCACCCAGTCTAGTGGATGGGCCGCTTTTCCAAAGCTCTGAACAGATTTTAACCTCTGTGAAAGCAAAGACAATATCCCAGGCTTGCAGAATTTGACTGTCCCAATAATTTGTGGTGAGTAGGTTTGTTTGGAGGCAAATGAGTAAAATATCTTTATTTTTCCATTAGCATCAGTTGTGTAAATGACAGGCATGTGAATTTCTGTCCCCATATTCTCCCCTGACTGGTGATTTGTTACAGCTCCCTATAACATCTCCTGAATCCCTGGATTGGGAGCTCTCTGGGCAAGGAGCTGGCTTCTTGTTCCATGCCTGTGCTGCACCTAGCACAGTGGGACGCTGATCTGCGACTGGTGCCCTTAGTACCAGTCATACACATCAGACCTTTTCATGCATGGTCCCTTTCTACCCATGGAAAAACCATGAGAGAAGTTACTTGTCTAAGGCCACTGGGAATGTGAGAGGCAGAGCTTGGATTAGAAATCAGGAATTAAGGGCTTGCAGTCTCTTGCTCAATCGACTAGGCCAAGCTGCTGGTTCTTACCCCATCGCTTTCCATCCTCTATGCCTTCCAAATGCAATCTCCTCAGAAAAAAGCTGCAAAAGTCTCCCTCTGATGCAGCATGCTCAGAACTGGTGTGATGTGCCCAAAATGGCACTTGTGCTTTCTTACACCAAAGAGCTGGATTTTCCCTGCACTGATTACAACTCCTCCTACTGCTGAAGGAAGCATTCCCACTGCACACGGCTGTGTTAAATCACATCTGCAACTGCAATCCAGGCAGAAATGTGACATGCATTGTGTGAGCCAGGCTAGCAGCACTCAAACCAGGCCTCCCCAGCCCTGGGAACCATTGGGCTGGGCTGAGCAGGGCAGGCCCCGTGTTTGAGACATACTGGGGGAGAGCCCCTTCCCACTTAGGGTGACCAGAGGGCAAATGTGAAAAATTGGGATGGGGTGGGGGTTAATAGAAGCCTATATAAGAAAAAGCCCCCAAAATCGGGACTGTCCCTATAAAATCGGGACATCTGGTAACCCTACTCCCACTTGACTGTGGAGGGAAAGTCCCTGGTAGAAAGGGGGTGGGCATTGAGAGAGATCGGGAGGAGCGATTCCTTCTCCCCAAGAATAGCCAAGGGGTGGGTCTTTCTGAAACCATGATGCCATCTGTGCTGTCAAATAAGTAAACAGAGGCACAGTCACTGAGTGAGTCAGTGGCACAGCTGGGCACAGAACCCAGGAGTCATGGCTCCCAGGCCGGGCTGTAACCCCTGACCACACTTCTTTAGAAGGGCATCATGCGAAGGGCTTGTATACATGTTCTGAGGCTGCCTGAGCATCTCCTTTTAGCTGGCCAGGGATGAGCTCCTGTCACTATGGAGGGAGGTGAGCGCAGCTCTGAAGAACGGCTGTAGAGGTAGCTGTTTACTGAAGCCTCAGGATGCCTGCTGTCTGGAAATCAGTGCTGGGAATAGAAACATGGGACATAATTAGAACAGGGCATTCGATGGGGACATTCCAGTTTCAGGCACCAAACCAGGATTCCAGCAGCACATTCACTTGCAACAGCTCCTGTGCGCCAGAAGAGAATGAACTGATCTGCAGGGTCTGAGGGGATGCACAGTGCACTAGGAGAACAACACTTCCCACACGCTGACTGGGCCTTGGGCATCTGTCCCTGGTAGCTAAAGTGGCTTCTTAACAGCATCCCCCAATATATAAAGTAACCCTTTCTTCCCTGCTGCTCTGCCTACTCTCTACCTTTCTGGAATCTCTGCACAAGCTTCCATTCCTCTTCCACATTTAGGTCAAGCCCTGCCCAAGTATCTGAACCACATAACACAGGGGAGTCCTGTTAGGTCTGGCAGACAAATTCCAACTGTGCTTCCAGTGATGGGACATATACAAATACTTAGTCCTGCCTTGAGTGCAGGGACAAGACTAGATAACCACTCAAGGTCCCTTCTGGTTCCTGTGATTCTATATGGGAAGAAAGGAAGTATTTTTGTCAACCTCACCTCTTCCCCACTGGTGCGGTCGTTGCCTTTCTGAATGGCATCACACCAAAACATTTAACACCCTTTCTGCTCGACTCCTGCACAAGGACAGTGCCTCAGGAAATGATATTGCTATGGCGATGCCAGAGTGGAGGCTTAGCAGGCTAGGGGTAACTAGATGCCCTGGAATTGCAGGTTCAGTTGATTCAATCCTTCCGAGATAGTTAAATTGAGTGCCAAGCAAGGCAGTCTTTCCTCTGAGGTTTCCTGTAAAGATATTAAAAATCCTCTTGCATTCTTTGCAAAAGCATTTCTCCTAAGACAAATTCCCCCTCTTCCAGTGCAATTCATGGGTTTATCACCGTCCTCCGCCCCAGAAGTGGCTGCATGTCTATATACACAGTAGAGTGTGAAGCACTTTTAAGATCCTTTGGCATGAAAGGCACTATAAAAATGTATGATACGATCGGGGTTAATGAAACCAGAGTGTGAGGAATCATATTCCACCATGCAGCAGATGGGACAGAGAGATGACATATTTACTTGGGCTGCATATGCCAGTTGGACAAAATAAGAACCGACATGGAAACATTCACCTAAGATTCTCCCACCTGGACCCCCACACTTTCTGATGTTCACCCATTGCTGCTACCTTCTGAAGAGGGGAGGGGAGAGGCCCAGTCCCTGTTTCCACCAGCGGCTGCACAATGAGAATGATTGCATTCACAGTGGCTTTTGCAAAAACCACACACAGATAAAGCCATGAGACTGTAAAACTGAAATTAAGCAGTTTGACCAGGATTGGGTGACTCACTTTAATGCTCAGCAAGTTAGAGTGCCTCAGACCAAACAGATACTTCTCTATCTCTGTTTAGACCTCATGGAACTTTTTGTTTTTCAGATGTGCCTCCCAAGGGGAAAATTTCAGATTAAATAGTTTCTTAAGTTTTCTGTGCAGCTCATGTTTTGTGGCTAACAAGGTGGTGGGAAAACCCCACAACAACCGCTCTGGTTAGATCAATCTAATTTAATGCAGTGCAGTTGCATTTCCAATATGCCCCTGGCTGTAATCACTAGAATTTTTGCATTGCACCTTCTATCGCCATTTACAGCTGCAGAAAAGTGTTTATTACGCATGTCTCAAGACAGTAGCATTTGACACTCACCTAGCACAGGCGTCAGTGAGGACATCGGGTGCACTGCAAGGGGAATCAGCTTCCTGCGGGCAGCTACTTCTGTTGGCCAAAGATCCTAAATCCTCTGCCCCTTCCTTGTTACACCTCCCATTCCGTGGAGTGCACACGTTGGTGGCTGCCTCCCAGACCATGTAGCCGGAACGCTGGGGGGATGGGCTATCTAGTGCACAGCACATCTCGCACTGAACCATCTTTTGTCATGTGCAAGGGAATGCAAACAGCAATCGTGTTAATGGCTCTGCTTTAAAACAGGTGCTCTAAGAGGGGGATATGACTCACTTAAAATTACCCGCTTAGGCCCAGATCCTCGAAGGTGTTTAGGCACCTAATTCCCATAGGCACTATCCTGATTCATTAGCATTTAAACACTCCCTTTGCTCCAGCTGGTCATTGCAATTGACTGTGCATGGTAAAGGGGAATTGGGCTCTGAGGAGTTGAGGTATCACAGTCATTGGCATTTTAGAAATGCATCTGGACAAGTTCAGTCTAGGGGAATTAGGTGCATAAAAAGCTTTGAGGGTCTTGGCCTTCATGCCACCAACACTGAGGAGGGATGTTTGATTGCTGAAACATCCAGGTATAGGGGCTTTTGTGCACCCCCCAGTTAGGGACATCTGCTTACCCCACTGAGCTGATTCCTCAGTGCCACGCCATTTACACCAGTGCTAACTGGGTGTCAAATCCCACAGAAGCCAAATGGTAGCATTTGACTCCTTTTGCACTGGTGTGATGGATGGAACAGTAAGTGGGGCCTGGAGAATATCCATGCAGAACTAAAGAGCCAGCAGCTCTCTTGGACCCACCTGGCATGAGGCGGTCAGTTTGAAGCTAACCACGCTCCCCTGGTGCTTTGTCCCAGCAGGAGCAGGATTTCATGAGTGATCGGGAGGGATTCTTTGGAGGCTGTCTATGCATTCGTTCTTCCATAGCCCTCATCTGGGGTCGTACAAACACTCTGGTACCAGGAGGCTAGATAGTGAATTGCTCCTGCTCAAACCCTGGAGCTGAACTTTCCCACACCTGGGAATAGTTCAGATCCTCATTCACGTCAGTCCCCATCTATGTGGAACGGACTTCCTGAGCTCTTTCTTCTGTGCTTCACATACAGAGCACCTGCCCTTTGGCATGCGTGAATAACGAATGGCAAGAAAGGCTTGTTTCCTTTGCTAACTTCTCCCACTCTCCTCCGGGCCAAGCCTTGGGCAGGGTTAAGGGCCCAGGCATTACCAGAGGCTGCAAGGTTGTGAGAGCACCTGGCTCAGCAATAATCACCCCATCATTACTAGTCCTGAGCCTATTGACATTTCAAAGCCGTTGGCCAAACCAGCCATTGGCAGCAGCACATGGCGACTTACCTAGATTCAGAGACTCCTAGGCCAGAAGAGACCACTGTGGAGCCCTAGTGTGAGCTCCTGCAGAGCACAGGCCAGAGAGCAACCCTAAAGTTATTCCCAGAGCAGGTCTTGTAAGAAAAACATTCAATCTTGATTTAAACCTTGCCAGTGAGGGAGAATCCACCATGGCTCTTGATAAATTGTCCCACTGGTTAATTACTCTCTTGGTTAAAAAAAATCTGTCTGAATTTGTCTAACTTCAACTTCCAGCCATTGGATCGTGTTAGACCTTTTTCTGCTAGACTGAAGAGGCTCTTGTTAAATATTTGTTTCCTATGTGGGACTTACAGACTATGATCAAATCACCCCTTAACCTTCTCTTCGTTAAATTCAATAGATGGAGCTCCTTGAATCTATGGCTATAAGATGTGTTTTCCAATCCGTCAATCGTTCTCATGGCTCTTCTCTGAATCCTTTGCAATTGATCACTGTCCTGAACATAAGAATGGCCATACTGGGTCAGGCCAAAGATCCATCCAGCCCAGTATCCTGTCTACCGACAGTGGCCAATGCCAGGTGCCTCAGATGGAGTGAACCTAACAGGTAACGATCAAGTGATCTCTCTCCTGCCGTCTTTCTCCACGCTCTGACAAACAGAGGCTAGGGACACCATTCCTGATCCATCCTGGCTAATCCTTCTTGAGTTGTGGGCACCAGAACTGGCCACAGGATTCCAGCAGCAGTTGCATCAGTGCCAAATATAGAGGAACATACCTCTCTACGCTTACTCGAAATTCCCCTGTTTACGCATCCAAGGATTGCATTAGCTCTTTTGGCCATAGTGCTGCAATAGGAGCTCAGGTTCAGATGTTTTATCAATCTCCCCCAACCAAATCTTTTTTCAGTCACTGTTGCCCTCTCCCAGCTTACCCCCTCCACTCCCCCCCCCCCCACAGTAACTCCCTATCGGGGAGCTGGCAGTGATCTACGCTCCAGATCTTGTACATCCTGATCTTCCCCTAGGCAGCAGAAAGCTTCCTGAAGAGTTACCCCACCCAGTTCACCCACATCCTCTGACCAGCTCCAGTGTCTGCGCTTAAGAACCTGAAGCCTCTACCCTAGTCATGAGCTTCAGAGAATAGGCGCTGGAGACTGGTGACGTCTGGAGGTAGGTGCTGGAGCGTGTGCCGGTGTCACTGGAGCTAGGTTCTAGGCGATTACCATGCGTCGGTGTCAAAAGCCAGGAAGGCAGCACCACGCGCCTGCCCAGAGGAGCTGTCACTGCAGTGTAGCTGGGGCAGAAGTGACCTCTTTGCTGACTTCCCTTTCTGTCTCTGAATGTGCAGGGAAGACAAGATGGGCTGGCTGGGGGAGTTCCTTAGAGCAGGTGCTATTCAATGAGAAACAGCAGCAGGTTGTTAGACGCAGGCAGTTTGATGATGGGATTTTTTAAGTGTCTTATGTACAATAACATCTCATGATCTTTCCCCATTGTCCTCCATATGCTCCCTCTTCCCCTGCTCTCCCTGGGCATGTCATGTCTGATTTAGGAAACTTACTCAACATTCCTGCTTGTTCAAGAGCTGGCCAGACAACCCCACCCACTTGTTTCATGCTGACGCTATCAACATCCTTCAGCTCACAGGTGCAAGTATGAAACGCTCCATTGTTAATCAGTTTTGCTTTCCAGTTCTCTCATCCACTTGCCCAATGTCCTTGTGCCTGGGTTTCCAGCACCACTGCTGAATGTTTAAAAGTAACTTCACCTTGTAATCATGAAATTCACTACAGGTCCCCCAGCTCTGCTGATCATGAGGTCCTTGGCAGTGCTCAGAATTTTCCCTCACCATTTTCTGTAAGGCCACATTTTTCCCATCGATGAATTCACAGAAGGCTGTTAGGTCTGTCAGTATGACGCCTCCACCTCTTGCCGGTCATGAAACCAGAGACCATAAGGCTGTCTGTCCGAAGAGGCTTGGTGGTCCGTCTTTCCCATGCAAAACTGCATGCCCTGCTCACTGAAGCTGCTGGACTTCACTACATTTATAAAGATTTTGCACAGACCTCCTACCGTTCCGTTAGATCATCTGCATCTCCCCTCTCCATGCCCCCAGCACGCAGGCCTGGGAAGAAAACATAGGGGAGTGAATAATCCCTGAAAAAGCAGGAGGAGCAGAGTGTGGCTGGGCAGAAGGGGGGGGGGGGCAGAGGTGAGGGTTTCAAGGGACAAAGTTGATGTGGGGGTTGGAGGGTTGCAAAATTAATTGCCAGGTGGGGGGGAGGGCCTGGGGGCAGAGAATGAACAAATGAGACTGGTGGGGATTGGAGGAAACTGGAGGCTCTACCCCACCATGCTGGCGTGAGAGCCCTGCAGTGAGGCCAGAATCACCTTGCTGTGTGCACCTGGGAGTGTTTGCAACGCTGGACCTGCCCCATGCACCCTCCCAGAGGGGAGTTCAAAAAGCAAAAGGCAGACAAAAAATCCCAGTATCTTTTATTAGAAAAATCCCATGATTTTGGGGGGAAATCTCAAGGTTTTGGGGTCTGACCTGTGATTTTTTTAAAACTTTTGGGGTTTGGTAACACTGGCATTAAATATTGTTTCTGCTTTAAATGATGAAGAGCCATTCGTAACACAGGAAAAGCATTACTTTTAAGATGTATCAACATGAACATATTCCGTGTTCACAACACAGACGGAGCCAAGTTGTGCCCTTGAATAATACCAGTGGGACTTGCATGTCCACACATCCCACTTTATCTTGCCTTGTGGGGTAGTTCATTTCCCATGGGCCGGAATGCAAAGGTTCTGTCGAACGCACTCAGTGCACCGGTATTCTCCACAACGAACCCATTGCTGAAATCATTTCTCCAGCCCACCAGCTAAAACCCAAACATCCTTGGCTCTTAAAAAATCAATGAGGGCTGGAGACAGCTTGACTCTGCAAAGGGCCTTGGCACAGATGATAGATTGATGAGCAGAGAACAAGATGCCAGCCACTTCCCCCATCATCTGTGGCTTTCCAGTCCAGGGAAAGGGACCTAGAGGCAGGGGTGATGGATACACTCTGCGATAAGTGTTGGAGGGGGAAGGTGAGAAATATGAGCTCCCAGAAGGAGTGGGGGAAGCAATGCCCTGTTAAACCAGTCATGGTTTAGACAGCATAACCGCTTGACAGGCTTTTGGCAGCAGGTTGGGATGGGAGCAGCGCCCGCGATCAAAATCCCTGTTATGGAATGCTACCCACAGGTACTGGGGAAGCACAACCCATGCTTTGAAACTGATATTGTATCTCTCCAGTTGCTTGCAAAGGATATGGCATGGGGCAGCCAGATGAAGGGGAAAGAGAGGGGAGATGTTATGGATAAATCATTCCTGTCCTGTGCTAAAGTTACAGTAACACCACAGAGTAAACAGAAAAACTTCCAAATGCAATTGACTTTTCACCACCTCTGCTACCAGCTTCATGTTTTTTGCACTTCACTGATGCAATAGGATGGTCAGTTTCCTTTTCTAGATTCATTTTAAAAACACAGGTTTTGCAAGCAAAGTGAAAAAAGAAGAATGCTGAGGAGCCCAGTGTTTCCAAGTCCTGTGATTTTTCTTGGAAGACCCATAATATTTGGTGTTCTTAAAGCCCCAGCTCCAGGAGGCATGTGATCAGGTGACAATCTTGGTTGTCATTTAAACAAAAACAAAAAAACCTGTTCCTTTCTAACCCTCATCGTTGCTGGAGAAAAGCTTGCAAATGTGAAGCAATTCTGCCCTAAAAGCTGAGAAACCAGAAAGTCAAGAGAGAGAGAGCATGTGATCCATTTTTTTTCAAAAAATCTAATGAATTGTAAGCCAAACTGGTGATTGGGGGCGGGGGGGAGAAGGGCTGACTCATGATCTTTGAAGGATCAGGGGTTGTCAGTAGTGCACCCTGACACTGAAATAGCCTTGTCAGTTACAGCGTCTGTTAGTTTCAAATGTAGGTTTGGCAATCACAGAACCATGAATACAAATAGAAATCTGTTCCCGGTAGGCTTGGGTCTTTTAAGCTCAGTGACAGTCTGCTGCAGTGTTGGTAACCAAAACACAATAGCACTGCACTAGTAGACAACTAGACAGTGAAAGCAGCAGCCTAAGCCCTGTTCCTGCAAACACTGAGGCACATACGCAATTCTACTCGCAGGAGTAGGGCCTTATGCTAAGCATCTGCACCAGAGCATGCAGGATCCAGATGCAGGTTCCCCCCTCTCAAGTGCAAAAATAAATAGCATGGGCCAGAGTCAGTGCTGGGCCTCCTGAAAGACACAGGACAGAAGGGGCAGCCTGAGAGGAAGGAGGGAAAAGGTGGCTTTAAGTCGTCTTTGACCCCCGGATTCTGAGCTGCAGTGGGAGACAAAATGGGCCCCATCACAAGTTAGAGCAGCCTTGAGGCTGCTCGAATTGAGGCACTTTCCCTGCTACTGTACTGCAGTCCAAAATCTCCATTCCTGTCAGCGATTCAGGCATGTCCTACCTCCCACCCCCAGAGCCAGTACATCCCCTACAAAGTGGGGGGCTTAGGGGCAATTACCTCAGTCCTACCCTGTTCCTGCATAGGGGGATTTCTCCCCCAATCCATTGAGGCACCTTTTCACCCCCTGAGGGGTGCATAGGAGCCTGCAGATAAAATCAGCCCCCTTCCATGGTGATATGCAGATATTAGACCTATGGAAACAGTGTCCGTGTAATATGAAAAACTGTTTGCACTTCCTATATCTTTTCCAGGCAGCAGGGGTAAAAGAGTTTTAATAAGGAGTGTACTGTGCTTTCCCAGCATGAATGAACATAGCCGCTCCTCTATACAAGTGGGTCATTTTCAATCAAATATCTGAGTTTGCACTACAAGCTGATGGATAAAGCTGTGGCAGGAATGAACCCTGATCATTTTCTGATCCCCAAATCTCAGCCGCTCAGTACTTCTGCAATTCGCTTCAACCGATACAGATCCAAGCGCATCCTTGGCCTGTCTCCAGGGCTTTAGCCCCGTATGATGAGAGAGCTGGCCACTATCAGACAGCTAATCTTCCAAAGGAGCGCAGAGGTGATGCTACCTCTCCTAGCAAATTCCATTAGTTCCTCTGGTGACGATGCTGAGAAAACTCGGTAATAACCAAATCGGACAGCAAAATGACCCAGAGGAAGTGGCTAGGGGGTATTTTCCTGGGAACAAGTGAACCACGAAGGAGAGAGAATCTAAATCCACTGTGAGGGGGCAAGGCCAGATGGCTACAGTAAAGTACTGAGGAACAGGTATGTTAGACCCAGGCTAAACAAATCCCTAGCACCCTGGTAACCAAATGGCAGTTGCTCCAGGTTAATCAAGGCACCTGAGGCCAATTAAGATCTTTCTAGAAGGCAGTGGAGATAGCTACATTGATTAGAACACCTGCAGCCAATCAAGGCAGGCTAATCAGGGCACCTGGGTTTAAAAAGGAGCTCACTCCAGTCAGGTGAGGAGAGGAAAGTGTGTGTCGAGGAGCTGGGAGCAAGGAGCTGAGAGTGAGAAGGTGTAGTGCTGGAGGACTAAGGAGTACAAGCATTATCAGACACCAGGAGGAAGGTCCTGTGGTGAGGATAAAGAAGGTGTTGGAGGAGGCCATGGGGAAGTAGCCCAGGGAGTTGTAGCTGTCATGCAGCTGTTACAGGAGGCACTATAGACAGCTGCGATCCACAGGGCCCTGGGCTGGAACCCGGAGTAGAGGGCGGGCCTGGGTTCCCCCCCAAACCTCGCAACTCCTGATCAGACACAGGAGGAGTTGACCCAGACTGTGGGTTCCACCAAAGGGAAAGATCACTGAGGTGAGCAAATCCGCCACTAAGCGCAGGACCCATCAAGGTAGAGGAGGAACTTTGTCACACCACCTTTGTGAATTCCAAAAGCTACACACTGAAAGCTAACAACATGTCACACAAGTCCCTCCACTCCATTCCACTTTCCAGATTGTGCTCAAAATACACATACGGAACCAGAGGGTCTCAGATCTTGCTTTTTATTCCTCTCTTCCCTTTCACTCTCATGGTGTCTTCAGAACAGTGACAGTGGGTGAAAACATCCCCATCCCAACCCCGTGCCTTAATGGTCTTGTTACATAGGAGGGTTTTTTCCATTCCCAGGAGGCAGGGCTGGCCTCGATTATCACTGTAATAAAGTTGATTACAACCCCTGGGGCCCTCAAGCTTTGTTTTCTTTTGGGCTGGAACATGGAATGTGTCCCAGCTTGGATAGGCTCCTATGACCCATCCCAACTCTGTCCCAAATTTTGTCCTGCAAAAAACAGCCAAAGAAAACCCAGCAAAAGGATCTTCATCAACCAAATGTTCTTCGTGTCCTCTCCTTAGTCTCATGGCACAGATATTGGGTCAGAAGAAGGCAGCTCTATATGTGAGCTAGTCCATCTTCCTTGCTTATACACCTCTACCCCGAGATAATACAACCCGATATAGCACGAATTTGGATATAATGCAGTAAAGTAGGGCTCGGGGTGGGTGGGGCTGCGCATTCCAGCGGATCAAAGCAAGTTCGATATAACGCGGTTTCACCTATAACGCGGTAAGATTTTTTGGCTCCCAAGGACAGCGTTATATTGGGGTAGAGGGGCCAAAGGATTTATTTCGATGTCCCTAAATGCCCTGAATAGAGGGGGTTCTGGCCTGGGCCATATGTGCTGTGCCGACATTTACCAATGCCGGCCTCCCAGAGTGCCAGGCACAACTGTGATTTGGGGCCCCGATAAAGAGCCAGCGTTGTCTGGATGCTTGTTTTGGGGCACTTCCTTGGGCCCCTTACAGTAACATAATTCCAGGCTCTGGACTCTGGATTTTCGGATTTAGCCGTTAAGGGGGCTAACAAGTACTAACATTGTAGTCACAGATTAGCTCACCTCTTAGAGAGAAAGGCTGCCGAGATGCAGCAGCTGCTGCCACCTCTCCTGGCCAGGGCCGACACAGCAGCAGCTGGGCAGCCCCATGGCCAGGGCCCCACTGCCTGCCACTCACTGGGGTGCTTGCATCCCTGCCCCTTGGGAGAGCCCCTGCTGGCGTCCTGGTGCTGTGAAGGTGAGGGGACATGAGGCCTAGGCACTTCCCCTGGCCCTAGGCAGGGCAGCTGGTGTCTGGACGCTGGGGCTTTTCATGGGGCGCAGAGGACCTGCAGGGATGCACAGTACTGGCTTCCTCAGCACACTCTGGGCTGTGCCCTGTGCAGGTACCGGGACATGTCCCAGTGTGGCCGAAAATCATTCGGGGCTGAACAGAACCATCCCTTGGACTACCAGCTGCCCTCCCCCTTAAGCTAGGGGATGAATCAGCAAGACGTGGAGCACCCCAGAACTGACCCCCACTTACAGTAGGGGGGCCCAGAGAGTAGGGCCCAGATGCACAATGGTATTTTTAGACTCCTAACTTCCATCGATTTCAGAGAAGCTAGTTCCCCATAACAATCTAGTTGCTCAGACAGCAGCTGCAGGAGATTGTCTTGGTACCAATAAACAGGGCTCAGGTGTGGGTTCCTAAAGGTCTGCAGCTGGCAAGAGCTGGTAGAACTAGCCTCTCTCCCCTAGCTCCTGCAGCGAATCGCTGAGAGCGGGTAAGTATTTCAAAGCAGTAGAAAGGAATCTGGTGTCATTCTCAGAAATTAATAATGTGCTTTTATGTGGGAGCCTGACTGTTTTCCAGAGGGTTGTAAAGATCAAAGGTTTGAAATGGTGGTTAATTGTAGCGAGGGGAATAATGAACAGAAATGGTGCGTATGAAATAGAGAAGTGGTGGTAGTACCAGACCCAGGCCTCAGATCTGAACCCCCTTGCTCAGCTTTCAGGAGTGGTTGATAGCCTGCCTGAGGTCTGGATCTTGTTAGCGAGCAAGCCCACAAATCCTAAACTCCCACATGTTCATGCTTGAAATGTGGCTCTAAGGCATGAAAGGTTAGTTTATGTGATAGGGAGCAAAATCTGGTGTGAGGAGGATAAACCAACAGAGCGTCCATAGGGAAAAGTTGTTCCCCTTCAATCTACTAGTTTTCTTTGTGTGTCAACAAAATAGTGAATAAATGGGGTGAGTGGTAAAGCGCTGCCAGGCATTTGAAACTGGTGGAGAGACAGAAAAGAATAAGAATAAACAGTTCTCAACAAAGCGACAGGCTGTCTGGGAGGTGAACTGGGTTCTGCGCTGGATCTGGTGCTATTTAAGGGTGCTCTGAAAAAAAGCTAAACTGTGAGGAAGGAGAATTTGCAGATAAGTTATTTAAGTTAGATGAGGTGAAGGAAAACTGCAAGGGACCTCAGAGGGACCTGACCAAGCTAGTTAATGGGCACATGACAAGCTGATGAAATTCAGAGTTGACAAATGCAAGGCAGAACACAGTGGAAAGGATGATGAAAGAAAAAAAAATACCCCCTACCCCCGCACACTTCTAAAGGACCCGTGGGCACTCAAGAGAAAGACCTGGGGCCAGCTCAGTGCATATGTGTGCTGTGTGGTGGGCAGGAAAGCCAACAACCTGTCACTATGAATAAAGAATGGGATAGAAAAATATAGTGGCAATATCGTGCCATTACAGAAATGAAGGGCGTGCCCCTGTCTGGAATACTGAGCGCCCCCCCTCCCCCCCCGAGATAGAGTGATGCATCAGAAATCAAAAGGGGCCAGAGACAAGTGCTGAAATAATTTGAAGCCTGGAAAGACTTCTGTATCAGAGTGAACTGAACAGACTGGGCCAGTTTGGCTTATGGAGAGACAAATGAGAAGGATGTGATAACGGTGTGAATGCTAATCAGCAGTCTAGAGAAGGAGGCGGGAGAGTACTTCTGTTTGTCCTTCATCTTATAGGAAAAAGGCATTACTTAAAACTGGTCAGAGGAATCCTTTTTCTTTCTTTCTTTCTTTGATTCAAAATATATAATTTGCGGAACTCTCTGCCACTAGATATCATAGAGTCTGAGCTTTTAGTAGGAATAAAAAAGGTCCACACATTTTATTGGGTAATGAGGATGCTTAGCATAATTGTGGCAAGAACTAGAAAGCCTTAGAGACAAAGGGACATAAATTCGTCTGCTGTCTCACACAAGCTAATCTCTTGGTTTAGAGGTAGGCTGAAATTTCTGCTTGAGGCTGATTATTCCACAACTGGCCAGTCGGGGTGTCTTGCATCTTCCTCTGAAGCAGCTGTTCCTCGCCACTTTAAGAGACAAGGTACTAGACTATGGGGACCACTGTTCTGCTGTGGAATGGCATTTCCCAAGAAATATTTTCTACTTCTGTGGTTCTTCTTTATGGTGCAGATTCACTGTTATCCCTGATGTATAATGCCCTTTTTACCAGCATCCGGGTGTCTTCCGGAATGACAAGATATACGTATATACAGGTCACGTCATCCCCCACTGAAATGCAGCTGAATCTGGGGATGGAATGTGACAGCGGTTACAATGCCACTGGTGATGGTAAGCAACTATTTGGGGCTCTGATTCAGAGGCAGGAAGCAATGACTGTATCCAGGTAACTTTCTCCTTCCTGGCCCCAGCAGCCTCCATTTTTCCATGTTTACAACATCTAGATCAAACTGTCCTGTCCTGCTGTGCCATGAACCGCCATGGGCTGCCAATTGGCCCTTCTTCATGTAAAAGATACCTTTCTCCATCCCCTCACTAGTGGCTTACCCCTTCACATGCTGATATAGGTTGGAAACAAGAAAGTCTTTAGTTAAGCAATTAGTTGCTGCCAATGCTGGCTCGGCCACGAGATAATTGAGTGCTTTGAAGTAAGGTTTTGGTTCTGAAATGTAGCAATTATCTCTGTCATTACTTGGATGTACCTTGAATGCTAACGATTTTTATGGCCACATGGAAGAGCGTTCCGGTTCCATGACTAAACCGACAGTGCTGGCAAACCTCTAAGGGGAGCGGGGGATGTAGAGTCACTGGCCCACATCGATGAAAACGTGGGAGCTGATCTGCTGGTGGGTGGTTTTGTGGCCACCTGTCTGCTAGGAATTGGGCTGAGATCACGCAGGCCACCCACGCACCTGGAATGTCTTTGTTAACGCCAGCCTAGGCTGGGATCAAACTGGAGGCTGACAGCTGGAGCGTTCTCTATGTTGCGTCTAATCCTTGGTAGCCCAGTCCACTGCTCAGCTCCCCATACTAATGCACATTAATATTTTAAAGTAGCCTTTGTGCAGCAGCAATCTCGGTTACCTGTATAAAGGCCAATCACCAGTAAGACTGCACAGTGAAGAGGACGGTATCTGAACTTAAATAGAACAGAGTTAGCCACTAGAGGGCAGCACAATTAAAAATATGAGCCAATCTGATTCCTTCCAGTGGCAGAGAGGATTATAATTATTGACTTGTGTCAGGGTAGCACCTGCTGAGATCAGAGTCCTATTCTCTGGGCGCTGTACAAACAGATAGTCACACACAATCGCTGCCCCTCCAGAACTTCTGGACTGACTGGCTGAGGCAGACAAAGGCTGGGTAAGAAAACAGAGGTGCAGAAAGAGGAAGGGACTTACTCGAGGCCCCCCAACCGGTCAGTGCCAGAGCTGGGAATATCATCCAGCCCTTGGACTGCCTGTTGGATGCTCCGAGTACCATGGTGCCTCTCCTGATCCTGGACAGTGTTCACAAGCTCACTCACTGGTTCATTCTTTATAGGTTGCCTGTTCTTCCCCCGCCCCGGACGTAACATAGAGCCCAAACTCAAGGACCCAATTTTGTCTACATGGGCTGCAGAATGGAGTCTAACATCACTTCATAAATGAAGACCTCTATAGATTGCACATCCCTGTTCTGTCCTCCAGCTACTCCCCGGCCCAATCCATCGTACCCAAGGATGCAATGCTCTTTCTCTGTCTGTTTTCTGGACTAATCCATTCAACCAAGAGTTCTCGGGTTAAACATACCACAGTACATGTCGCTCCTTTTGTGGTCCTTGCCAGCTCGTACGGGGTGCCATGCACACAGGCATCCAGTAACTTTGGAATGCGAATGATAAGGTCTTACTGATCTTCCAATATATGAATGGAGAGAAACTAGGGCCATGTCCCTCAAGAAGCAAAGGTTCTGATTTTTAAAGCATATTTCTGGAGCCAAATACGAGCCCAGAGCTGTCCTCTCCTGAGCACAATCCCCATCAGGACAACACCTTAATGTTTGACACTGAAAACTACAGCTGCGTTCTCAGCTCTGCCCTGAGCATGCCGTCAGGGTCAGGCTGTAGAAGAGGGAAATGGATGTGTGTGGCGCAGGCCAACCTTTCTTTCTCCGGATCTTTTAATCAGCCATGCGTCAAATATGTCTTGCACCGTGTGTTGTGCCAATCACCAGTACGCTTCAGGGGCGTTTATTTATTGTGCTAAAATATTTTAACTGGAGGTGAGGGTTGGTCTGGAGGCAAGAAAGCAAATACTTGCAAATGCTTTTACTGTATTCCGATGGCTGGTGGAATTGTTACTGCATTTACAGAGCATCGGTTATGTGTTAGGGTTTTTTTTCTTCTAGACTGTTCGTAGAAAGCCCCTGAAACAGCATCAAGTTGTTACTCAAGATGCTCCATGATGCTTTGGTACAACGCCATAATGTTGTGGTGCAAGTGCCCTGGTGACACATGGTAGGGATTTGTCTTCCTGGAGAAATGTGCCAACTCAAACCAGCCTCTTTAATTACAGGCTATCAGCACATTGGCCTCTGTGATAACAAAAGGCAACAGCAGAGGGCGGTGTTTAAATCCTGAAACGTCCCCTTGCTAACTGCCCATGGGGGAACCTGCGGCCTTACTGGTTGCACATGGAAGAGGGTTTACATCTAAGTCTGCAGAAGACTTTCGGGTGGGTTTCCAGAAAGCCTGGATTTTCCCTGACTTTGTGCTCGGTGTGTTTGGTTTGCCATGGGCCTCCAATAAAGAATTGGAAAAAGGATCGCTGCTTCAGATGGTTAGAGAAGCCGGGGCATAGAGCCCTGCACTTGATCTCAGGTTCCCATCACGGGCTGCAAACCCAGAGGATCTGCAAATCAGGTGGATAACATAGTTCACGAGAACAGTCTCCTTGTGTCATGCAAGCTCATTGCAGAAGCTGCAAGGGTGAGGCAAGGGATACCCAGTGTGCTAGGAACATGGATTTCTGCTCAGCAACTGTCTCGTTAAATACATTGCCTGCATGATGCTGTTTTTTCTGGGATGCACAGCACCTGCCAGCGCTCAGCACCTCAGAGAGCCAGGCTGTAAGCTCCCTCTCATTTAAACACCCAGCTCTTTGGCTGTCACCTCTTTGGGGGCAGGGACTCTCTGTGCTAGTCGGTAGAGGGGTCAGTCTATCCCAGCTGTGAAAGAACTGACAGGAAAGAGCAGGAATTGAAGCTTGGACATTTCCTTCAGGAAGGGACATTCATCAGATGGCAATAAGGGTTTGAGCTGCTTCCCCAGGGCATTCGAAACATGAGCAAGTACAGTAGCAAGTTGTGTCGGTAGTTTTATTTTTTTTTTCCTTATTGCCTGAGGGAACAAATAACTCCATGCTGCTTTGCCCTTGGGCGGCCTGCTTCATAACCACTCTACGTCAGTAGTAGCTGTGGGTTCCTAGCCCTGGTCTGACCCTGGCAGTGGAATGTAGCTGTGATCCACAGAGGGAGGAAGAGGATGGTAGGGTTATGGAGGGAGGGGCTGTTTTTGCTTTCTTATCACGATCTAGGTAAATGCTAAGATGCTGTCCTTTCCTGCCGTGTGTCTCTCAAGCGTTTACCGTTGACAAGCTGCGAGCAGATGGACTGGCAAGAAGAGATAAATTTGACCCAAGAAGATGTCATTTGAACAACAGCTGAGTCTTGTGTTTCACCAGATGTCCCAGCTTTAACCCCTTAGCAACTTCAAGAAGCTCCCTCTAAATGTTGTCAGTGGCTTAAACATACTCAGTTACCGCAAGAAGCCAGAGCACAATGGCTACTGTTCAAACTTGCCTGATAAGCAAATATTTTAGTTTCCCAAATGCCTTGGCATAAGATCAGGAGAACCAGAGTGGGGCGGTGCATACACTTCCTCTGCCAGCCTGTATCAAAGATCTGGAAGTAGTATTTGCTGCCCTAAGGGCTTGTTCACGGTCCCTTTTTACTGTGTCTGTGTGTAACTAGTTGGTAGCATGGCTGGCTCAAAACCTAGCTGGTATCCACACAGTCAGTTAGTAACGATGGCAACTAACCACATGCCATCTTTCCCCAGCAACCTAACCTAACCCATGATCCTGTAATGAGGTTCTTACAGCAGGGAAGACAACCCCTGAGGAGTGTCCGGGGCAGTAGGGTGGTTGGTCATCTTCCTCCCCAGCCATCTCTGCATAGGGTATCCCACAGTGCATTGATCCACATCCTGCAGGTTTAGCCTATGCTGCCCCAAGAATGTCTTGTGCTGGGATACTGTGGGACTGCTGGCCAGAGTTTTCCCAGAATGCAATGGTGGGGGAGGCCGGGTGATAGGTGTGGGTGTGCAAACCTGAGTGCGCTGTGAGGAAAGCTGCTTTATGGACACAACTCCCCTGTATCTGTGGTGAGCTGTTCAGATTAGAGTGTGCCCTGGTTACCAAAGCTTGGTTATGTTTACAGCACAGATGAGGTCTTAGGGCAATTAGCAGAAACACCTGCTGCCAGTGGGAGGAACTGAATCCTCAGGTTGTTGACTTGGTCTAGTTAATATCATAAGAATTAAAGAGGGGGGTGATTTCACAGGGATGGACACAAGGCCGAGAGCCCCATAAAGTTCAGAGCTGGTCAAATCCGGCTTGTGGCCTCCTCTCTGCTTCCTAAAGGCTAATCGGAGTCATATGAAACTGTCGGCTCCGTCTGACCGGGCGTGTGAGGAAATGTCCTCTGAGCTGGCACAACCCAAGCTGCACTGGGAGTCAGTGGTTCAAATGGACTCCAAAATGCCGTCCAAACTGCTGAGTCTCTTCATCCTTTCAAATGGCGATTGACCGTAGTGTGTCTCACCGTTTGGGTGCAAAGCCCTAAGTTTTCACCAGGGGCCTGTGTTCACTGGCGTGACTTTGGAGCGGCGCCCCCTTCTGGTGAACTCAGCAGGGTTTCTCTGCAGCTATCGGAAGGCCTTTTGAGTTGGAGTCTTGTTTCTCTGTTTTCATAGCTACAGATTTGTATTTGTTGGAGGGCAGATTCTGCTGTCCCTGCCCTCTCCCTACAGACCTGGACCACCCGTAAGATAACACTGGCAGAGGCAAGCTGCAAAGAGCCTGGTGGGGGCGGCGGGGAGAACGTGCACGGCAACTGCAAAACGCACCTGCGGATTGTGATATACAAGGTCCTTTCCATGGCAATGCCCTCGGGAGGGGTTGAGACAAGGGGATCTGTGGCTGCTTGGCTGGGCCACAGGATTGTCCTGTGGTCAGCTCCATGCTGAGAATAAAACAATGCCAAAATGCACAGTGAGTTTTTTTTTTCGGGCCAGTGTGGTTAAAGGCCCCATGGGAAATGCTGCTCAGGCTCTGAGAACCAGCAGCTAAAATGTGTTGTCAGACTGAATCTGAAAGGCACAGTACAACCCAACCCAGTCCCTAAGCGTGGCATGCAATGAAGTCCCAGAGGAGGCTGCAGGAGGAGCACTGGACTCAGAAATGGGGCGCACAAAACAAATCCTGAGAAAAGAGCCAGAGTGATTCTGCAACACGGGGAGCAGTAGGAGCTGAACTGGGGAGGCTGGGAATGATGTACACACCAGAATGGAGGGAATGTGGCCAGCAGAGGGCAAGCTGCCCACCCTGCCTCCCAAGCGACAGACATGCACTAATGGAGGATGTCCTGCAATGTGTAGAAGAAGAAGATATCAACACAACCAAAGGGAAATCCAGGAGCAAAACCCCATGTTCCTTAAATTCAAGATTCTAAGCAGGATCTGAGATCTTCCATCCTCCTCTTATCCGGATGTAGGCAGAGCCACAGGTAGCAGAAAGGAATCCACATACCTGCTCTGAGACTTACCAAACTCTACAAACATAACTCTTGGAAGGTCTGCACCCTGATAATAGTAGGATCTTCAAACTGCCTTTGATTGCCCAAGGAAACCTGATTTATTTAGTTTCAGTTAACCCAGGGAACTCATGGCCACAGGATTTTAATAAGGCCAAGAACTTAGCAGGATTGACAACAAATAAGACCTGGTCTACCCTACATATTTAAACTGAATTTAGCAGCGTTAAACCGATTTAACCCTGCACCCGTCCACACAACGAAGCCCTTTATATCGATATAAAGGGCTCTTAAAACCGATTTTTGTACTCCTCCCTGACGAGGGGAGTAGCACTGAAATGAGCATTGCCATGTTGGATTAGGGCTAGTGTGGCTGCAATTCGACGGCATTGGCCTCCAGGCGGTATCCCACAGTGCACCACTGTGACTGCTCTGGAAAGTGATCTGAACTCAGATGCACTGGTCAGGTAGACAGGAAAAGCCCCGTGAACTTCTGAATTTCAGTTCCTGTTTGCCCAGCGTGGAGCGCTGATCAGCACGGGTGGCCATGCAGTCCCAAATCCAAAAAGAGCTCCAGCATGGACCGTACGGGAGATACTGGATCTGATTGCTGTATGGGGAGACAAATCTGTTCTATCAGAGCCTGTTCCAGAGATGAATCCAAACCATGAAAAAATCTCCATGCTATGATAGACAGAGGCCACAGCAGGGACTCAACACAGTGCTGTGTGACAAGCGTAATGGGAACGCCAAAGATATCAAATGGATGCTCATGGAGGGAGGGAGGGTACTGAGGACTGAGCTATCCACAGTTCCTGCAGTCTCCGAAAAGTATATGCATTTTGGCTGAGCTCCCAGCCTGAAGGTTCAAAACATTGTCGCCAGTGGTTCAGAGAATAGGTCGTAATTTATCCCTCCTCCCCCTCTCAAGAAAAGGGAAACAAATCATTCTTGCCTTTTCAATGTCACCGTATGTCTACTGGATGCTGCTGAGATGGGTGCTGCAGCGCTAAATAGCGCATCCTCTCCCCCCTCCCCGTGCAGACGGTATGGTACAATATAGGACTGATAGCTCCTCATCATCATCCTGTGAGTGCTCCTGGCTGGCTCGGTGAGGTTGTTGGCGGGCGCCTGGGCAAAAACTTTAACTTTTGTGTCCTGGAGATCATCCTGCAGATGGTGTGATAGGCTGGTAACCATCCCATCACAGCAGCTGGAGGCCGAGCTCCTCTCCCCCACCCTTTAATGAGTAATGGAGATGTCCTGCCTGGAATATCATAGCAGCTGGAGGCTGAGCTCCTCTCCCCCCCACACTTCATGTCTAATGGAGATGCTGGATTATCATAGCAGTGAGAGCTGTGCCTCCGTCCCCCCCACCTTTAATGAGTAATGGAGATGTCCTGCTGGACTATATAGCACTGGAGGCTGCCTCCCCTCATTTTATCTCACTAAAAAGTCAGTGTTTTATTCCTGAATTCTTTATTATTCATCACATAAATGGGGGGACGCTGCCATGGTAGTCCAGAGGGGTGTGGGAGAGGGAGAATGGGTGGGGTTGTTGCAGGGGCACCTCTAGAATGGCATGCAGCCATCATTTCTGTGGGATGTCTGGGCTCTGACCAGAGCGGCTGTGCTCTCTGGTTCTCTAGTCGACTTGCCCCATATTCTAGCAGGACTGACTGCTATTTTTAAGACAAAACACATAAAGAGGGAATGACCTGGGAAATCATTCCCATTTTTGTCCATGCGCTCCCGGCCGACCGACCTCAGCAAGGCCAGCAAGGAGCACCCATGACAGCAGCAGATGGTACAATATTACCGGTAACTGTCATCGCCAGTTTCCAAAGCAGCAGATGGTGTAACAGTGCTGGTAACTGTCTCTGCTACCTTGCAAAGGCAAATGAATGCTGCTGTGTAGCACTGCAGTACCGCGTCTGTCAGCGGCATCCAATACACATACGGTGACAGTGAAAAAAGGCTAAACGGGCTCCATGGTTGCCATGCTATGGCATCTGCCAGGGCAATCCAGGGAAAAAGGGCGCAAAATGATTGTCTGCTGTTGCTTTCACGGAGGAAGGATTGAGTGACAACATTTACCCAGAATCACCCATGACACTGTTTTTGCTCCATCATGCATTGTGATCTCAACCCAGAATTCCAATGGGCGGGGGAGACTGCGGGAACTATGGGATAGCTACAGGATAGCCTCGGTACATGGACACACACCGCCGAATTAATGTGCTTAGTGTGGCCGTGTGCACTCTACTTTATACAATCTCTTTTTTAAAAAACAGGTTTCTGTAAAATCGGAATAATATCGTAGTGTAGATGTACCCAAAGAGTCATAAGGGTTACAAATCCATGCTTCAGGCCAAAAGGCAATCTCGCATTGTTGGGGGTGGGGAGTTTGAGAACACTTATCCCTGCTAGGCAGGTTATTCCATAATTAGGCATCATTCTGTGGCCGCCTTGTACCTTCCTCTGAAGCAGCTGTTGCTGGCCACTGTTGGACTCAGATGTACCATTTGGTTTAATGCAACGTGGCAATTCCTCTCGTGGGACAAACTTTGTGGAAAATAGAGTTGTGTATGTGTGTGCGCGCGCTCGCTCTGACCACACACATATACACACACACACGTTCTCTCACTCACACTCTCTTTAGGTATTTATATGGCTTCCCTTTCTGTAGCACCTCTGAGTTCCTTTCTTGTGTGTTGAAGATCTCAGTATCTTTGTTTTGTTTTCCCACCAGAAACCTGACACCAAGCCAGTTTTAAATCTCTCCCCATAAATCTTGGTATATTGCTTCCTCTAAAACCAATAAATCCAACGCTATCACTTTCCAGTTCTAGCTTCTGTGAATCAGCCACAGTACTTGCTCTTGTCAGGTTCCCAGAGAAACCCGAGGACAAGAGATAACCCATTCAGGAATCTGCCCCTCGTTGGATGCTTTCTTTCCTATCGCAGTTGTTATTTTAAATCAAATTGTTTCCCTTGAATTAATGTAAGTAATTCAAGGCCTGATTCTGCAGGCCGGTGACATCCCTGGATGTCCATGAGGGGCGCTTAGTACTCTGCAGGATCAGCCACTTGATCTCGGTGACCCCTGCCTCTGTAATGGGCTCTGTGGATTCAGATCTGCCTCTCTCATGCTGAAACGAGGGGGTGGAACAAAGCCCCCTTTGCAGGGGTTCTGCCGGGTTCCCTACTTCATCCTCTACGGCAGGGGTAGGCAACCGATGGCACACGTGCCAAAGGCGGCACACGAGCTGATTTTCAGTGGCACTCGCACTGCCTGGGTCCTGGCCACTGGTCTGGGGGGCTCTGCATTTTAATTTAATTTTAAATGAAGCTTCTTAAACATTTTAAAAACCTTATTTACTTTACGTACAACAATATTTTAGTTATATATTATAGACATAGAAAGAGACCTTCTAAAAACATTAAAATATATTATTGGCACGTGAAACCTTAAATCAGAGTGACTAAATGAAGACTCGGCACAGCACTTCTGAAAGGTTGCCGACCCCTACTCTACAGGCATGGAGATTTCGGGGGCAATGAGCCAAGGTGTGAATCTACAGCGCACTCACCAGTCGCACACCATCTGGACCCTGCTACCAAGCACTGGCTGTTCTGTAGCACACTTCGATGTAGTGGCGCTTCCAACAAATATTCAGAGGGCTGGGTATTCAGTGGGTGTCGGCCGGCATACGTTGATTACAATTAAACTGTGCCTGTTTACATCAGCTGAGGATCAGGCCCTTACTTTGCTGCAGGCTGTTGCTCTGTCATGAGGCTCTAAATGTAAGGCCCTGGGGGTATCCTCTTCCCTTTGTATCCATTTGAATTTGCTGCTTTTTGGATGGGCTTTTGAGGTGCAGGAACTCCCAGGTTCAACAATGAGAGCTCAGAGCCCCTGGTTGCAATGATGATGTTGCAGAAAATTTCGTCCTGGGTGTAGCTCAAACTACCAAACTTTGGATGCCGGCATTTATCCAAGCTGCTGTAGGACGTGTGTGCTGTTCACGCGCAGATCTCAGCTGGCTGCTACTGCAGCATAAGCAAAGGGAGGCCTGTGGCTGACAAGCATGCGTTTGCTTGCCTGGGTCACTTGGCAGCAGTGCGTTTAGTGGTGCAAGGGCGTGGGTTTTTATTATCCTTAGTCCTGTCTTTTGATCAGGAATTGCCTCTACAGTTACCCCTGCAAGGGGGAAAGCCTAAAGACTGGCCCAACCCAATATCCCAGAGCCAAACAACTCTGTACTCTAGGGATCGTCAACACCTGTGTCATGAGCCATATGTCCTCTGTGCACCCAAATCCACCTCCTCTCCAGTAGGTTCCCCCTCACCACCCAGTCTACTCTCTTTATGTGCTGCTTCATGAATTTTTCTTGGTTAGTTGATTGTCTAGCTGAGCACACTTTTTAATGATATGCAAAGATGCGAGCCATTTACCAGGCAGATGGAGAGAGCCACCTTTGATCATTTTAAGCATTAAGACCAGTCTACTTCCAATCCAGCCGATTGGATGAATCCGAGCCTCCTGTTCAAATGCCTCCAATACGCTGACGTTAAAGCTGCAAACTCTGCATCTCAGGGATCTTCCGAAAGTTGGGAAGTTCGTTCAGGATGAAAAGCGAGACATTGTGCGGAGTGTGTGTGTCTTTTTCTCTTTTAATATGTTAACTGATGTACATTATGGAATGTACCATAGGTGTTTTCCTTAATTGCTCAATAAGACTTGGCTTTGATTTCTCCGAAGAACTTGCTGCAATCTATATTTCCTCTTTCATATGCCATTCAGGAGCCAGTCCAACTTTGTGGTGACATGTACAGTTATGGAAGCTTAAAATCCAGTGGATCTGGGCCAAAATTTTCCAAATGGACACCCATTTTTGAGATCCGATTACTTTGGGGTGCCCAACTTGAAATAGCTTTCTCCAGATTTTCAGAGGTGCTGAGCGCTTGCAGGTGTCCTAGAAAAATACACAGCTCTCTTAAACCATTTCTTTTCATTAAATACACTGAACAGCTTAGCACATTAAAGTCTAATAGTTACTAAGCAACAGAGCTTAGTAAGAAAATAAAGGCTATTTTGTTGAAATGTTAATTTTTGAGAGAGTTTTTAGGCAATGGGCAATAAAAAAAAATTTGAACTGGCTGGGCAAAAACAATTTTTTTTAATTGAAAGCTTTCATCTGATTGGCTGAAATTCAGTATTTAATAAACCATTAAATTTGTCAGTTTCACTGAAATTGTGTCAAGATTTTTTATGGGGGAGACATCTTCCCTGACCAGCTCTATTAGACAACCCACTTGTATTTTGTAATTTTAAAATGATAGTTGTTAATAACAAAACTGGACCTGGTTGTCCTCATGAAGCTTGGTGTAAATCATGAGTGACCCCATGGAGTTATACTGAAGTAAGATAGTGGTGAGATGCAGTGTAACCTAGTGGATAGCGCACTGGCCTGGGGATCAGGAGGGCTGGGTTCTTGTCCCAGCTCTGCCACTAGTCGCCTTGGTGACCTTGGGCAAGTCATGGCCCTGCTCTGTGCCTAGTTTCCCTATCTGTAAATAGAGATAATGATGCTGACCTCCTTTTTAAAGTGCTTTGGGACTGGCTGATGAGGACTGGATAATTTATCTACAGCTCCCTCTGGAGTCAGTGAAGATCAGACCTTAAGTCACAAGAGAATCAGGTCCAGGGAATCACCTGGGTCCCCATCCAGCGCTGTTCTCAGCCTTCCCCCCAGCCAGGGTTATCAATGGGCCAGGCAGGGAGGAAATTATGGCTGCTGTGTTGCTTAGATCTTTAAAATTGCTGAAGGCTAAAATGGGATTGAGAAGCAGCCAATGCAGTGTAGATTGATTGGTTGGTTGCCCCGAGGGCTCTCTGGGGCTGTATTTCTTGTTCTTACTTTCACAAATTTCTACAGAATTGTAAATCTTAATATGTTTCCTGAACAGGAGACTTTATTTAAAAAAAACCCATCCCCCACTCCTTTGACTCAACACACTGGAATTCCTGTAGGCCCGGCTAGCGAGAGTGCACTGGAACAAAGGCTGTGTTGGATTTAGCCAGAACTCATTTGTGACACCAGGCAATTGATTGACTGTCCCTGCTCCTCTGCCTACTCAGCAAGGACACTGACCGCGTCTTGCCAGGGATATGTTGGCAGGGGTTGGCTCCGAGTAACATCGCAGACAAAACACTGGCCCTGTGGACAGCAGGAGGCCTTGAACCAGAGGCCTCCCAAGGGAAAGGCCAGATGATTCGCCTGCTGAGCCTGTCAGAAGCCAGCATGAATTGGTCTAATACTTTCCATGTCTTGTGGCAAATCCACAGCACCAGTCTGGCTATTGTGCATGACCTCGGCTATTTCTGGGAATGCTGTGGGCCCACCAGTGTGACCTGGCATGCGTGGCAGATACCATATTGAAGATTGCGCTGCTCTGTCTCTGTCGGCATCACCTTGCCTGCACTGTGGAGCAGCAAGGGCTTCAAAATACCCACCCCCCATCTGATACTAGACAGAACCACGTCCCGTTTTATCTCGTTATCCGACAATGAACAAACCCCTCCAAAAAAGACCGTCCAGTTTAAAAGCAGATGAATGGCATGTGCTAGCTCCGTGAGCTAAAAATAGCACTGTGGCCACGGTGGCTCAGGCTGGCCTTCAGAGAACAACCCTGTCCAAGATCCTAGATGCTATTCTAGCACTCGCCCTAGCTTGAGCAGAGCTAGGACATGTACATCTGACCTGTAAATTACACTTCCCAGCTGCAGTGTAGACCCGCACACAGACACAGGCCTGGTCTTAACATGCTGCAGTGACTCCTGACATTTCAAGTTACAACGCTGACATTAGAAAGGAGAATTTAGCACCCAACTCATGTTAACTTACAAGGGGAGTTGGGCCCACTGTGGAATTTGGAAATCTCCAAAAGGGACACCAGTGAGATGTAAATAATTAAAACCTTGGATTTGTGCCCTAGGCGCACAGGTTTCCATAGGAATTTAGTATGATGTATGTTGCTGTGTAATTGTTATGATTCTGGGGGTTTGGGTGTGTTTTGTTTGTTTGCTTTGCAGAATTGTGACAAAGTTCCTCCTCTACCTTGGTGGGTCCTGCGCTTAGTGGCGGATTTGCTCACCTCAGTGATCTTCCCCTCTGGTGGAACCACAGTTTGGGTCAACTCCTCCTGTGTCTGATCAGGAGTTGCGAGGTTTGGGGGGAACCCAGGCCCACCCTCTACTCTGGGTTCCAGCCCAGGGCCCTGTGGATCGCAGCTGTCTATAGTGCCTCCTGTAACAGCTGCATGACAGCTACAACTCCCTGGGCTACTTCCCCATTGGCCCCTCCAAACATCTTCTTTATCTCACCACAGGAGCTTCTCCTGGTGTCTGATAATGCTTGATTGTCGGTAATTCCTCAGTCCTCCAGCAGCACACCCTCTCAGTCTCAGCTCCTTTCACCTCTTGCTCCCAGCTCCTCATACATGCTTCCTCTCCTCTGACTCCTCCCCACCTGACTGGAGTGAGCTCCTTTTTAAACCCAGGTGCCCTGATTAGCCTGCCTTGATTGGCTGCAGGTGTTCTAATCAATGTAGCTATCTCCACTGCTTCTAGAAGGATCTTAATTGGCCCCAGATGCCTTGATTAACCTGGAGCAACTGCCATTTGGTTACCATGGTACTAGGGATTTGTTTAGCCTGGGGCTAACATACCTGTTCCTCAGTACTTTACTGTAGCCATCTGGCCTTGCCCCATCACAGAATATAATAGGAGCTGCACTTAAAATGGGGAAAGATTTTGTGAAATATTTCAAGCTGTTGCCATGTCAGAGGATTCAAAATGAACACAATTTGTGAAATTTTTAACTGAAATTGTTGAAATTATTAGAATTTTTACTTTACTAAAAACCACGTTTTCTCACTGAAAACTGAGGTTTTGGTAAATAACAAATGTCGATAATGATTTCAATAAAAAATATCAATTTCAAACATGTCATCGACATTTTCTGAAAAAATGTCCTTAATGATGAGTTTTTGTCAAAACTTTTGTTTTTGACAGATATTTTTTGTCCTTCTCCTTCCTTCTCTCACCCCCACCCCACAAAAAAACCCTGTTTGCAAAGAAATAGAACACACCACATCTTCCAGAAAGTTTCATTTAGAGAGGGGGATCAGCACTTCCTAGAAATGGCCCTCTTGCATTTTAAGGCCAGAAGAGAGCAGTGTGCTCATCTCATCTGATCTCCTGCATAATGGGGAATGGTGAATTAGATTTTTGAATTTGTTCCCTTTTAAGGGTCTGTTTGCATGTTATTGGACGGTGAAACTAGACTGGCCAGATTTGCTTCTTTGTTCAGTTTTCTGAGCCAGGTGAAAATCTCCAGATGAAACTGTTTTTTTTCCCTTTTGAACATTTTGATGAACAAATACGTCCCATGATGCCATGGTGTTTTTTAAACACGCTAGTTGGCAGGGTCCTCTTTAAACTGAAATCTTCCAATTTCAAGCAGGTTAACTTGCTGAACTGCATCTTTCCTTTCAGGACCATTGCAGTAGCTACAGGCAACAGAGAATTGGCCAAGCAAGTTCTTTTCATCCGTTGTCATCTTCCTCCTCCTCTCTTACCCCTCCCTCAGTGCGAGAGAGAAAGCTAAACTGTACTCTCAGACATACCTCATTAATATATTATGAGTCCCCCCTAGCAGTGATACGGCCTTAGGAGTGCAGCTACATGCTCATATAGAGAGAGAGGCATACCTTGTATTGGGATAACTTAGCACTCTCTCCTGTGCAAGCGTGCTTCCTGTGAAACGCACCAGGCACACTTGACTAAGAGCTCTAGTCAGTAATAAGGTATTAGGTGCTTTGGAGCGCCTCCTGCTTTGGAGGCAGAAATAGATGCTTCTCTTCTCTGTCCTCTCGTGGCCGCTTCCAGGCCCCCATCCCTCCATATCTAACCCCTTCTCTTGTTTCCCTGTTCTCCAGTTTGCCAGGAGTTGCCAATGCAGGTGTCACTTTAGAACTTCCCGAGGGCTTTTGCCCTAAAGCTGTTCCATAGCTGTGCCTTCATTACCTGTTTGCTGCATGCTTATCTGGGAGGTTTTGTGCCTGGCTGGAAGAAGGCAGCTCTGCAAACAGAGCCGCACCAGTGGCCGGCTGCTTAAGCTTAGGCTGGTCAATGCAGATAGCTCCTCCACTGAGCAGTGGGGTGAAGGCAGATCCAAGGTTTTATAGAAGCTATCCCCACGCCCCCTTCCTAACACAGTGGAGATAGAGTGAATCAGATTGTATTCTATGCCTCCTTGTACGTCATCCACAGAACATGGGCCCGGTTACAGCTGTGCAATCCCTTTGATCATAATGGGGCAGGGGAGTGTCACTGAGGGCATAATTTGAAGACTGTGGGAGACGTCGTTGGTCTGTAGAACTCAGAAGCTGTTGAGAAACCACATGTGAAACCCCAGGAATCAGAACACTGTGACAGAGCCACTGTTCAAAGAAGAACCATGGTTTGAGTCTTCCCCTGAGGTTATGACCAACAAAAATTGACTAATCTTTTGAGTGCTCAGGGCTCCCTTTGAACTCTGTGGAAGTAGCACTTTGCAGGAAGAGCTGCCAGCCTGCAAAATGTCCCCATCCTGCCAAAATGCCAACAAACTGTGACACAGCTCAAATTCTGAAATGCAGTTCCAGTAACGCCCATAAGCAGCCTCCATAAAATTCCAAAGAGAGCTTCTGTCGACTCTGAATTGGCCTCAGAAGTTGCCCCAGCTGACTGCAGAAATGATGATGTCAGATCCTGGAAGCTGCTCCCTCAAAGCCTGGAAAACCTGTCTCACTTCTGGCATCATAGCAGCTCTGGCAGCTCCTTTTCTTCTGTAGATAAGTTAGAAAGATCTTCAATGCAAATAACTGTGTATACACACGCACGCATTTTTATATATCATCTCAATTCCCCTTCAACTGCACTTAAAAAATTTAGTTCCTGCCTGAGAAGTGAAGTTGTAGGATCACAGTAACTAGAGGATAGTAGTTATTTTCTATGTTAACTCATAGATTCACTCCCCCCTGCCAGACCAGTCTGGTGTCCTGAATAGAGGATGCATCAGTTGTTCAACCACGTTTAGTAGTAGTATTTATTTGTATTGCAGCAGTGTCTAGAGCACATATTGAGGCTTTTTGCACTTGATGCCACAGGTGGTAAAGAGACTGCACCGACTTTAAGGAGTTCTTGATCGAAACTAACAACAAGTGGATGAAATGGGTGACAGGGGTCTAGATGGTGAAGAAGCAAACTGAGTTCATGTTAGAGACAATAGAAACATGCCAGAATTTTCTAAAAAAAAAATAAAAAAATTCAAAATTTCTAGTGGGAAAATTTTCAGATTTTCAATAGAAAAATTGAAACAAAAAACTATTTTCAACAGAAATTTTCAATCTCTCTGAAAATTTTAACCAAAAATGTTTCAGGTTAGAATTTGTGATTTTGATGTTTTGTTTTGTTTTTAAATTAAAAACTTGGAACATGTCCCTTTGAAATATTTAGCACTTTCCATAGGGGGAAAAAATTGGGAGGTCAAAAAGTCGTTGTTCTTTGTACTTTGATGAAGAGATTTCAGCCAGCTCTAGTGCCTGTTAATACAAGCAGGTTTCCATGGAGACTAGCTATGCGCACAACTGATGTCATCGCATTGTTGCTCAGCGCAGTTCCTCCCATGTCTCCATTCCTCTTTCAGCCAAAGCGGCTTTATTTTTGTCTAATGCCAGCTCAGTGGCAGGCTCTTCGTCAAGGGGGGTTGCGATGGCTGTTAAGTAGAGTGACCAGATGTCCCGATTTTATAGGGACTGTCCTGATAGTTGGAGCTTGTCTTTTATAAGCGCCTATTACCTACCCCCCCATTCCCTGTCCCGATTTTTCACACTTGCTGTCTGGTCACCCTACTCTTAAGGAGACTTCACCACTGCCGAGAAAGCAACTCCTCCCCTGCTTCCCTCTTCCCACCCACGTGTGCCCTCATTTACGTCTGTCAAGGGCACCAACAGGTGACACCTTCCCTCTCTCCACCATGTCAAGGCTAGAAAAGGCTGCTGGGATGGAACGCTGACAAATAAGGCCCTATGTGGTGGCTGAGATCAATGACGCATTTTTTTATTTATACATACACACACACACACACATGCCCACGTATATGTTGCAGTGACTTCAGGGGACTGGAGGGGACTTTCCAGAAGGATTAGCCGAACGGATCTCAAACAAGGTGACACAGTGAGCTTGTCGTGTGCTGCCTGGTGCCTCATGTAGGATGCTTTTTAGAAGAGCTTGCGTGGATAAAGAAAAATGTACTATGTTCGGGCTGGATCCTGGCCAAGCTCCCACTGACTTCAGTGGAGAATCCAAGCAGGATTGGGTCCAATAATCTCTGTTGTCGGGGCATTTGTTGTTAGACATCGTGGTAGCGCCAGGATTGAGCCACCGTTGTGCTGGCCCCCAGGCTGACGCCCTGTCCCCAAGACCTTACAGTCAAAGAAGACAAGTGATGTACACAGGGTGATGGAGAGGGGGGAGAGAGAGGCACTGAAATATAGCCAGATTTCACATACACATGTACGGTAAGTGCCACCTGTCCCCATTTGCCCCTCAAGCCTTGGTTAACTGGCAGGCTTCTCACAGGTATCCTGGCAGAGCTAGGACGCAAGAAGGGAGGGGAAGGGCCTTTCTGCTCAGTTCAAGGAGAACAATTCTGGAGTAAGGGGCCCTGGAGGGGAAGGCCCAGAGAGGTCTGTGTTTGCAGCTGGCAGACTGGCAGAGCCAGCTAGACAGTAGCCTTGCACTCAAGGGAATGCAAAGACTCCGGTTCAGGCCAGCCCCTGAGTGTGGACAGGCAGGGCTGGGGGAAGCACAACGTGTGGATGGGTGCTGAGTTTCCATGTGCTTTCTCCCCTTCATGCACCGGAGCAGGGACCAGACACAAACAGGAGGGCTGCAAAGGTGCGCAGGAGTTTCAGGGGCAGCCTTAGCATCTGCCAGGCTAAACTTGCCAGGATCACAGATCCGAGTGTATTCTTTCTAGGCCTTCCCTTGTTTTCACAACAGTTACTTGTCTCCATTCAGATGGGCCAAGTGAGCCCAGGCAGCAGGTATCTGCTGATATAAAATAATTCAGCAGGATATTTCCATGCACCCTAACCCAACTGGTGTGCCTGTCCATCTCACTAGTCACTCGCCAGGGGTAAATGGTGACTTTGTTTCACAACCACAAGTGTGGGTTAGTGGCTGCAAATGCATGCAGGGCTCTGCAGCACTCCTCAGCTCATAGAGTACGGTGGCGGGGTGCCACGGAAGGAAGGAAGGGCATAGCCTCTCCCTGCTCTATGCAAGTCATTGAGTTTAGAGAGGGAGTGTGGGCCAGTGGCTAGGACCCTGGGGTATCATTTTGGTAGGTCTGGGTTCTTTTCCTGGCTTGGCCATTGCCCTACTGTGTAACATTGGCCGGGTCACTTCTTTTTCCTCTCACCTTTTGTCCATTCAGATTGTAAATTCTTTGGAATAGAAAGAGGGGAGAGGGCTTGTAAAATTTTCAAAGCACCCAAGTGACTTAGGGGCCTAGGTCACATTGAAAATCAATGAGATTTAGACTCCTAAGTCACTGAGGCACTTTTGTCCATTTTACCTCGGGCCAGTGTCTATCACAAAGGGACCCTGATCCCACTGGGATCTTAATAATACTAGTAACTGGGGTGCAGGAGCCCTGGGTTCTATTCCCAGCTCTCCCACTGAGTTTCTGGGTGACCTGGAGCAAGTCACTTCCCTTCTCTGTGCCTCAGTTTCCCCATCTGTGAAATGAAGAGAATGACTCTGGCCCTGTTTGTAAATCATTTTGTGAGCTGCTGATATAAAGAACTATGCAAGAGCTGGTCATGGTATTATTATTAACTATCACTACAAATACTAAAAATGGTACATCATGATGGGCAGACTCAAAAATTCCTGGTTCCATGTGGACAAACATCCTCAACTTGTAAAGTGGGGTTGACACATCTCATGAGAACAGTCCCTTCTCCCTCTCTTTCCTTCTGAATTGAATTAAATTGAAATATATTTTCTGGCATGACCCAGAAGTGGTGTGCGGAGGAAATGGAGCCAACACATTTTAGAAGTTTCAGTTCAAATTTAGTCCCAACAAGTGGGGAAATCCCTTCAAAAGCTATTTTACTTGCCTTCCAGGGCTACTTCTCATGTGCAGTGTGTGTGCATTCTCTCTGCTTTCATGGTAAGGTTCTGAGTCACAGGCCTGTTGTGGCCTATGCCATCGCCGCCATGCAATACATAACGTGTTACTGGTCAATGATACCTTGCAATGTCTACCATATCCTGCATTCTGTGAGCTTCTCACATTTACTTTCCCTTCCACAGCCGGTATTTAGCAGTCTTCTGTACTGTGGTTACCAGTTGCCCTAGCTTAGGACCTCTGTGTAATTTACCTGCTTCTGCTTCTGCCTTTGGGGGGAGGGGTAGCTCAGTGGTTTGAGCTAAACCCAGCATTGTGAGCTCAATCCTTGAGGGGGACCATTTCAGGATCTGGGGCAAAATCTGTCAGGGATGGTATTTTCTCATGCTAGTGAAGGCAGGGGGCTGGACTCAATGGCCTTCCAGTTCCATGAGAGAGGTATATCTCCATATTCAATCGAAGGATGTGCCATGAACTCATCACTACTACAGCACCCCTTGGGAATTCAGTGTTTTCCTGGAATCCAGCCACAACTATGGCTGGCTGGGAAACAAGAATTCAGGTTTGGGAAAAATTTCAAGGTTTCAAAATCAGTTTTTGCCCCTCAGTGGAACAAAAAATGACACCTTCCAGAAATGTCTTTTGGTGGCAGGGGAGAGGAATGCAAGTTACAGGCTCTCAGGGAAACTCAGTTTCAAGTCTTTTTTCTTCCCATGTGCCAGGTAAATGCTTTCAGCACCAGACTATGGCATCTAACCAGGTGGAAGAGGTGGATGAGGCTTTTTTTAAACAACTAACAAAATCATCCAAAGCCCAACATTTGGTGGTGATGGGGGACTTCAACTATCCAGATATATGTTGGGAAAATAACACCGCGGCACAGACTATCCAAAGTTCCTGACTGCATTGCAGACAACTTTTATTTCAGAAGGTTGAAAAAGCTACTAGGGGAAAGGTTCAGACTTGATTTTAACAATAGGGAGGAACTCGTTGAAGAATTGAAAGTAGAAGGAGCTTGAGTGAAAATGATCGTGAAATCAATAGAGTTGCAATTCTAGGAAGGTAGAGAGGGAGTACAGCAAACAGAGATAATGGATTTCAGGAAGGCAGATTTGCTAAGCTCAGAGAGCTGATAGGTAAGGTCCCATGGAACAAGACTGAGGGGAAAAACAACTGAGGAAGGTGGCAAAAACCACTTGGCTAAACCACGAGATCTGCATGACCTACAAATAAAAAGGAGTCAATAAAAAATGGAAACTAGGTCAGATTACAAAGGATGGATATAGGCAAAAACACAGGAATGCAGGGGCAGATAGAAGAAGGCAAAATGTGAGCTCAAACTAGCTACAGAATAAAGGAAACAAAAAGACTTTTATCAATACATTACGAAGCAAGAGGAGACCAAGGACACAGGTAGGCCCACTTCTCAGTGAGGAGGGAGAAAAAGTAACCAGAAACTTGGAAATGGCAGAGATGCTTAATGGATTTTTGTGTTTGGTCCACTGAGAAGTCCTGAAGGAATATCTAAACAAAGTGAATGCTTATGGGAAGGGGGTAGTTTAGAAGATAAAATAAAAAAAAGAGAAGTTAAAAATCACTAAAAAAAGTTAGATGCCTGCAATCACCAGGCCTGATGAAAATCAGCCTAAATACTCAAGGAGTTAATAGAGGAGGTCTGAGCTCTAGCTATTATCTTTGGAAAGTCATGGGAGACGGGAGAGTTCCAGAAGACTGGAAAAGGGCAAATATAGTGCCATCTATAAAAGGAAATAAAAACAACCCAGGAAACTACCGACCAGGTAGTTTAACTTCTGTGCCAGGGAAGATAATGGAGCAGTAATTAAAGAAAAATATCTGCAAACACTGGAAGTGGTAAGGTGATAGGGAATAGCCCATGTGATTTGAGAACAAATCGTGTAAACCAATCATAGCTTTCTTTGATGGGAAACGAGCTCTTGTGGAATAAGGGAGAAGCGGTGGATGTGGTATACCTAGACTTTAGTAAGGCATTTGATAGGGTCTCGCAATGATATCTTTATCAATAAACTAGCGCATAAAAATTAGATGTCGGCTAATAAAGGTGGGTGCATAACTGGCTGGATAACCGTACTCAGAGAGAGTTATTAATGCTCCCAACCTGCTGGAAAGGTATAACAAGTGGGTTCTGCAGGGGTCGGTTTTGGAACCGGCTGTTCAATATCTTCATCAACGACTTAGATGTTGCATAGAAAGTACGCTTATTAAGTTGCAGACGATACCAAAATTGGGAGGGATGGCAAGTGCTTTGGAGGACAGGGTCAAAATTCAAAATGACTGGACAAATGGAGAAACGTCGAGGTAAACTGGATTAAGTTCAATAAAGACAACTGCAAAGTGCTCCCACTTAGGAAGGAACAATCAGTTTCACACATACAGACTGGGAAGAGACGTCTAGGAAGAAGTATGCAAGAAAGAGATCTAGGGTCATAGTGGACACAAGCTAAATATGAGTCAACAGTGTGATACTGTTGCAAAAAAAGCAAACGTGATCTGGGATGCATTAAAGGTGTGTTGTAAACAGAACACGAGAAGTCATTCTCCGCTCTACTCCTGCGCTGGTTAGGCTCAACTGGAGTATTGTTGTCCAGTCCACCGCATTCAAGAAAGAAGTGGAGAAATTGGAGAGGTCCAGAGAAGACCAACAAGAATGATTAAAGGTCTGAACACGACCCTATGAGGAAGGCTGGAAAGAAATGGGTTATTTAGCTTGGAAAAGAGAAGACTGAGAGGGGACATGATAGCAGTTTTCAGGTATCTAAAAGGGTGTCATCAGGAGGAGAGAGAAAACTTGTTCACCTTAGCCTCTAATGATAGAACAAGAAGCAATGGGCTCAAACTGCAGCAAGGGAGATTTAGGTTGGACATTAGGAAAAAAGTTCCTAACTGTCAGGGTAGATAAACACTGGAATAAATTGCCTAGGGAGGTTGTGGAATCTCCATCTCGGGAGATATTTAAGAGTAGGTTAGATAAATGTCTATCAGGAATGTTCTAGACAGTATTTGGTCCTGCCATGAGGGCAGGGGACTGGACTCAATGACCTCTCGAGGTCCCTTCCAGTCCTAGAGTCTATGAATCTATATCTATATCTATATCTATATATATGAAGCAGAACAGTTCCAACAGGAGAGGCTGAGAGAGGCTGTCTCTAGGGCCTGGCTGGTAGGACACATGCTGGGTTGTGGAAGCCCCCAGTTCAAATCCTCATCTGCTTGATTCAGAGCAGGCGAAAGGATAGGGGATTTTCTGTATCCCAGCTGATTAGCATAGCTGCCAAACTAGTGGCTGGAGGGGGGGATATCTCTTTTCCCCCCATCCCTGGTTTTGACCAGAAATTCCATCCTGGACCTAAGAAACCTTCCAGACAAAAGTGTAATCAAAACAGCTACATTTTTGCAAAAAGTTTGGTTTGGTGAATCAGCATTTTCCAAGGGGGGAGGAGTGGGTCATTGAGACATTCCCAACCAGCTCTAGTCATAACAGGAGGAGCCTTACTGTGCTGTCAGTGCCTGTCAGCTCTCAGTTCTCAGTCTCTGGAAGTTCCATGCTGAAGGCTGCAGCGGGCTGGCGAGATCAGTAACTTTGGGGGGAACTGCGATTCTTCGGCATCTGGAAGGTGGAAATGTGAATGCTGGTGCTCTCCTGTGGCATAGATGGCAAAACTCCCACCTACAGCTTGGTTGTCTGTCTTGTCCTGTCTCTGGCCACTTACGCAAATCATTTCCTGTTTATTGTATCGCCCAAGGAATCAGTCTGGGTGGAAGTGGTGTAATACAAGAATAAAAGCCCACTTGGTGAACTGAAAGGCAACACACTTCACACAGCTCAAAGGAAGTGTACAGTGGGGCTGGATTCTGATGCACTGACTCACAGCGAATAGGGCTTTATTCCATGAATAGCCAGTGGGGCCACTTGTGGGGCAGGGTACAGAGTCTGACCCAGTATGACTAGCCTGTGGAACTATATAGCCTGATGCAGGACACAGGCGAATGGCTCAGTGTGCTTAAAACTGTTTAAGGTGGAGTTAAGTGTTGGTTTCACTCTCTCCCATTGATGACTGATAAAAGCCCCATTTATTCCAGGAGATCGACACCAAGTTCTTCTGAAAACCTTGTTGGTTGGCTTTCTGTAAGAATAGCCCCTGCAGTTACGCGCTAACATAAGAAGAAACACGGGCCATCTCTAGACTGACTGCAAGCTGGGGCCATCCCACCTCGGGGACTCCTGGAGAAGTTAATGGGAGGTCTGTGGGCAGAACCTGGCAGGGAGCAGGGAAAGGAATATGGTGACAAGTGACAATTTCATAGCTCTTTTGTTCTAGGGACCATAACATGGATTTTCTCTTGCTTGACAGTGCCAGATCCTACCCCTGCTGCATTCCCTGCTTTGCAGAGTTACCTGGCTTCAGGAAGGGTTATGGGAGGGGACTAAGGACCACAGTCTGGGAGTAGAAAAGGATAAGTGTGCAGTACTTGTGTCTGGATTCATCTAAAGGGGCAGGGGGGAGATTTCTCTTTCTTCCCCCACCCTAACTGACAGATGAGTGCCAGACTCCGAGGTGATGGGTCGTGCACCCAGCGGTAAGCAGGCCTAAGGGAGAACATCTGACCTGCTGTTGCATTTTTCCAGAGCTCAGCTCATTGGACACCTAACTGAGCAGGGGTGGCTCCAGGCACCAGCATGCCAAGCGCATGTCTGGGGTGGCAAGCCGGGGGGGCACTCTGCCAGTTGCCGCAAAGGTGGCCAGCAGGTTGCCTTCGGTGGCATGCCTGCGGAGGGTCTGCTGGTCCCGCGGCTTCAGTGGACCTCCCGCAGGCGTGCCGCCAAATCCGTGGGACTGGGGATCTCCCGCAGGCACGCTGCCAAAGGCAGCCTGCCTGCCATGCTTGGGGCGGCAAAATACCTAGAGCCGCCCCTGTAACTATGTGGCCAGATATTTCAGCCGAGTGCGCCACGTTGAGATCTCTGGAAAGTCTGTGACCAGCTGTGGGTGCTGTGCACTTGGAAATCTGCCCTGAGCACTGGCCCAAAAACTCAAAGAGCCCAAGGAGAAAAGTGGAACTGGAAAAGCATAGAAGGCAGGGTGTAATAAGATGCAAATTAAAACATGCCTGACCACTGTGCCTTTCCTTCCTCCCAGCTGTCGGGTGTATCTCTGAGTCCTTGCTTTCACCTACCTCTCAGACCACCTGGGTATCTCTGATGGCTGTAGCCACCCAGCTGGCCTCCGTGCAGATGGTGCTGACCTGATGTATCTGGGGAATCTATCTAGCTTTAGGGTGGAACCCCCTCAACTGGAGTGTTGTGTTCAATTCTGGGCGCCACATTTCAGGAAAGATGGGGATGAATTGGAGAAAGTCCAGGGACTCGGGACACGCTGGCGAACGAACTCCGCGGTGATGAGGGCACCGCAATCCTAGGCCCATGACAGCCTGCACGGGGAATGTGGTGAGAGAAACACAAATGAATTACCCAGGCTCCCTTTCATTTGCACTGGGGGGGGCTGCAGCTGTTCCCCTTGACTGACAGATGAAAATCTTGCCCAGGCACCTCCACGTACCCTTCTCCTCTTCCTCTCATCTTTCACCCCCTGCTGTCGCTGCACGTGTTCCCTGTTTGACCCTCCTGGAAACAGCAGCCTTGGCAAGAGAGCCAGTGAAGCCCTTACAGTCACTCTTTGGGGTGCGAAAAGGCATGTTGGCCCTGGTGAAACCTGCCTCCCTCGAGAATTTACATTTACTGGCTTTTTTTTTTTTACAAGCTCGTTAAAGATGTTGAGAGGCTGCTGGACAGTAAAAGATACTGATGCAATTAACACCAGGCTGCCAGAGGGGCATGGAGTGTGTGTTTCCTGCTGGCGGCATGCTCTTTTAGCTGCTGCTCAGTGGCGTATCACGCTTCTGCTTGCAGCACTGGCTGAAAGGCCATGAGCAGTTGCCCTGGTTTGGGCATGTAGCCCCTCGGCTGGTCGCCTCTTCATGCATCCGGCCTCTCACTGTGTGACAGTGCAAGGCGCTCCAGGGCTGTAACGTGTCTCCTATTGCAGCTCATGGGGGCAAAGTTACAGGATCAGAGAGTTGGTGGTTTCTGGGGTTAGGGATAAAACAACAGCAGAAGATGCACAGATTACAGTGCAGTCACCAAAAGGCAGTGCAGCCTTCGGCCAAGGTCCCCGCTCCAAAGGGCCGCTTCTGATTTTCAGTCCTGCTTCTGGCCTCCGGGGGTTGACGATAAGTTTGTATGAAGTGCACAGATTTATTTCCACTTCGGTCTTTTTGTGTCAGGTCTTCTGTAACGTTCTCTTTTCATCTCTGAGATGTGGCTGGATTATGTGTCTGTTAGAGACTAACCGAAACCAAAGCCATGGATCTAAATGATCATGAAGGTAGGGGGTGTTTGACGTCCCAGCCCAGATCTAAATTTTGCAAGTACCTTCTCTCCCATTTTACATCTGGCCCACCTGAGCCACCGGTTATGAACACTCCCAAAGTCTGAGCTGTTCAAAATCCAGAGCTCGGTTCTAAGTCCAATGCTTGTTTTCATTTCTCTTTAAAACCTACCTCTGTATGTTACATTGTGGGGTGCACAGTGATGTGGGGTGAGAGGAAGATTTAACCAATCTTTGATAGTTAATCTTTTGTATTGCTGTCTGTGTCTGATTCTAAACTGGCTGTGGAGACCTCCTTGGCTATAAAGTTCTGGAGGTTTATTTCCACCTATTTGCAAAAAGAGACGGTGTCTCTCTTACAGGAACTCAGTGCTATTCAATGGAATTCACCCAGAAGAAATGCTCAGCCTTGAGGATTGTAGTTGTCAGCTGGCAGTGTGTAATGTTTTGTAGATGAGTTAACTTTTGTCAGCAGAGCCTAGGTAAGGCAGTCGGGTTAGTGAGATTTTGCTTGGACTTTCTATGTCTTTGAATGTAACACAATACCAATGCTTTGTGTGCCCCCACAGTGGTTGCTCCACATAGAAGTCAACAACCTACTATTGCTGCTAGCTAATGGGAGTTGCTCCTTTGGCACAAATGATAGAGGTCCATTGTAGCTGTCTTTTTGTGGTTTACTATGCTGTTGAGCAGGTAGTAACTTCTTTGCTTATTGTATTTCTTCTGGCACCCAGCAGAGGAGGATAAAGCAGCTGGATCTATTGTCTTGTGAACAGGTTTGGGTTTTTTTTAAAATGTCAAGGCTGGAAAACCTTGTTTGTGAGAGCAGGAGCCACCTCTCCCCGCCAGCCACAGGCTTGGGAGGGGGCTTTTGTCTCAGATGAAAACCGATTCTTTAATTCTGGGGAGGAAACAATAATAATAACCATCTGGAAGGAACTTTAAGGGATTGCAACTAACATCCAAACACAGTGAAGGGGAAACATCCCTCCCTGGGGAGTTTACAGAAGCTGACAAGTGGGAAAATAGACTGGTGATATTCAGACCAACGGAAGGGAATACAAACCACTACGAACTAATCATTAAGCTGCCAGTGGTTACTGAACTCAAAGCTGCCCTTCCTTATTGCTGCCCCCGAGTGTGAGCGTGAGGGTCACACTAGCACTGACAGACCTGATACAGGGAAACGTTCTTCCCTGCTTAAGAGTTTGTATTTCACACGGCGCAATGTCTGAGTTGTGTAGCTAGCCTTTCTTACACCGCATGTTTCTACAAACTGCTCCAATGGCCACTGCTGATCCTGCTAAGCTCGTCTGTCTTCTTGCTTCCCTGTGTTCTTTCCATCTGCCTGGCGCATCCTTATGCTGTCTCTTGTCTTATTCATCGATCGTCAGCTCTTTGGGGGAGGGACTATCTTTTTGTTCTGTGTCTGTACAGAGCCTAACACAATGGGGTCCTGGTTAATGAGTGATGTCCCTAGGTGCTACCAAAAGGCAAATAGCATATAATACAAACAGCATTAAATCAAGCTGCACGACCCACCTAATGCTATAATGGTGTGAGTCACAACGTCTGGATCCAGAGTCAGCTACAGAATTTGAGTATTTGGATCCTTGACCCCCTCTGGGGTTAGGACAAGGAGTGAGATCTGAATCTAGATCCAGAATTTCCATGAAGTTCGTAGGATTTTTTTGGATCTGGTCAAGATGCATTTCCTATGTCCTGCTAAGGTTGTGTAAAGGGAAATTTGCCTTGCTTTGTGGCAGAGCCAATACACTGCAACAGAGTCTGAAGCATCCTGAGTGGTATTTCATTGCCCCTTTGTATATGATTATGGGGCTGGAGCACATGACTTATGAGGAGAGGCTGAGGGAACTGGGATTGTTTAGTCTGCAGAAGAGAAGAATAAGGGGGGATATGATAGCTGCTTTCAACTATCTGAAAGGGGTTCCACAGAGGATGGATCTAGATTGTTCTCAGTGGTAGCAGATGACAGAACAAGGAGTAGTGGTCTCAAGTTGCAGTGGGGGAAGTGTAGGTTGGATATTAGGAAAAACTTTTTCACTCAGAGAGTGGTGAAGCACTGGAATGGGTTACCTAGGGAGGTGGTGGAATCTCTTTCTTTAGAGGTTTTTAAGGTCAGGCTTGACAAAGCCCTGACTGGGATGATTTAGTTGGGGATTGGTCCTGCTATGAGCAGGGGGTTGGACTAGATGACCTCCTGAGGTCCCTTCCAACCTTGATATTCTATGATTCTATGGTGATGCATGCGGTTCTTCTTCTGTGGTCCGTGGACTGCTAGTGGTCTGCATGTCCTGGAATTGGGCACGAAAAAACGTGCTGAGAACTCTGGGCTGCTGGACCCATAAGATGAGATCTCTCCCTGTTTCTGGGGGTCCTCTCCAGCTGGGTCAGCTAGTCCCAGCAAAAACAACAAAAAAGTCTAATTTAGCCCTTCACGAATCACCTGTGACAGACTGATTTTTACAAATGTGTTTTGTTTGAAATTATTCATCAAAGCCTCTGTTGGGGAAACCCCAGCCTACTGGTTACTCATGAACTGCTTGCCACAACTCTAGTTTTGAGAGTTCACTAATCCGAAGCTGCTGCTAGGAATGTATATGACTGGTCACCTACCTCACATGGGATTGTCTCTGCTCCCTGACTGGCTGACACCTACGTCGATGAGTTTTCAGGATTACCGCAAAAACACTTTCAGTATGAATGTATCACGGCATGAGTGTTTGTGGCCTTTCCTGTCTTCCCCCCACCACTGGTTTTGCAAAAGAAAAACTCGCTTACAAAATGCTCACACAAAGAAAATGCCTGGGGTCTTGAATACTGTTACACCAGAGCTGTGGCTTGATCGATCGGATTGTTCACCGTTATTATTTTTGCACAATTCCACCTTGGACAGGATTTCAAAGCTCTTTAGGTACCTAACAATGCAGAACAGTGTCGAGTCAGATTTACTTTTTTTCATTAGCACTGAACTCCCAGTGATTTCTTCTTCTGAAACACCAGGGACTTGCCACAGCAGGAGACAGATTTTCAGACCAGCTGGATCTGCCTTGTGGTCTGCCCTGGGGCTGCCTGTGTTTTAAATATCATTCCATTTTGTTCGTTCTTGATTTTAAATTTTGAGGGAGTCTTTAGTGTTGTAACTACCTGTATTAACTTGGGGGAGGAGATGCAGCTGGATGTCCTAGCCTGCGGTTACATACCTAGCTTTCCATCCAGTTTCCCGGATGTCATGTTCCTTTGCCCAAGGTCACACACGGAGTCAGCGGCTCAGCTGGAGTTACAACAAACCACTTGCCTGGCTCCCAGTTCGGAGCTCTAATCAGTAGACCTACAACCCCAGTGCCAGAATTATTGGGAAAGATGCTGGTATGTGTAATTCAAAACGACTTTCACCAGATACAGTTTTCAGAAAGTCTCTAGCTGAAAGGGTCTAAAGGGAACTTTCCTTTTCAAAATCAAACAGAGCAACTCTTTTCCCAGCCTGCTTTAGTTGCTTTAATGTCCCAACACAGGGATGTTTGGTCTCTACACCGGGCTTAATTTGGAATGAAAGAGGTGCCGGTGCTCAAGTAATTTTTTCTTTAATTGCTCACATGCCAACCCTAGAGGTGCCAGAGCTCAGCCTGGGCATAAAGTAAGCACCATCCATACATTTCCTAGACTTGGAATAGCTGTCCAGTCCAGACCCACCACCTTGCTTGTGGTCTGTGCTTTCTTATAGTTATTTTTTAATGACCGAATCATGAAGTATTGGCCATTTCAGGAAATAAATAGACCATCTACCTCTCTCTGATCCTTTTGTGCCTCCTGTCACATTCTGGGGTGCAACCAGACCAGTCAGGGGCTGCGTCACCGCTTGTCGTGTAACCCTGGGTGCCTTAAAATGCTCTGCTGCTGTTTGCTCTCTGTCTGGATGCTCCAAGCCAGTGTCCAAGCCTGCACTGCGTGTTTGCATTCAGCGATTCTGACCCCAGCAACCTGCTTGTTACATTGCAGCTACGCTCTGGTTTCCACCAGGTTTGGTTACTACTGGCCAAGTGACCCCAGCACACCCCCAGGCCTGCATTTCCCCCAAACCATCTGTCCTGGAGTGTCCTGGACCATGCAAGGAAATCATAAGGTTTGTTTGCTCCTTTAAAAAGACGATACCCAGCAGCTTAGTCTATGAGTCTATGAGCTTCCCATATTAACTGGAGTTAACAGTGACTTCCATTCAAAGACAGCACCGGATTGGTTTAGATAAAAGTAAAAAGTTGGTTAACAGAAGGATATAGGGTAAGCAATGCCAAGTAAAAGAAATAAAGGTAGAGATGGTTATAAGCAAATAAAAGTGAAAACACGCCTCTAAACCCCCAGACTGAATCTAGCAAGGTGCAGTCTTGGTTTAAGATGGTTTCTCCCACCAATTGGCCTTCATGCAGCCCAGCTGACTGTCTGTTAGTCAGGACTTTCCACAGAAGTATGAGGTGCTGGTTTCCCTTGTCATCTCAGGAGAAAGACAAAGATGGAGTTTCTCTCTGCCCATCTGTATTCCCAAGGGAATTGGCTTTGTCCTAAAAGGCCTTCTTGGGGATTCAGTCTCCTGTCTGTCTACAGTGCAGAAACTATGTTAATTCCCTGTCTCTCAAGTTCAGACTCAAGATGACCCTTGATAGCTTTGCTTATGTGAACTGAGGTAACCCCCCATTCCTTTGTCTAGGACAGACCTACTGATCCCCTTTGCCTAGGCTAGGCTGTCATGTTTAAGACACAGTCCGAGTAACATCATGCACAGAGAATTCAGAACTTCACCAATAAGGTTAGCCCCTGCATTTTACAGTGATATGAATGGCCCGGGCGTGTTAGCTTTCATGTGGTACCTCACAAGGCATGTTTTGTACAAATATTATTGCTGTGGTGTGCCGGGTGTTGGGACAAGGTGTATAGTGGGGGCACTAAGAGCCATTGAACCAAACTGTAAACCTCCGTATGACGGAAACCACTTCAAGCCGGGGGTGTGGCTGCATACCCAGCATCCCTAGTTCCAGCACTTATGGGGGTGTCTAGGGTGACCCTTCCCTTTACTGTTGTATCTGAACACCACATAGTCTGTCATGTATTTACCCTTGCAATGTCCCTCTGAGCTAGGGAAGGGTATTTCTCTCCATGTTAAGGTGGGCAGCTGAGCTGAGGTGACTTGCCAGAGGTCCCAAAGGAAGTCCATAGCAAAGCAGGGACCTGAGGCTACTCTGTCCTTCCTCCCACCCCGCCATCGGCCTGTTTCCATATGCTGTACTGACTTCGGTTTTGACCCAACATCCTCTGCAGTGCAGAACGAGGGCTTCACCTCCGCCCTCTGTGTCCTTTGTGCAGGGATCATAGCTCTGTATTTACTAGGTGGGATATTTTTATAATGTATCTAGTGACCAAGCTGCCAAGGTACCTTTTCTAGCATTACGGAAGGCAGCACATGGATCCGAGCTGAGCTTCTGAACATAGCATCTTTCCTTACTACTGGACTGCCGTTGGCCACAGGGTCTTCCCTCTCTGCCCAATCAGGGCGGCTGTGGGATGGGAGCTAGCAGTATCTTGGTGACTGAATAGGAGACTCTGGTGGTTTATGTCATCACTATATTTCAGAAGTTACAGAATATGAAAGATATTATTACCTAAGAGGCATGTTGCTGAGCCAGCTTCTCTGGCCTAACGACACCTTCTTTTTAAAGGTTTTGATGTAATGCAAATTTAAAAAAAAGACTGCCCAGTGGCTCGTATTTTACTAGTGATAAAATGAAGCGTGGACCCAAGCCAAACCCCAGGCTTCACAGAGGGAGGACAGGAAAGCTTTGCAGCACATTCAGATCCAAAATTAATCAAGGGAGGGGCCTGAGCTGCAAAGTTCAGACTAGTTTAGGGTCTAGTAATGTTTGCGGGTATCTGGTTTTCTGGTATGACTTTCATGCTTATCGTGAAGCAGATATTTTTCTGACCTAGTCCGTGCATCCTGCTCATCTGTCTCTTGCTGGTGCATGCGCTAGCTATCCCCTCCATGACAGTGGGCCCACTGGAAGCCAGACATCTTGGTTAATAGCAGAGGGCATTCAGGGTCTCCGAAGCTGCCCCACCTTCTGCAAGTGCAGGTCACCCTACACCTATAGCTGCAGCACACTAAATATTTGGGAGCACCTTCCATTCAAAATTGCAATTTTAACGTGCCGGGAGGGGGGGGTCCTGCTGCCCTCTACTGGACGGAATGTCAAATTGGAGCAACCTTTGCCCTCTAGTGGCTGCAGCCTATACAGGTTGTTAGTCCTATTTACTACTGCTACTATGGCCATGTCTACACCACAAGCTATTCCCTTGTGAGTCCCTTGCTGGTGTACATGTCCTCGCGCTAGCTGTCACCGATCTATCAAGAATGTAGCTGCAGCGATCTGGGTACTAGCAGTGGGGGCCTGGCTGAGCCAAGCCGAGCACAGACCCACTCAGCATGGCCAAGCCAGGACTCCTCTGTCCTTTCCCATGCTGCCGCTGCTGCAGTGCATGAGGACATGTATGCGAGCTAGTGAATCACACCCCTAGCTCGTAGTGTAAGCATTGCCTAAGGGAGATTTTAACTTCCATGTATTTTTGAAGCAGAAAGCGCTGAGGTGGAGCCTAGCTAGTGAGCGTAAAGCCAAGGAATTGTTAGCGAGAATTAGGAAAACCATTATTACTTCTACCAGGGCGAGTCCACTCCCCGTGTTTTCCGGACTCCCTAAGTCTAGTTAGTGACTCACTGAATATGAATGTTCGAGCATGTTGCCTTTTCCTAAGAAATAGACTCTTCTTAAATATGACCAGAAAAAAGGGTGGAGACGAAAATGAGGGTAAAGTTCACTGTGGTACACGCAGCACTAGCAGAAAGTTGCACTGTGCAGAAGGTAGAAGGCAGGACAGCAGAGTGTTCCCTTGCTGAATGGGAATGACTGGTTCTGTCACCTAAACTTTGCTTTGTGTTTGATTTTTAGAGAGATGATACCAAGTAGATCAGACCCTAAATTTAGATGGAAATTTTCAAAGGGTGGGTGCGTACAATGAAACCTAAATATAAGTGGCCCAGTTTTTCAGAAGAGCAGAGCATATATAGAACCAAAAGCCTGACCGTTCGTGGTCACTAAAGATCCTTTAGTTCCTTTTGGAAAAGGAAAGCTGTCAACACTGGTATAATTACTAAATTCACCCTGTGGTTTCAGCTGGGGAAGCTATTAGTTCATGTCCCTTCCTAAAAGTTGTTGTGTGCAGAATGGCTGCCACATTCCACCCCAGAGGTGGCTGCATTTCAATGGGGAATGAGTGATTCCCTTGTGCTTATGTACTCTGAATTATCTGGGGACCGTTGGATGAAAGTTGCTCTCTAAATACAACTTCTTATTGTAACACTTCCATGCGGTTATTTTAGTTGAAATTTCCTTTCACTCAAAAAATCAAACACCAAATCCTCTAAAGCTTCTAAATGAGAAGAGAAGGGATGTGTGTAATTTGCCTTGATCAGAGAGACTCCCTTTGATTGATGTTGAACCTGCTTATCCTTGTATTCTAACAAGTGTGCTTGCAATGGCAGTCATTGTGCTATCTCTAGCATACATGGAAATCCTCGGCGGTCAGCACGGGCAACAGGCTACAGTATTGCTATTTGCTGGGAAGAATCAGCGTTTACACGGGCTGCATTCCTCAAAGGAAAACCCAAAGGAAGTGTGGTCAAAGCAGAGAGCTGGGACTCCTGGATTCTATTTCCATCTCTGTCACCAGGCCCGCCGATGGGGGTGCAAAGGGGGCAACTACCCAGGGGCCCAGGTGATTTAAAAGGAAGTTGTCACAAAAAATTTGGAATTTACCAGCATACAACATATTGCTCATCAGCTTCCTTCATGTATGGTAGGAAATGGGTGATAATTCTGAGTGGGGAGTGATAGAACATCAGCCCAGGGGTGCTGACAATGGGGTACTTCTCTCCCCTTTATCACCACTCCCAGTCTCCTGGGTTCCGCTAACAAATGTTTTATAAGGAAGAAACAGTCTTGCTAGGTCCCCTTCCAGGACATGAAAGGGCTGAGGGATATCCTGTCATTATCCACTTAGTCTGTCTATCCATTGTTAATGCACCGTTTCTGAAGACCTCCAGCAATAAGACCTGTCTCAGAAATAAACAAATAAACAAATAAACACAGTTACGTCCGTGTAAATTCACTGGTTTAAAGGTGGTTACTCCGGATTTACGCACAGTAGCTGACATGAGAGCCTGTCCCTAACTAAATAAAAGGAAGTGAGTCAGGATTTAGGATCTGCCCAACCTCTGCTGCTCCTTCACCCAGGACACTGGAGGCCATCTTCAGCTAGACTGGGTTGGGAGGACCAAACCACTGAGTGCCCTGTGAGGTCATGTGCATGGCAGATTCCAGAGAGGCATCATCAGGGTTGAAGCTGGTACAGTGGCTGTGGGGTCATTGGGTACAGGGAGCCTCTCACTGAGACTAGCAGAGTCCAGAGGAGTGGACTCTGTCTGGCTCATGGGACTGTGACAGAGGTTGCAAGGTGTGTGGTGGAGTGTAACCAGCTGAGGGTGCAGACACTAGCTCCTGCTGCCGCCATGAGGTGGAGGGGTGCAGAGAAGAGCAGCAATAGTGCAGCGTAAGCAGGATGAAAACCACAAGAGGCAGCCAGGTGACTTGCCAGAAACCTGAGGCAGCATGACACATCAGGGTAGGAGAAGCAGGTAAGGGAGAAGCAGCTGCATCCCAGAGGCACTTAAGGCTGCTAATGAAAGAGGGGAGTGAAAGGTTAATGAGGTTATTCTGGGGTGCCCCATGCTGGGCTGAGTTCATGGGCCTCTCTTCCTGTAATGTAACCCACTTGTTTTAATCCAAGGTAACTCAGCTCTCACAAAGCTTGTCTACATGAAGGGGATTTCTGTACTATGCTCTGAGGCTAGAAGCTAGTGGAATGAACCCAGGCAGACGCAGGGATCCTTGAACCCAGGGCTGTCAGCAGTAAAAACACAAGCCTCTACCACCTGAACAATAAGAGTCACGCAGCTGTCAGCATAGGGGGCTTGTAGGGGGCAGCCACCAGAGGGAGACATGATTGCCAGTGCTAAGCCAGTGTAATACCCTAGGCTGGGTATGGCACGCGGGATATTTTGCCGTTGCATTGTTTTGACTGGGACTTTTCTCCCTCTCTCCCTGTTCTCATGCCACTTCCATTTCTCACTCCATCATCACCATTTCCAGTGGCCCCTCTCTCTTCAGTCCTTCCTAAACCCATCACCAGGGGGCTGGAAATTAGGCACCGGGGCCAGATTCTCAGCTGGTCTAAATCGCTGGATCTCTATCCACTTCGACGGAGTCTAGCAATCAGTGGAGCTACATCCATTCCGAACCACTGAGAATCTGGCCTCAGGAGAGTCCCCTTCCCTCGCTGTCACCAGTCCAGTTTCCTTGGAGTGCTTCTGCAACAGAACTATTGTTCCTTCTCCCTCCTCTGCCCACAAATATTTCAGCTTAACACCATGTCCTTCTGTTGCATTAGCCTGTGATGTTGTAGGGCATTCTGGAAAAGATGGAGACCTGTGCTCCCCTGCGACTGTGCGCGCCACACGCTAGCAGGATTGGCTCATGGAAAGCGTAGGTGTTTGCTTTAGGCTAGGATGACAAAAGAAATACCTTTGTGAGGCGAGGCCTGGGTGGATTGGGGCGTGACACAGAGGAAGTCAGCATTCAGGGATTTGTTCTCTGTGCGTGAGATCTGGTCACTTTAATTACACCCAGAGTGGTAACTAACTTTTCTTCTTGATGTTGAGTATTAATCATGGTTAATATATCTCCTTTCTTGGCTAAGATGATGAAGATTGCATCTGTAATTCTAGGGAGCCCAAGATTTATTCCATCAGTGTCTGACTGTAGGCAGCCGGGGGGTCCTGCTGGGAGTGCTGCGTAATGTATGACAGGACCGAGTGGAAATCAGATCGGCGTGTAGCCTGGGGCAGGATACCTGGCTTCAGAAAAAGACTGTGGTGAAAGGAATCTTTAAAACCAGGCTGGGGAAAATCTAGTCAATTCAAGGAATGGTAGGGGAGGTGGAGACAGGATTGCTGTGTTTTGTCTGATCCTGATACTCGGGAAGTCATTGGCAAAGCTCCCACTGGCTTCAAGATGGGAACATGCGTGTGCTCTTTTGTCTTAATTCATCTTTACCTGGCCAGTGTAAAGAGATCAGTTCAATTTGAGCTCCCACACAGGGTCAGAATCTCTCCAGGGTGGTGCTGGTCTGGTCTGTCCGAATCCCTGGATTAAGTCTTCGGGGGTAGCAGTTTCTGCCAGGGGACGGGGTTTTCCAGGATCTAAATTGATTGTGTCTCCAGGTTTGAATGCCCTGTCAAAGCTATTCTTGGCAGAGCTCACGTGGGGGCCTCGCTGGATGCTTTTCTAAAAGATCTGCTCTAGGAATGATCTGGCCTGTGCCTGCAGGAGGCCTGACTCGAGGATCACAATGGTCCCTTCTGGCCTTGCAATCTAGGACTCTAAGGCCTTGGCTACACTCACACTTTACAGCGCTGCAAGTTTTGCTCTCAGGGGAGTGAAAAAACACCCCCCTGAGCGCTGCAAGATACAGTGCTGTAAAGCGTCAGTGTAATCAGGGCGGCAGCACTGGGAGTGCGGCTCCCAGCGCTGCACGCTACACCCGTAAAGGATGTGGTTTACATGCAGCGCTGGGAGAGCTCTCTCCCAGTGCTGCCGCTCTGACCACACTCACACTTCAAAGCGCTGCCGAAATTCGAAGTGTAGCCATACCCTAAGATTCTGATCTCCTTTACACAGGGCTAAACCAAGAGACACTCCAAATCGCTCTTCATCAGGGGTTGCACTGGTGTAAAATGAGTACAAGTGAGATGAGACCAGACCCACAGCCTGCCCCCCTTTCTCCCCACCATACAGAGGGCACTTCCTGCCCCGGGGTGCACCCTCAGCACCTTGCATTGATGTCTTGTGCTGCTGCAACAGGGTAATGGCCCAATGCCCGAAATACCTACTGGACCAAAATCACACAGCACAATCTCCCATGTTTCTGTTGGGCTCCTAGGAAAGGGGGCTGGGTATTTAGAGCAAATCAAAGCCCAGTTTCTAGGAAGGAGCCAGCACGTATCTTCAGAAGGTAGGCACAAGAACCGGGATGATTGCAACCGACTTTAGATTTAGTTAAGTTTGAAACTGAAAGCAGCATTTTGGGGGCAGAGGGAAAGGAGAAGATGATCCTGAGCAAAGTGAAACCAGAAAAGACTCCCATCAATTCTATCATATGGCCCCTCCTCACTGTAGCGTCCTTGCTCCATGTATTTGTCTTCAGAGTACTGCTATTATCCCCAGTTTACAGATGGGGAGAGTAAGTCACCTAGGAAGTCTGTGGTAGAGCAGGGACTTGAACTCAGGACTCCTGGCTCATGCGTTAATCCCTGGCCCATCCTTGCCCTCTGAGCCTGCTTAGTAGAGATTCACACAGCTCTAGTCAGAGACAGAATGGGTTTCTGTGGCTTGCCTGGGCACAGACTCGGAATCAGAAAACGTTGCTTCTGCTCCCAGTTTTGCTGCTCACTCCCAGCGTCAGCCTAGCCAGGTCACTTCCCCATCTGTAAAATGCGGCCTTGACCCTCGGGCTCCTTTTGTACGGCACTTGGTGATCTCCAGGTGAAACGCATGATGTCAGAACTCAGCACTAGGATTTCAAAAGTGCTCAGCACCCACCGTCCACCCAGCCTATTGAGGGGTCCCCGGGAAAGTCTGATATTCCTGCATAACTGGAAAGATACTGTACACGTTTCGATGTTTTGAAACTAAATTTTTACGTTGATTTGAAATGAAAAATTTTGCTTCCAATCAATGTGTTGGGTTTTTTTTAAGTGAAAATGAAATGGTTTAAAGTCAATGTGAAACAAAAACGAAAAATTCTGAGACTTGATCTGTTTTCCGATCTGTTGTGCTGAGCACATCCCAGGGTGACCCCGATTCCAGTGGCATGTTAGTAGATGGCCCTAGAGGTGCACAGGGGGTATCTATGCTGATCAGGCTCATTCATCCCTTGGCCGGAGGAGATTCCAACTGTGACATGGCGCGGCCGCGGTTTGTCCTGCAGAGGGGCTGTAGGATATCCCACCACCTCGCTGTCAGTAGCCTTAAGCCCGGGCCCTGGTCAGGGCGGGGCAACAACCAACGTGAGTCACTACGCTCAGGCCCTTTGGCAGGGCTGAGCAGCAAGCACAGTAAGTCAATAGGCCCGGCCCTTAGGCAGGGCGGGGCAGCAAACACAGCAAGTCACTAGGTGGCTTTCGGCCTCCTCAGAGCAGGGGAAAAGAGGGACCCTGCCACCCAAGAGTTGGGTGGCGGGGCGGGTGCAGGCCCTCCCACTCCACTGCGTCCCGGCCCGGGGCCCTAGCAGCGGCAGGGAGTCGCTGCTGTCAGTGGGGATCCAAGCCGCAACGCACTGACATTGGTTCTGGCAATGTTGCAGCCAGACTGGGGTCAGCTACCCCCGGGCCACTTCCACTCTCCCCCTCATCGAGTACCTGAGTCATCGTGGTGTCAGCAGAGGGGTCAACCACTAACAGCTCCTCGGGGTAAGTGTTCACAGGTGGGCTCAGCAGGTCCTCGGGGTCACTGGAGTGGGGAGACTCAGCTCTTCCCCTAGTTAGCTGGAGCGGGGCGGTCCTGGCCAGTCCTCCCCGGGGTCGCTGGAGCGGGGCGGTCCTGGCCAGTCCTCCCCGGGGTCGCTGGAGCGGGACGGTCCTGGCCAGTCCTCCTCGGGGTCGCTGGAGTGGGGCAGGCTCAGCTGGCCGGGCGTGAGCGTCAGCGAGCAGGGGCCGCAGGCCTCTGGCCACTGTGGGAGCTGGGGGCCTACTGAGTTCTGCGGGTCAGCTTTTGTACTTCTGGGTCTGCACCGTGACCTCTGAGGGGCGGGCGCAGGCCCCGGTGGCCCCGCCCACAGCGAGGTTGGGAAAGGTTCATCCTGCAGCGGGGCTGTGGGATATCCCACTGCCTTGCTACACCATCCAAAAGTCACTGTCCTTTCTCCGTCTTGCCCCCAATGAATAAATAGCGTCCCTAAAGAGTAAGGGCTAATGCTGCAGTGAACAAGAATGACAGAAGTCGTAGCAGGTGGCAGCACCTGTGCCCTATCTAATTCCAGTCCCATCTGCAATACATCCCAGCTGGAGAGAATGCAACAGAAATAGACTCTGAAAGTGACTCAGAGTCGGGGAGGGAAACAGTATGTGGTGACCCTGGCTTCAGAAACATAACCTGCTGCGGGGGAGGGCTAGTGTCTGTGGGGAAAACTTTGGCCCTTTCTGTCAAACAGCTGTGAGTGATTCCCCTTCAGAACTCCTCCTTCCCTTCCCCAAAACAGGCTGCTGGAGTCTAGAAAGGGACAAACTAGACTCCCCATGTGCTGGAATTGCAGAGCAGCTGCTGTGGTATTAACGTTTAACATACAGGCTTGTTTCTGGACTAACTTTCAAATGGCTTCTTCTTTAGAGAGGTGTGTGAGCATCTCATACTGGAGTCTTTGTCAGATTCTCTTTTTCTCTCTCCTTTTTCTTTCCTTCCCATTTTCTGTATCCCCAAATTTTTCGATGTTCATTTGTCACTAAGACACATGCACGGTGGCCTATGAATTTCCAGGGGTCAATGCTTGGAGAAATATATTGCACGGCATGATGTCACTCAGCGAGTTCACACTGCATGGTGTTGCTAAGCTAGGCTGTGTCCCAGTGGCTGTGTTACTGGATGTGGAGGATGTATTGCAGTATGGTTCTGAGGAAGTAGTCTCATGAGGGAAAAGTGCAAGGGAATGAGAGAGGTTAATGGGCCGTCACCTATGAAAAACTATAGACTGTTTGTTTATCTTAGGGATGAATAATGATAAAAGCAAAATGCTGCAACTTCCAAACCCTCTTCCTTGTTTCTCAGAGTGGCTCAAGTCCATGGTTGGAGTTCCCTCAACTCATTGCTTGTATCTTACAAACAGAACTTAAATCAACACAGACAACTGTGACAGCTGACATAACCCACAGAGAGCGGCTCAGCACAATGGCAATGACTTATTCCACTACCACCTCGGATCTGGGGCAGACAGAAGCCATGTTAATGGAGTGAGTCATAATTTTTTTTTTCCATTAATTGTGACTTTTCTCTGCTTGACAAAATGTCCTTTTGGTGTGTTCTGGTCTTGACTTATTTTTTCTTCTTTGCTTCCTCCGTTCAGGACACTCTCCCAGTGACAACATCAAGTCCCACCACCAGAGGACTAGAACCTGCATAAACCACCAGGCCTCTGAAGAAGCGACTCTGCATCCTTGCCAGGAAACATGTTTTGCAGGTTTATAAGCCATGGTGTAGCTGGTGTTCCCCGAGCCTTTCTGCCCTCCTTAAAAGCCAGCAGGTGGGGACTCAGCAAAGGTAACACCTTAGGTAACATCTTTAGGGATGAGCACACTGGGTTGTTGCTTCTTCTACCTGAACCAAACTGGACCTTTGCCCATTTTTTTGGACATGACTCAATTTAAACTGGACTTTCATCCATTTCACAAACCTAGAGCTGAATGTTCACTGGAACAGCCATGTTAAAGTTCTGAGAAATTTGGTTAACTCTCTGCTGTGTTCATGCACTGCTGCCCTCCTCCCAAGTCAGTAATTTGCACATCAGCTTATGTTGTTTCCCTGGACTGCTGTGCGCTTCAAGTCTCTGAGATTTATGCCAAGCTTGGCCACAACTCAACCTGTTCTTTCAGCTTTGCCGACAGTGAGTTAGAAAATCGGAGCAGACGGGATGAGTGTGGTGAGACCGTCCAGCCGCTTGACATGGTTTGACTGTGTGTGTGGTTTTGACAGAGAGTAATTGGATATTCCTCCTCTGAGGTAACACTACAAAATGGGAGCAAAGGGCTGCAGTGTAGCAGGGGTGGGATTTTTTTTTCTTATTGCACTGTGCACAGTTCTGATGCTCGCTCTTCCTGGATCAGAGCTATACAGCACAGTGGCAACTGGCTTCATAACCTCTTTCCCATTGTGTTCTTCAACTACTCAGAGAATCTTCTAGGTTTCATGTTTGCCTTGGGGAAAGAAGGTTGCCTGTTGTACTTGCCTGTTATGATATGAACCGTTCTCTTGGAATTCAGCTAGCATCACCAAGGGTCAGGCTGCATGGGATCTTCCTTTATCTCTCTCTCCCTTGTTCCATTGATTCAAGCTTATGATGAAAGGCTAATCCTCCTCTTTCTTCTCCTAATACACTTTTTCTAAAGGGAATCTAGGGTTGGTGAAAGGGGCTGGATCAACATCCCTGGAACCTTAAATCCCATAGTTCTCCTAAGAGCAGGAGCCCAGGCAGCAATGATGTAAAAGTTTATGGGGAATCAACACAGGATGACTCCTTTTCTGCAGTTATACGAGCCAGGTTATAATGTTAGTCGGGTAGATATCAGTGCTCATGCTTGAGGACAGAAGCCCAGCCGCTAACTCTCACCAACCCTGCACTCCCATAGCCAAGGGTAGAAGAGGGCACTGGCTCTGTTAAGAGAGGCGCTGCCAGCCCACCTCTTCTGGAGGTTAGGTCCTTCAGGGGAGAGGGGTTTCTAGGAGATGCACTCTCCCCAGAGTGACTGAGCTGAACGCCCCCTGACTGCATAAGACAGAAATCCCATGGTGGCCAAGCTATAGAATGAGCTGCTCTTTGCTCAGGGAGAGAAGAGAGCGGGAGGAGGAGATGTGTGCACACACTGCGGGGGAGAGAAGTATCCAGGGAAGGGGCTGTGGGGAAAGGTCTGCAAGGAGGTCGGATAGAGAAGGACGCTGAGGAAAAGTGATGCAAGAAGGAAAAGGCTGGGGCAATATAACACTGGTGGGCTGCAGGCCCTGTGCTGGGGGGTGAGCTGTTATTTAGGGGCTCCCGCTGGAGGGCTAAACCCCAGCAAGGCCAGGGGGAGAGTGTAGGCTACCAGTGCGGGCAGAAGCAAACAGGGGTGTGGACACGTGACTAGATACTAAGAGAGGAAGAACCCCTTAGGAGGAATAACTTTCTTTGTGTAGATTGTCATGCTGCTTCTGTGACATCTGGAGATGGATACTGGATTAGGTGAACTTCTGGATGTTCCTAAGCTTTCCCCATCCTCCTCCCTAGCCTGCCTGTGTGCCCAGCTAGGCCTCAGAATGGCTGTCTCTAGAGACAATGGGAGAATTCATATCTCCAGCAGTCCTGAGCCCTGCAACAAGGGGACTCACAGAGCTCTAAACACCCGTCTATTGGGAACTGTATTAAGACGGGTAACCTAATCCAGGTACGGTGGATCACTGTGGAGTGATTTTTGTTCACTACTGACCCAGGCCGCAGCCTAGAGATGAAAAGCTGGAATCAGTGTAGAGGAGAGGGGCCCTGGGTTCCTGTAGGCAGCACAGTCCCGCTCGAAGGATAGCAGCTGCTTTTTAGGGGATAAATGAAAAGTATAAAAATATTTGTTGCAAAATTAATGAGGAGGAAGGTTGGCCTGATCTGAGCAGCAGAGCTCAGCAGTCGCACTGAGCTGGTGTCTGGATAGAAACCAAGAATAACTTGCTGCTCAAGAGACTCTGGGGAAAGCGAGGTGACCTAGCTCTGTACATTCAGCCTGGGAGCTGGGAGGCCTGCTGAGTGCCTCATCTTTCGGTCGCCAGCACCACTGTCAAGCACCACATGGGACAGACATGCTATTTTGGTGGTGTAAAATGCTAAATGAAATATGGCTCACGTCCATGGCCGTAATGGCTCCGCTGTACTGACAGCCAAGACAAGAAAAAACAAGACCTTGGATTTTTGTCAGGAAAAGTGCACTTAGCAAGACAAGCTGTTGGTTCTTAGTCACTTTTCTAACCATTAGCCAAACTCTTGTGACAAAGTTTCTGAAGCTTCATAGTAGATGATTGAAATCTGTGCCTGTTCCTCACTCCCAGTGGCTGCCTAGATCTCTTGATCATTCGGAGGATAGAAAGCAGCACCTATTATGCCGAAAATAATAGGGACTTACCGTGAGGTTTGGCTCTGAAAAATAACTGTAAAAATGCCATTGTGGGATTCTGTGTTTTGTTATTTCTAAATAGAAGCAGAAGTAACTGCTAGCCCTACAGTATCAGCCTGGGATCTGAAAGTCAAGCTGGCTTCTTTCTTCCATATGCATCATCACTAGTGATCAGGGCCGGCTCCAGGTTTTCTGCCGCCCCAAGCAGCACAAAAAAAAAAAAAAAAGCCGCGACAGCGCGATCACGTCGCTCTGCTCTACTCTTCGGTGACAATTCGGCAGCTGGTCCTTCGCTCCGAGAGGGACTGAGGGACTCACTGCCAAATTGCTGCTGAAGACCCAGATGTACCGCCTCTATATTGGCCGGAGGGCAGCCCCTTGGTATTGGCCGCCCCAAGCACCTGCTTCTTTAGCTGGTGCCTGGAGCTGGCCCTGCTAGTGATATAAGTGTTTGCAGATTCACAGATTCATAGACTCTAGGACTGGAAGGGACCTCACGAGGTCATTGAGTCCAGTCCCCTGCCCTCATGGCAGGACCAAATACTGTCTAGACCATCCCTGATAGACATTTATCTAACCTACTCTTAAATATCTCCAGAGATGGAGATTCCACAACCTCCCTAGGCAATTTATTCCAGTGTTTAACTACCCTGACAGTTAGGAACTTTTTCCTAATGTCCAACCTAAATCTCGCTTGCTGCAGTTTAAGCCCATTGCTTCTTGTTCTATCATTAGAGGCTAAGGTGAACAAGTTTTCTCCCTCCTCCTTATGACATCCTTTTAGATACCTGAAAGCTGCTATCATGTCCCCTCTCAGTCTTCTCTTTTCCAAACTAAATAAACCCAGTTCTTTCAGCCTTCTAGATGCTACTAGATTCTCAGTGATATCTGTACAATCATATGCCTTCAAATGACACTCTACTGGTATGGAACCAGTGTCGTCCTGTTGCCTTCAAAGGGATTTGCACAGATGATTGGAACTTAATCTACAGTTCTGTTGAAGGAATAGAGTCTAGCTAGCAATCCCATATCTATGTTGGCTGCACAAGGCTAACAGGCATGAAAAGTTGTAGAGGCTTGTTTTAGTCAGTGAAGTCAACTCTGACCGCATCTTCTGGTGATCGGAGTTGCCACTTTTCATTTGCCCCCTATTAAAATAGAACTGCCCTTTAATTTAAAATAGAATCCCCATTTGCTGTAATACCACTACGGCTCGTGTCTTCTGAAGATACTACGGCATGAGAAAGCAATGGTCCCATACTCACGCTTCTTGCTGGTTTTCTGAGCAGAATGCACTGGGAAGACATGTAATAGACACACAGATGGCATTAAACACAGGTCAGGAAAGGGATTCTCCTGCAGCCGCTGCGGCACAGTAACAATTCCTAATAAAGGACACAACCTTTGGCCAGATTGTATTTTTCTTCCCTGCTCTTGGCAGAGGTTGGTGTTTTATATGTGAATGCTTTATCTGTGGCTGAATTTGCCTAGCTCAGGATTTGTTGACACTGGAAGAGGGTCAATATTTCTCTGCAAGAGGTGATGTAAGTGGCTGGCGAACTGTTGACTCAAAGAGGAATTACTAATTTCTTAACAGCTTGTCAACAAATCTGTTTACACTTCAGCAACCAATGAATTTCTTGAGCTCCTCAAATATAAACTGAGAGTCTGTTTGTTTTACAGGGGCACGGTAAGGTTAAAAGTGATCAGTGGCTTTCAGCCCAGAGTTATGTCAGTGCATATGCTCACAGGGCGTTCCTGTGGCTAAGGGCACACTGCTGGTCAGTATAGCGAATCGGTGCCCAAGGAAGGGGCACTGGCATGCGATATGCATACCCTCCTGTGGCTCCTTTGGTGGGGAGTCCTGGACACAACTCCCAGCCCTATGCCTAATCTCTGACATCTTTCTAATAGTGTGTTGAGATATTTGTTTGCATTTAAAGCAGGAAATCCAGGGCTCCTACTGGAATTCCTGAGGAAAGGGTTGTTAACCCTCTTATTGGTTCATTTAAAAATGATTTTACTATTTATCCCATTAACTTTATAACTAAGTTTATATATCTGTGTAGGGATGGGCCGGCTGAGGGGCATAGTAGCCTGGGCTACACAGCTGCTTATCTTATGGTTGCTGGTTCAAATCCAGCCCCACTGGGTAGAAAACTGTGGGTGTGTGGTGGCCTGGCAGAAATGGGCAGGTGGCCATTTTAGTTTGATTCCATGTGTACAGGTATTCAGACTGTGCACATGCAATCCAAATTAGGCCTGTCCCTCTTCACTAGCACTTTGAGATACCAAGAAATGTCTTGGTGGAAATGCATCCACTCCATTCCTCCTTGCCTGGCCTCGCTCTTGATGGCAGTCTTTCTGGTTGGAAGGCAGGGTAGAATTGCACAGAGGCTGGCTAGATTAGATGGCTTTTGCTCTGCTTTTTGTCTGCACTGCAAAATGCTGTGCATGCCTTGAATCATTTACACTGCTTCCAAGCAAGAGTGACCAAGCTCTGGTCAGCCTCTTCTCTTGCCTAATGCACTCTGCAGTGCACGTCCTAATGTTAGGATGGAAATCATGTACAGAGAGTTTTGCCCTCGGTGTGTGTTTGGTCTTTTCCTTGCACTATAAATGTGTGTTGATTAAAGCCCCCTAGGCCAGGGTAAGCTAGTTTGTAGGACTGCAAAACTTGAGAGTAAAATAAAAAATCTGCTCCAGTCTAACTACACCAAATTAATAAAAATGTTTACAATGCTCTGACATGCCCTCAGAGTCTAAAGAGAAAAGGTTCCTAACCCAGCCAGGCTTTAGGGGCAGTATTAATTTTAATAATGATTTTTTGCACACGACTGTTCTGCTGGCAGCCAATCTAGATTAGACCTTTTAAATATTGATGAACATTTTTGTCAATTTCAGTGACTAATTGCAAAAATCAAAATGTTTTCAAAATATCTGCCCTGCCAGCTTCAACACACATCCAGTGTGTCTGTGAAAGCCCTTTATTCATCCCTGCATTTGGTATTTACCGAGCAAACTAGGGAATGTGGCATGCAGACACCAGTTTGAATGCACAAAAGTCTTGGTGAAAGGCATGCAGCTGACAGTTCTGGGGCCTGAAGTCCTAGTTTAGCACCAGAACAAATACAGCAAAGGCGGTAGCAGGTGGATTCCCCATCACTCTGTGCTAGGAATTACTGTGACAATGTTCTATGGCCTGTTCTCCACAGGAGGCCAGACCATGACTGCCATGGTCCCTTCTGGTCTTGGAATCTCTGAATCTATAAGGGTATGTCCTCATTGCAAAAAAATCCCACCTGCACAAGCAAGATTTCAGAACCTGGGGCTACAGACTCAGGATCACACTAAAAATTGTACTATTGATGTTCCCAGTCGGGTTGGAGTCCGGGCCCTGGAACCTGGCGAGGGGGTTCTCAGAACTCAAGCAGGAATGTCTGCACTGGTATTTTTAGCACTGTAACACAAGACTGAGTTGGTAGACCCAGTCTCTGAGACTTATTGCCCAAGAGTTTGGTTTTTATTTGCAATATAGACATACCCTTAGGCCCCGGCTGAGATTAGGAGCCCGTTGTGCAAGGCTGCAAAACACACAGACGGTCCTTTTGCAGGAGATTGCAGCCTAACCGGACAAGATGGATAGAGTTGGGAGAAAAGAAGCAGCATCCCCATTTTGCAGATGGGGGACCTGTGGCAAAGAAGCACTCGGTAACTCTCCAAGGTCACACAGGATATCTGTGGTAGAGCTGGGAAACAAAGCCAGATCTCCTGGATCCCAGTCCAGTGCCTTATCCACAAGCCCGTCCTTCCTCTCTAGTCTCCAAGAACAACCTTCACTGCTAATGTTCCTTAGTCCTGACCTGGTGCCTCTGCCCTGCTGGAATGCTGAGCCCCAGCAGCTCCCATTGACTCCATTGGGCTTGACGGCAGGATCAGGACCTTAGTAATTTGGACCCAGAACAACTTCTGGTCCACCTTTCCCTATAGTTCATCCTCTGCTCAGTGAGCTCCAGCTTTATCCCCCACTGGGCTGGAGTGAGTCTGTGCTGTTACCTCCTTTAAGATAATCAGAAAAGCTGTACTTGTCTGCCTTGACATAATCCAATTCACAGTTAGCTCAGTTCCATTCAAAATAACCTGCAGCTGCAGTTTTTGAGGGTGGTTTTTAACTGAACTCCCTTCATCCCAGAGTGTGTGGGATTTCCCTCTGACGTTTCAAGAGCAGATGGGCAGTGGGAAATTCCTGCAAGTCCCCTGGTGTACAGTTGCTCTGTGGAGTCTTGAAACTTGTGCTGTGCACTACCAGTGCATCAGATGTGACTTTGCATCTGTATTTGCGCAGCAGAAAACTTTAGCTTTCCTGTATATCAGTAACTGGCACTGATATATAGGAAATACTACAATTTATAGTATTATAAATGATAGTTATGGCTTTATACAAATCTTTGAACGCTTAACATCTTCACGATGATCCTGTGCTGTGCACAATGGCCACTCAGAGCTTCACATCAAGAGCTGCCAAAGCAGAGCAAAAGCAGACTCTCCACTAACTTCTAGCAGTGCAGGGACTAAGACACACAGCAGAGCAGTACTTATTCTATTCTAGTTGTATATCGTGTGAGTACCTTTGAAAAAATTGTATTGCTGAAATTGTTTTATACTGTAAAACATGTTTTGGATGTTCAAATATTTATTTGTTCCTTTGTTTTTCTTAATAGGTGCTCTCTCTTTAAGAACAGGGAGGGGGTACTTCATTGAAATTTTTCAAGAGCGATCTGTGATTGATTCTTGCCTTTGTTTCCAGAGTGTGGGGTGGCTGCTTCTGTGACTTTTGAGCTTTTAGAATTTACAGTTAGGAAACAATTTCTCATTCAAGAAAGCAAGCCTCATTCCTGAAGCTGTATCAGTTACTGTGTGCTGTAGAAGAGAGTTGTAGTTAAGGTTGTCTGAGCTTTTCCATTCCAAGTCCCCATCTCCAGTCATTCATAACTTTTTGAAATTTTCAGCTACTCAGCTGAAATTTCCTATATTTGGTCTCTGCGCTAATATGAACTTTCTTGGGAAGTTTGGGCCTCAGAGGCATACCCATTTTAGACTAAACAAATGGAGGTGGATAAATGCAGAACTCTTGCTACTACTCTTTTTAAACAATCTTAGCACTGTAGAAGCTGTGGATATAAACCTACATTTTACATAGGAAATGGTCTTCACTGCAGGCAAATGGCTTTCAGTGTTGCAGTGAAAATTGGTTTTGATCCAGCAGAGAGCTATAAGCCTTTGAAAACTGCCCCCATGTACAGTGGGAATAGCTGGAATCCTTGTCTTAGGCCTTGTCACTGATGGAAGGTAGGTTCTGGGAGCCTTTTCATTGACTTCAAAGAGTTTTGGATCAAACTCTACATACCCATGGAATGAGGCAGGACTTCCAGCCTCACTCCCTGTGCACCTTGCCTCATTCTTGATGCCCTTTGTACATTTCTCACCCAATGGAGGAGCTCCTATTTCTTTAATGGGCCAGATCAAAACCCCAGGGTGGAATCCTGGCCCCAGTGAAGTCAATGGATGTTTTACCATCGTCCAAGATTTCGCTCCAGATCTGGGCCGCTCCAAGCACTGAAGTGCTCAGCATATGCATCATAGTTTTGGTCTTGAGACTCATTCCTACTTCAGGGGGAGAGTTCGAATATTCGTCTTTCTTCCTGCCATCTGTCATTGGAGCCCTGGTTGCTCTAATCATTTTTGGCAAGTTTGAGTGTATCAGTGTTCGTGCGGGTTAAATCTCCAGGGAACTATTTGCTGAGCAAATAAAATCCCTGGGTCTATTGGTTATCTCTTCCGAGGCATTTGATCTATTTCTTTACAACCAGCTCATGCCCTCTGGTCCATAAGTGTGCAGTTCTCCCTGAGGCCCACTGGAGCTGTGTGTGCTGATATGCAGAGGTTTTCTAATAGTTCACCCCTGAAGCACTGTATGATATTCAGCCAATGCCCTTGTGGGCATATAAATGAGAACACCCTGCACAAATAGATATGTATATTATTGACCAGCCCCTGCTTCCCATATCCAGAGTCTGGGTCAGGCCCTCTTCTTAGGGCTTTAGCTTTATTTCTTCCACATCAAACTACTACAGCACATCAGTCCTCCCTGCTCCTAACCCAGGGTGTTCTGCCAGGATCTGTCTATTCCCTGCAGGTTTCCATTCTAGAGGCCGCTCGCTTCAGTCATATTCTGCTCCAGGTCCTCCCACAGGAACCAGCTTGCTCCTGGCAGCTGCCCTCTGGCTTTTATGATCACCTGATCCCTAGGTGATCAGTCTCAGCGGGGAGATAGCTGATCTGTTACAGGTGAGGCCGGGCCTAGCTCCTCCCGAAGGGCCAGACCCCAGTGGCAAGATATCTTGACTGAGACAGTCCAGAGGTGTTTGCCTATCCTCCCGTTTGCCCAGCCCAGGAGCTGTATTGGTGAGACTCAGTGGGAAGTAACACAAGCTGACCCACTGCTTCGTTCAACCCCCAAACTCTTTAGCTTTGGCCTTTGTGAGAAAGATGAGTCCGTTTCATCTGGTGCGGAACTTTCCCTAACACTTCTCCCCAGTGTAAATGCAAGGATAGGATCAAACAAAAGGGGCACATTCTCAGCCTCTCTTCCCACTCCCAACGCCGCCATCCACTGGGGAGACATTCGGAAAATTCACAAGTTCAACAAACATATTAAAGATTCATGAAAACTTATTCAGAACTGCCATACCATCTCTTTAGCCATATCCCTGTCACCCCCACTGTTTAAGATTCAGATGCTCAGATTGATGGGGCTGAGGGCCAGAATAACAATTGAAGGAATTTTCCTATCTCTGTTTTTGCTGAGGACGGGCATGTGAAATAGGAACAATATTTTCCCCCTGAGAAAATGTGACTTTTGTTCCTAGCACAGCATTTTTTCCTGTGTGCCTTGGGTGACTGCACCCAGCACGCGCCAGCTTCCAAGACCACCCAAGACTAGAACCCCTGAGCACTCCTTGAATGAGTCTGGAAAATCCTTGTCAGGTAAGAGAGGAGCAATCCTGATAGAGTTGCTGAAGACATTCCACCTGCTCCAAGAATGCTGCTTCCTGGCACAGGTCCTCTGTCCATTTCCATCTCCAATTGTTAGCATTTTCAGAGCTGTCGGTGCATCTTCTTCTAGGGTTGATTGACTCCCAAACTGCGAGGCTTTTCAGAGCCATCTGAAGCAGTCCAGTTATGTCCCACAGCCCTGTGCAGAGCACAAGACACCTTCAAATGACTAGAGCACTTTACATTTTTGTATAATCTCCTTAATGTGGGGGCACTTGGGAGATCTCAGATTGCAGGAGTTCAGGGTAATTTTAACTTGCTGCAGCACTTCAAATTTCCACAGATCTGATTGTGGCACTTAAGCGAGATCTGAAGCCTGCCAAGTCGAAGGTTGGATGTGAACAGAGTTGGAAAGTGTCTCGTTCGGCTTCCCAGTGGAATAGGTGTTCACAGCACAAAATCTGCCACCACACTTGGCACGGATCGGCCACCTCATGGGCAGGCCCAGCAGAGGAGTTAAGGATTGAACTGGCCATGGAGGCTGAACTCCCCTGCCGTCCCTATAGGTGTGGGTCAGAGTTTGAGGCTTGTTATAGGGCAGCGGTGTGGGATGTAGTTGTTTGCGGGACAGCTATGATTTCATTTTCCTGGACTGCCACTCAGTTACCTCTTAGCAGAACTATGTGGACTCATGGTTTTAAGATGAACTGCATGTCACTTAACTTTGTCATTTTTTTCCAAATCAATATTAATATACCACAAACCTGCCATGAGTGTGTAAGCACGCACACACACCCCTACCTACCTACATCAATATGGAATTGGAGGAGGCCAATCACTGTGTAGACCTCTGCACACTCTGGTTTCTATGAGTGTTTGGGGTCTGCACAGTGATTTGGCCACCAATCCTAAGCAACATGAAATGTGGACTTTTTGATCTCAAAATAGCAGCTAACAGTCTGTAAGTGGGTGGGCTAATTCCCCAGCCCATGCACCACAGCACACTCTCCAGCCATGGGATTCCAGCCTCTTTGTCTTCATGGCTTCAGTCTTATTTCTTCAAAATAACACAAGTTCAGCCTATCAATCATGTGCCTTGCAGACTGACCCAAGGCCTTCTTCAGGGGCTGGCCAATCTCCACAGGCTATCTGCCTGGTGTCAATCCGAGCCCCACTACTCTGATCTCCTCCATAGCCCGCTCCTTGCAGAATTACACTCCTTGGGCCTTCAGCTGAATGGAGCGCTTTCCCTTGATCAGGCTGCCTGGCCCAACTACTTGCTGTTTTGAACCAAGTGAGCTTCAAGCTATGACCTGATCCCTGGCCACCAAGCATCAGCTGGAAGGCAGCTGGTTAGCTACAGATGGGACCAGGCCTAACTCCCCAAGGTCCAGCCACTCTGTAACACAGACCAGTCATGTCCTAGAATAACTGTCTGGGGCCACAGTTCAGGAAAGCATCCCTATGTAGGAGGACACGCAAGTCCCACTGGAACTGAAGCACGTGAGTAAGTGCTTTCCTGAATCAGGGCCTAAATGGGCTCCAAAGAACTGGCATGCAGTGTCCAGGGTTTGGAGCCCAGGGACTGAACACAGTTGAATGACCCTGGGTCTAGATACTGCTGCTGCTCTTTGCTCTGGCTCGTACGTCAGGTTAGGGCCTCTCTCAGCTGCAACAGCAGGAGAGGGCCTGGTGCTGGTCCTACTGCCATAGAAAGTGGGTGAGTGGGATGGGCAGTGCCCCAGCAGTCCCTCCCAAGAGACTCGTGTATGTCGGAGAGCTGTTAATGCTGGCGCTTACCCCGAAAGCACCAGGTGGAGGTTGGGCCGGCCAGCCACCCCCTAGCAAATCCAGATATGGGGCAGCTAACCACCTCCTGGAGGTATCTAAAGGGGATGCTACCCTTTCGCTCTCATCAGCTGCCCTAAAATATATGGGGAGGGAGATACAAGGGGTGTTTGGGAAGGAGTGGGGGGTTCTTTGGAGGTGGATGGTCCTTACTTTCATCTCCAAGGATCTGGAAGCAAAGCACCAGCTGAATATGTTTTCTCTGGTCTCTGTCCTTGCACCCTAGGAACGGTGAGGACTGGATAGGGTCTTCACTTCCCTCTCCTGGGGGAGGAGTGGGGCAGGTCTTTCTTGCCTTCCAGAAGCCTTGAGGAGGATGTGTGCCCAGGGGTCCAGATGTTTTCCTGGCAGCAAGCAGGATTCAGGGAAGCACCTGAGCAGCTTGAACACTGGCCAGGATGGCTGAAAATGGCAGATATTCAGGAAATGAATCATTTCTGTGGCCCATCCCTATAAAATAATGCTGGTCAGTGTGCACAGCATGTACTGTTTGCCCAGAGATTAGCCTCCTGTGTGTGTGAATTCTGACACAGGAAGGTGCAATCTCATTAGGAAGCCTGAAGTCCAGGAGGTTTCACAAGTGATATGCTGCACCCATGACCTGTGGGCATTCCCACCATGCAGAGAAATGCAAGAACCTGGGCTCCTGAACACTGCCTTTTTTGATACCTCTATCAAGGTTCACACAGGAGAAGGAGCTGGTTACCTATAGCTTGCTGCAGCGGACCATCTAAGATGATCTAATTGAATTAATTAGAGCTGAACTGGATCATTATTTAATGAGATCTAAGATTAATTAATCCTCAGAGCCATGGTGCAAAAGGCACTTTGTTGCTTCTAAAAAGCTTAAAAAGCTTAAAAATTAAGCGAGGCGTTTACAAAAGCCTGTGCACTTCCGCCTTTGGAGAGGAGATTTTCTTTCTTATCTATGTCTTGTTTTTCCAAAGTGCTTGGAATGAGGAGTTAATTGTCTTGTTGCTGTATGTGTCTAGTGTATTTGTCTCCCTTTGAAAATGCAGTCTCTGTCCAAGAACTAAAGGTTGGTCTACAGTGGGTAATCAACCAGAAAAGCGATTGCATAATAAACTGTTCCAGAATAGCTCCCATGTGTACACTGTATTCAGAATAAAAGTCGTTTTTTTCTAGAACAATTGGTCTGCTTTGGAAGTGCACGAATTAGTCTTTTATCCCAGAATAGCGTGTCCACATGGGAGTTGCTCTGCAACAGCTATTCTGGTCAATTACTCTGTGTACATATAAGAACAGCAGTGTGTTCCCCATCGTATTTAGTAGTTTGCCTCTGTATTAAAGATTTCTAAATATTATAGTATCAGAGGGGTAGCCATGTTAGTCTGTATCCACAAAAACAACGAGGAGGCCGGTGGCCCCTAAAGACTAACAGATTTATTTGGGCATAAGCTTTCATGGGTAAAAAACCCACTTCTTCAGATGCAACAAAATATTATAGTGATGCTGTGTGTGTAGCACTGCTCTCCACTGGACAGAATGAGAACTGAGCAACTGCATGTCTCATGCTTTGTACTGCGGAGCGCTAATGGAGACTCTCCTTCACATCTATTGATACAGGCCTGTGGATTTGGAGCAAGAGGATCTGAGTTTTGTTCCCTGTTCGGCCCAAGTGGCCATGGTGTGTAGCTTAATGTTAAATATTGCACCATTCGATAGATAGGAAATTGTTACAGTGGGTACAGTTTTCAAAGTGACTACGTGACTTAGGCACCTACATCCCGTTGACTTTCAGTGGGACTGAGGTGCGCTTGAAAACGTTCCCCAATAACTATGAATCAGCAAACACTGTGCAGTGGTGCAGCAGAGTTCTTGTGGACATTTGGTTCCAGGGTGTGGTTTTCAGCATCATTGGAAGGCGCTGTGATGTGTGCTGGCTTGGGGCGATTAAAAAGGTAACCTTTGGGGAAAAGATATAAAGTGGTTCTGTCTTTAAAATAAACCTCGTATCTGTTGTTAAACAGAAAGGGTTGGGGTTGCGTTCTGACTCTCAGCTTATGCAGTTCACACATTACTGAGTTAGGAATGTTTTCTATGCAATCAAAGGGTGCAAGAAACGTGGCATGAAGTCAGAGAGGGGACTGAGGAAGGGAGACAGTTTACTGGTTGGTCTCACAGAGGCTCACAATTTCACTATTTGCCTGTATGGGGGCAGGAGGGGAAATAACTGGGGAAGTGTTAAGCAGGGATTTGAAACAAGGTGGGCTTAGCAGTTTCCTGAACAAGGTTCAGGGAATGAGGTGTTGGGTGGTCTCTGAGACACAGACTGGAATTGGCTGTATCCGTAATTCCTGTGGAAGTCTGTTGCCTTGCAGTCACAGGGGTGCTGTATGAGTGCATAGGATTACACCCTTCCAGGCCAGTGAAGGCAGCCCAGGAGAGTCATTGAGGCATTCAAAGCCCAAGTCTGGACTGTAGTGGGCCTGCACATCTGGCATATAGAGGTGCTCGAGGGAACAGAGGGATTCCCTTATCGACAGTTGTTGCTGCGTCTCAGCCCCTCTGCCCAGAGACCACATCTTCTGCTTATTGCCACCTGTCAGCAGTGCTGGCTTTACTGATCCATCCAAGTCTCATTATACGGACTGTAATCTGCAACTTCAGACCATGGCAGATGGGGCTCAGGGCTCATGGTAAAGGAGCCCTCTCTGCGGCTATTGGAAGAGGACTACAGACTCCTGCTTTCACCCCTCAATGACTTTCACTTCCTCCCTTTTCGGTTGGGACCTTCTTCAACAGGTCCCTGTGGTACTGGACTCTGGCTTCTCTCACTGCATTCTCCTTCTGCTGGGAAAGCTCCATTCAGGATGCATATTTACAAACCGTGATGGGAGTCAGAGCTTTTAAGGGCAGACAGAACCATAAATTCACCATAAATGGGGAATCATTGTCGAGCGGGTTTGTTTCCAGTGGGGTCCTGCAGGGATCGGTTCTTGGCCCTACTCTATTTAACATTTTTATCACTGAAGCAGAGAGATCTAAATCACTTGGTTAAACTGAGCACAAGCAAACTAAGCTTTTTAACATGGCCAAATGTAAATGTAAGTATCTAGGAACAAAGGTCATTCTTATAGGATGGGAACTATCCTGGGAAGCAGTGACTCTGAAAACAGCTGAACCTGAGCTCCAAGTGTGATGATGTAGCCAAAGGAGTTAATGCAATCCTGGGATGCATAACCAAGGGACTTCCAAATAGGAGCAAAAAGGTTTTTTTACCTCTGTGTTTGGCACTGCTGTTGGAATCCTGTGTCCAATTCTGGTACCCAGAATTCAAAAAGGATTGATAAATTGGAGAGGGTTCAGAGAAGAGCCACAAGAATGATTAAAGTGTTAGGAAACATACCATATAGTGATAGACTGAAAGAGCTCCATCTATTTAGCTTAACACAGAGCAGGTTAAGGGGAGAATTAATTACAGTCTATGCATGTTTCAGAGGGGAACAGATATTTAATAATGGCTTCTTCAGTCTAGCAGAGAAAGGTATCATATGAGCCAATGGCTGGAAATTGAAACTAGACCAATTCAGACTGAAATGAGGTGTACATTTTTAACTGTGAGAGTAATTAACCACTGGAACAATTTACCCAGGGTCGCAGTGGATTCTCCATCTCTGGCAATTTGTAAATCAAGATGGGATGTTTTCGTTAAAAGCTCTGCTCTAGGAATAATGCAGGGGAAGATCTCTGCTTTGTGTTCTGCAGGCAGTCACACTAGAGCAGGGGTAGTCAATAGGCAGACAGGTGGTCAGATTAGACTAGTCTGACCTTCTGTGTGACATAGGCCATAGGATTCTGCCCAGTTACCCCTGCACTGAGCCCAATAATTTGTGTGGCTAAAGCACTTCATTGGGGCTATGTCTCCATGGCCCTGCAGTTTGGACTAGAGGGGTGTGAACAGCAGTGTGCTCCAAAGGGCTGCACTGTAAGTCCTCCATGTGGGTGCAAGCTAAAAGGTACCTAGTTCACGTTAACATCATCCTCTTTAAACAGGATGAAGGTAACATGAACTAGGTACCTTTTAGTTCACACCCGCCATGTCCCCTAGGGGAGTTAGTGTGCTTTGCAACATACACACACACACACACACACACACTCTCTCTCTCTCCCTCCAAACTGTGGGGCCCTGTAGGAAAACCCCAAGAGAGGCTTCAGCTTGATCTGAAGACTTCTGGAGAAGAAGAATCCACTGCTTCCCTGGGGAGTTTGTTCCAATGGTTAATCACCCTCATTGTTCAGAACATGGGCATTATTGCTCATTTGAATTTGTCTGGCTTTAACTTCCGGCTATTAGATAGTATGTCCATCTCTGCTAGACTAAAGATCCCTTTAGCGTCCATGGTCCCTCCCCAGGAAGGTCCTTGTACACTGTAAGAGGGTGTGCTGTTTGGAACCAGGGCAGGGTTCTGCTCATTATGGTCATTATCTTATAGATTCGATCTTCGTGGTGAGGGATCTGATGGATGGCCCGAAATGGCAGGAATCTTGCCAAACCAGCTATTATGGTGAGATTTCTGCCGTCCCTGGCAGATGGTGAGAGGGAGAGGCAGGTGCTGGAGGGATGGCAGCTTCTGAACCTAAAATCTTGACTCAACCGTGGGTGGATCCAAAACTAGGAAGATGAGGCCAGATTGGGAGGTTTTGCCCTGCACACCTTCTCCTGAGAGAGTATTGGAGGAGGGTTGGCTTTGGGCTCATCTGTGTCTACAAAGCTTTCCTTAGTAGGTGCTCCTCAGATCAGCACAGTGGGACAGCTCGCCTTGCAGGAAAACTGATATTTAAGAGTACAAAAAGAATCATGCCCTCCCGGCCAACCTCCACCCACCCTGACGTAGCTGAGAGCTTATCACCGTCCCCCCAAAACCTTCCCTGGGGAGGCCAAGACCCAAACCCCTTGGGCCTTAACACAAGGGGAAATAAACCATCCCCCTACCTTTCCCCTCTCAGACTTTCCTCTCCTTGGGTTACCCTGAGAGATACTGTGATTCAAACTCCTTGAATCTTAAAACAGAGAGGGAATTCACCTTCCCCTCCCTTCTCTCCATTCCCTCACCAGTCCCTGGTGAGTTCAGACCCCGTCCCCTTGGGTTTTACACAAGGACAAAATCAATCAGGTTCTTAAAAAGAAAAGCTTTTAATTAAAGAAAGAAAAAAAAAAGTAAAAATTATCTCTGTAAACTCAAGATGGAAAAATGTTTACAGGGTCTCAGCTTTACCTAGACCAGAGGGACTCCCCCTCCCAGCCTAAGTATAAGTTACAGCAAACAGAGGTGAAATATCCTTCCAGCAAAATACACATTTGCAAATAAAGAAAACAAACATAAATCTAATCCACTTTCTATCTATTACTTACTATCTTGAACCTGAGAGACTGTTTCAGTAAGATTGGAGAAATCTGGTTACACGTCTGGCTTCTCTTCATCCCAAGAGAGAACAAAGAACAGAACAAACATCACAAAACAAAGACTTCCCTCCACCAAGATTTGAAAGTATCTTGTCTCCCGATTGGTCCTTTGGTCAGATGTCAGCCAGGTTCACTGAGCTTGTTAACCCTTTACAGGTAAAAGAGACATTAACCCTTAATTGTCTGTTTATGACAGACCTCTTCTCCGAAATGTTGACACTTCTAAAGCACATGCTTGTCCCTAGATATTGCCAGCCACAAATGCGTTACCTCCTGCAGTAGGCAAATGAAAGGTGCTGTTATTGGGCAGTAATTGGACAAGATCTTGAATCAGAAGGTGTATCTAGAGTCGATGTTAATCTTAATTTAAATTCATCTTTTGCTTTTCACTTCTGGTGTCTGTTTTACAGTCACAAATTAAGATCTGCTTAAAAGCCATAATTTTCCTGCCCCATGCTAATGCTGATTGGTTTGTTTCTTAGGAGCAACAAAGCATGGCAAGGCATGTGGGTACAATGGGAGAAATTCACGTCTAGGTCTGCAAGACCATCCAAGTGCCTAAGTGTACAGTTGGCAGAAAAAAGTATCACTCCCTACCCCCTACTCCTGTTAAGCTTCTGTTTGTAGACTTAATGCAAGTTATGTGACATGGCATCATTTGCCTGTATGCTGGGGCCCTAGTATATCAGCAAATTCTGATAGGCACTGGAATATTATTATGTTATTCCCCTTTTTTCACCTGAGCAATTTGGGGTCTAGTGGGTTGGCTGTGAGGAGGAGAAATTGATGTCACAGGCAGGTGTTTCTTTGATGCAACTCTGTTTATTTACAAAGGATGTACAAAGTCCTGTTTCTCTGAATGCAAGAGGAATCCAACAACAGGAGGTAGCTTCTTGGCTCCCAGTCCCAAACCTCTTTCAGCCAGCACTGTACCCAAAAAGCATATTCTCTAGGCTTCTTTCCAGGGTCATACTGCCAGTGTTTGTTCTGGCTGTCTCCTTGGCTTTCTTTGCTCCTTCTGTGTCTCTCTGCCACTTCCCTCACACGAACAGCTCCTCCAACCAATGTGTTTTGCCATGAGTTCTGTTAGGCCGCATGATTCAGCTTTTACTCAAGCCTTGCTAGGTGCTCGTGTTGTGGATGGAGGTGCCTATTGTCTCAGCTGTCAGGATCCAGAAAGAGGCTTAATTGTTTCTTGCATTTATCATAAATGAAGCATAGTGGCTACGCTCTCCAGTTTCAATGTGGTTTCATCCAAGCCCCTAGCATAACAATGCATATCATGGTAGTGGCTAGAGGCCCCAATTGAGAGTGCTAGGTGCTGTACAAACACATTGTAAGAGACGATCCCTGCCCTGAAGAGTTCATAATCTAAATAGACAAGGCAGACAAAAGATGGGAGAAAGAAAGGATTGGTCTCTCCATCTGACAAATGAGGAACAGAAAGATTAAGTAATTTGCCCAATATCACACAAAATCTGTGGAAGAGATGAGAATCGAAGCCAGATCTCCTGAGTCCCAGCCCAGTGCTTTGACCCCTGCTAGCTAGGGTTGGTCAGGTAATTAAAAACAACAGTGAATAATTTATTTAGTGACTGAGGAGGAGAGAAAAAACTCAGGTGAATAGACTTTGATGGAAATATTATTCAAACCAGTTCAAGGGATTCCACTAAAAACATTGTCTCCTGGCCTGATCCTGAAAAAAGCTGAGCACCTCCTAGACTATGCAGAACCTTCTGAGCTCAGCACCTCATGGGGTGAGGCCATGTGCGACTATCTCAAACAGAAATGCCAAGAGTGTGTCTATAGAAACTAGTAATAGACCTTCTTCAAATTCTTCCTCCATTAATCTTCAGATTTATCTAGCATAACATGACTTGAGGTCACCAGTATTAAGATCAGCCAAAATCAATATCAATCTACATTGTTAATATATCCGGAGCACGGTGCAGCTGTCCTTGCTATGTAGGGAGCATAACTTAATCTCCCCGTGCAGTATGTATTGAATTTATTACTTGGTGGTGTTCAGTGAATGCAGAGTAGTGGGTGGGGAAGATCTGGCTTTTGATTGTGAATTTGTACTACATGCATGAGTTGGTGTGTTGACTCCAAGCAAATGATTTCAGTTCAACCCATAATCTTATGGCTTTCCTTCTGGTTTTCTTCTTCTGTCTAGGCACTTACATTATTGATCTGATTCGATGCTGAGATTGGTTTGGTGGGAAAAGAGAGAGATCTGACAAACAACGAGGAATGAAGATTCAATTCAAGTGATCTCCTTCAAAATAATTAGCATTTAAGTTTCTTTTTAAAGACACCACACTGAATTCTAGACTTTCCCTGCGCTGCTCCCTGATCTAGCTTCCCCATATTGCAGAGTGTCTGTGTCAAACTCTCTGAGCCTGTGGAGATATTGTGCTGGGAACATTGCTTATTTCCCAATATTCTCTTCCCAGACTGACTGATGGATTGATACCACCCCCAGGGCAGATATAGGGATAGAATAGATCTGGCTATATCCTGTGGTCTGGACTAGACAGGGGCATGAGTCCAAGCCGTAGAAGCGAAACCCTGGCCTTATTGAAGTCAACGGGAGCTTTGCTAATGACGATAGAGATTCACCTCCAGATGGTGTCTTGTTAGAATGCTGAGTTTTGTGGCACTTGAAATCCAGCTCTCGATCCACAGTTTGCATCCCAAGCTCCCCTCGGATGCAGGTGCCATCTCTCAGAGCGAGCTGGGGGCCAATCTTTATTCTCAGTTTAGAGCAGTGACCACATTGCGCTAAATGTTCAATGTAAAGACCCAAGGGAAAACAAAGCCAGGCAGAAGCATAAAGTTGCAGGTGTCATGTACGTTTGCAGAGACACCAACTACCCTGCTTCACCCAAGGCAGTGGGAATTTGGCCAGTGGGTTGTGGATTTTTCAAATGCACTCAACTTTGGTCTAACTCTGCTGCATTGAAATCAATGGGAGGGTTTTTTACCATTGATTTCAAAGGGGTTAAAGTTGGCCCAATGCTGGGCGAGTGCTTTTACAAATCCCACCTTTAAATAGAATGTTGTCCTCCATTCTTGTCTTTGAGATTATCCAGAGGGGAGTTGGGGGTAACTGTTCCCCTGCCCCGAGGGGTTCAGATCATTAGCCCCTCCTACTCAATGTAATATATGAGACCACTAGAAGAGTCAGTGAGAAAACACAGGTGGCAATGTATTCAGTGTGCTGCTAACGCTCTGCACTACTTCCAAGCATAACCTGCCTGGATCTGCAGTTTACCTGCTCACAACTCAACTACATGCAAACCTGACTCTGGATTCCCCTGAACCTGGACAGTTGTAGTTGCAAGTGGAAAACACATGAGACACGATTGTTTTGGTCTCCACCTAAGAGTGGTATAGTTGTGCCAGCTGAGTTTTGCTTCGAGGATTTTTTATTCATTTGAACAATGCACTCAAAGTAAAACATGAGGCGTGAACCACAAATGAGCTGATGCCTAAAGAAGAGCTCTCACAACACTATGACCTGAAACCACTGGCTTCCATCTCGCTCTGCTGGGCATGGTGATAGAACTGGGTGATATTAGCAAACTTTTATATATAGAGAGAGAGAGAGAGTTGCATGAAGCTGTATCAGGTTACTTTGACCCTCTTGCTTTTCTCTTATCTGCCAAATTCAGTGAAATGATTATTTTTCTCCAGTTGAAATAATGTAAAAATTTAAATGTGAACTTTCAAATTTCAAAATCCCTGTTTTTGTCACTTAAAATGGGCCCGTTTTCATTTCAGGACAGATTGTGATATCTTTGCTCATGCTCAGTGGCACCTCAGTGCATGTGTGATGCTGCTTCATGGGAACCAGGTGGAGTATGTACACTGTGGCTAAAGGGTCTGAGATCTGGACGCAGATGGGTAGTAGTGTGTTAGTGTCTGTGTGTGTGTACGGGCACGCAGCCTATTGCTGCCATTTCCAAAGAAGGGGAAATACAAAGTTACTGTGTTAAACGGCTGTCATGTTCAGTCCCATTTACCTTAAAAATAACAATGTAGGAAATATACTGCTGGTAGAACAAGCAGTTTCCCTCTGGACTTGCACTTGAAATGGGAGGGCAAAGGATCCCAAGGGAAGCCAGCGAGTACTGAAATCTCTCAGATCTTTTTAACGGTTGACATTGTGAAATATTGTTATGCATCTATAATTAGGGTGTGTAACAGATGGCTAACACTTAGTTATAATTAACGTCTAATGCACAGGAAAATAACCCAATGCAGCCAGTGATTCACCAGTGCCAAAAGAATTTTAATTCCTTCTTTGCTGGGCTTAAGCTTCACTTGCAGAGACTGGGACTGCAGGGGAATTCTGTTGCATCACTATTTTCACAGGGCCCCTACTCTGTATTAAAAGTTGTGTGTGCAAATGCTTCATTATTGTGTATTAAATTAGATTGTGCTGTATCACCTGCTTTAGTAACTTGAAATCCTGTAGTAAAGGGGTGCTCACATTGCTTTAGCAGCACACCAGCAACACATTACAAGCTGCGACAGAACAGATGCAGTCTTGCTGCTTCAGAACTGATTACTAATGCTGTAGGAGACATGATTTAAGAAGAGACTTTAATTAGCTGCTTGTAGCATTCAGGTGGGGAAACATTTTATTTATAAAACTATTCTAAGTATTTATTATAGGTAGTAATCACTTAACACAGCCGTCATCCCTGAGCCATTAGCAACCCCATGACATTAGGCTCTAAAGGTTTCCAGTTCCTGGAAGTTGGAACACAGGCCACGTCTAGACTACCCGCCATATCGGCAAGTTAAAATCGATTGCTCGGGGATCGATATATCGCGTCTCATCTAGACGCGATATATCGATCCCTGAGCGCGCTTATATCGATTCCGGAACTCCACCAACCCCAACGGAGTTCCGGAATCGACATGGCGAGCCTGCGGACATCAATCCCAGCGCATGCTGGATGAGGACGGGTGAGATAATCGAGTTTTAGAATATGTGACTATCCAGCTACGTTATTCACGTAGCTTGACGTGCGTATCTAAAATCGATTTTCCCCCGGTGTAACGCAGCCCAAGTTCTGTGAGGTGGCCTGTGGTGATGTGAAGCATGAGAGCTGATCATGGAGTAATGTACAAAGCTGCACGTGCAAGTGCAGTGGGCTGGCATGGAAGTGGTTTTCATAGGGCCAGGTGAGAAGAAGTGGTGGAGAGTCAGGTTCCCCCCCTAAAGAATCTGGGAGTATCTCAATAGAATCATAGAGAATTATCAGGGTGTGGAAAGGGACTCAGGAGGTCATTCTAGTCCAACTCCCTGCTCAAAGCAGGACCAACCCCAACTAACTCATCCCCAGGGAGCTGTCAAAGCCAGGGCCTTAAAAAAACTCTAAGGAAGGAGATTCCACCACCTCGCCTAGTAATCCCGATCATTCGGCAACCCTGGATGGCTGATGATAGAGAGCCTGAATTATACTGGCAAAGAACTTATGACTTTTTCTGCCTGTTTTCCAATATTACTTGCCAAAAAAGCCTTTTCCTTACCGTTGTCCAGTTTTATGATAGAGAGATTCTCAATCATTGATTGTTAAGGACCACTTCAATCTCTGTAGAGAGTTGCTTCCTGTGGTCCCGCCCTACTGTTGCCACACTTAATATCCCTCAGTACTACATCAAGTTTTAAATGAAAAAGTAAACATTACAAGGTCATTAAGGTATATCGACAGTGCAGAACAATGGCGCCAGTAGCCGATGTGCCCACCAGAATCAAGCTGGTGCTTCACAAGGCTGTCCATATTGCCCTTCATAAACAGATAGCATAAGGTTAATAATGTCTCTTCACTGGAAAGGGGTAAAAATGAACAACACCTGACCAAGAGGACCAATCAGAAAAAACAAGAATACGTTCAAACTCAAGGGAGGGAGTTTTGGGTGTGGTGTCCTTTTTCGGTGTCCTGTGTTGCTCCCATAAAGGCTCGCAGGTGATCACACTACCCAGCTCTCTAATCTTCTGTTTCCAATTTGAAGTACAGTAGGAAGACAATAAGGATTTACATTGGTTCTGGTGCACATGTGTAGTTTGCTGGAAATGTTTAAATTGTATTTTTTCTGAATAAGGCTGTTTATTCATTTTTTTATAAGCAAATAACCCTGTAATATTTCATCTTGATTACAGAGACCTTTTTATGTTTTTTCTAAAAGCCTATATTGTCTTCCTACCTGTACTTACAAATTGGAAACAGAAGATTAGAGAGCCTGGAGATAGTGTGATCACCCTCAGAGCCTAGAGAGCAACACAGACACAGAACAAAGGACCCACACCCAAAACTCCCTCCCTTGAGATTTGAAAGTATCTTGTTTTCTGATTGGTCCTCTGGTCAGGTGTTGTTTGTTACCCCTTTCCAGGTGAAAGAGACATTAACCCTTAGCTATCTGTTTATGACAGCTCCACATTTGGTGCACAAACACCCTGTGTGATTAATATCAGAGCCTTTTGGCCGGGTGTGGCCATAAGGGTAGCCTGCTGAGTGCCCTGGCATCCCCCTTTCCAGAGCATTTAGGGCAGAGTGAGCCCAACCGATCTTCTGTCCCTTTTTCCTTCTCCGTGGCTGTGAAATGGAACTGAGAGCAGTGACCCTGTCACTTTCACAGTAGCGATTAAAACGGATAGTTCTGTGCATAGTTCCCTATTACTGGGGATTAATAGTTAGCTTGGAATAGCTTTTTATAGTAGGTTTCTATTCTGGGTAGTTCTTTTTTTCTGCCATTTAGTTACCAGGCTTCACCCCTTATGGCTGAGCAAAAAATTGCCTGGGTTTAAATACTGCACCTGACGCAAGGTGACCGTACGCTCAGTGACGGGCATAGTTGGTGCTTGTTTGGTTTGGGCGAGGGGCATATCACTGACAAGTGCTCCATTTGTCGTTTTCTGAAAGAACCCCATACACTGGGGAGACTCATTTAAAGTTTTATCTGCTGGACCAGTGGATGCAGCCAGCCTCGGGTCCCAGTAAACAAGATCCACTGAGCTCCAAACAGTCCTCCACCAGAATTGCTCCAGTGACCATGAGTGCTCTGATCATCTCTAGGGCCCTAGCTCATGATAAATGTTGTTGTGATGCTTCCAGTCCTAAGCCCTCTTCGTCAGCAGAGAGGGGTAGGGTGCCGCACTGCTTTTCTGAAGAGCAGGAGGACAGGTCTGCCTCAGAGGAACCTGGTGAAAGGAAGAGATATAGATCACCTCAGCTTTCCTCTCACAAGACCTAAGTTAAGTCCCTCTGGTGTCTGAAAACTTTCCAGTCTCCATACACCAGTCCAGGCTAAGAGCATCCTCCAATGGTCTCCATTACTACCTCTATGGCACTGCCGGCAGGGTGCTCGGTATAGACCTTGTCAGCACAGTCTTCTGCATACCGAGCATCATGGTGCAGACGGCCTTCCTGGCATGGGGAAATGTAGCCATGTCTGCCTTTGCTGAGACACCACTGTTATCCTCTGCAGTAAATGTACTCTCAGCACTACCGATAGCGGATATTTCTCTGGCAACTCACATTGCTTAAAGCTCTGATTCCTGGCCATACCAGGCACCAGGCATATCCATCCGGCTAAGAAATCCATCCTCCTCAGTATGAGCGGTGGGTATTGAAGGCAGGGGGAGGCTGTGCCTCCCCAAACAGCCTTGTATGGCCCTGCCCATGCTCTGCCCCCAGGCCCCTTCCCTTCCTGCTTCCAGGGCTGTGCTGCAGGGGGCTTCCCCCCATGGCCGGGGCCCCAGGCTGGGGGCTAATGGGGGCTGGCCTGCACTCTGGGACTGCGGGAGGGAGGCCACGCTGCCTGGGGGGGGAGAGAGGCTAATGGGGGCTGGCTGCCATGCCAGGTGCAGGGGGGACTCTGGGCTCCGGTAGGAGGGGCAGAAGGAGTGGTCCAGGCTGGGGTCTAGCTTCCTTGATCCTGGGGTTCACCCACCGCCCATGCTCCTCAGGCCACTCTAGACCTAGGTTACCCTCCGCGGCAGGGTCCGCCAACAGCCACTCCAAGGAGCAATTGCTGGCCCTCAACAACTGCAAGTCTTTCATGAAGAAATCCATCCATCAGCTGGACTTGCTCCATTTTCTCCCAAAGAAGCTGTGTTTCGTCTGCTCTCTCACACCCCAGTGACTACAGGGCTTTTCAAGACCTCCTTCTTTGGATAGTGGAGATCTTGAGATTCCAAATACCGTAGTGCAGGAGAAATCCCATGTGCCAGAGATCTCGCACAACTCTGTACTGGATAGGCTGGCTCTGCTGGTAGATGAGAGACTGTGAGAACCTGCACAGCTCCTATGGCAGATGCCTGTATCTATTCCTCCAATGTCTGAAAGGACAGACAGATGGCACCGGGGCCATCTTTGGGATCTAGATACACTCATCTCAGAACTGGATCCCTTTTTCTAACCACTGCTCATGAGAGGATGAAACAGCAAAGCTCTAAAGTGACATCAAAAGAAGAGCCCAAATGCCTGGGTTTTTTCTCCACAGGAAAAAGGAAGGAGCTGCTAGTGACCATCTTAGAATTGCCAATTATCAGGCACTATGATTGTATCAACTGGCATAAGCTATTGGCCATCACAGACAAATTACCACAGGAGTAGAGAGAAATGAAGATCTGCTATCACAGAGGCTCAGCCGTTGGAAATACCTACGCTTTCTAGAAGGAACTTCACATTTCCAGTACAGGGTCCTACCATTTGGGTTATCAATAGCACATCTGATCTGGTGCCACCATCCAAGAGATGGTGCATGTGGAGTGCTACCATGCCACCTCTTATCTGAGAGGCAACTCGATAAGAGCTGTCCATTAAAGTCTGCAGAGACGGGACCCTGGTTAGCTAAAGGATTTGGGTGTCCCCTGAGAGTTATGGATAATTGAGACTGAACTGTGTGTAACTTATAAAATATATCTAATTATACCATTGTTGCAGCAGTCACCAGATGGTCCTGTACACATAATGGCACAAAATCTTTTTCATGGCATGAGAGCCGTGCCGTCTTTGAGGACATGCTGTACTGTTGCTGTTTTCTGGATGAAGAGACCTAGGGGGAAGATGTTGCAAACAGCAGAAGAGTTGCTCTCTGCTTTCATCTGTCTTACTAGAGTCGGTTCTTGGGGCGGAGTTGCTCCCTGGGAACAGGGCGTTGGTGTACAGGCTGAGATTCCTGCGAGAGGGGATTGCCTGCATGCCACTTGTGATCACCTATGTTCCAGGGTTGTAAATAGGCATGATTCTATGTCACTGATTTCTTCTCCAATAGGAAACCAACCTGCAGGAGCTTGGTATCTGCTCCTGAGGGCACAGGGCAGGAGAGAGAAGTTTTTTTGAGAAGGACCAGAGTTGCAAAGTTTGGATCAGGATTTGAACTTCCCCTATGTCTGAGGATGTCTTGCATCTGAGTTTCTGGCTTGTCCCATTGCAGAAGTAGAATCTAGATCTGAACTTTGCTAAAATAGGGGGTTGGAGGGTTGATCCGTTCCCAGCCCTAGTAACTTATACTTTGCTTGTGTGTGGCCAGATTAGTGCAGGGAGTTGGAGGATGCAGGGAACCATCGTGCACAAGAGCCATACACGGTGGTGACTTCAATCCTCTAAGCTTTCACGCCAAGAGGGAAAATTTGTACTGGGGAGATAATTAATAGTCCAACCTTAACATGTGCATTATTAACTTGTGTGGCAGCAGGTTAATGAGCCTCAGGCCTACACATTCAGTTATAGTTTATAATCACTGGATTCTGCCCTGCATCTCCAATGTTCTGCCTTTAATGTCTAGGCTCCTTATTGTCCTGTCTTTTCATGGGCAGACTTAGAACCCGGAAAAAGCCTCACAAGCCCAATACCTAGAGGGTGTCATGGATTTCAGTTGTACTGGCTCATCCCGCTTTAAAAACATAGGGTCCCTGGGATCCCTTGTGGACACTAAACTGATCTGCTCCAGCCAGCAGAACTGTTAGTTATAAATATATATTTATGAAACATGGAATCTATTGGCGATCGTGTATGTGTGACTTTCTGTAAGCGTTGGTGAAAGGTGCTTTCCCCGGATGCTCAGGGCTCAGCTTATCGACAGAGCAGGTACATCATGGGCAGAGTCAGGTGTGTTCCCTGCCAAGGTGTGCCTCACCTCTGACCTGGACTTGCTCCATGAGGACCCTGAAAGGATGGTGGAATTACTATTGCCCTTTCTGGCTTTGGTGCCTTATGTGAGGCTCTCAGCAGGTGATGATTGTGATGGTGATTTTATAGGTGTGAAGCTCTTTCCACAGAGACTCATCACCTTGCTTCATCTAGGCTGCTTCTCCGGCAGTTCTGGCCTCAGGGCCACTCCTGCCACGGAGCACCTTAGAAAGACAAGGCAGGTGAGAAATCTGTTATTAGACCAGCTTCTGTTGGCGAGAGAGACAAGTAACACTGCTCTGGGTAAGCTCAAAAGTGTGTCTCTCTCACCAACCAAAGCTGGTCCAATAAAAGATATCCGCTCACCTACCTTCTCTCTCTCTCATATCCTGGGACCAGCATGGCTACAACAACACTTCCTACAAGGAGCTCTCTGGCAGTGGTCCGGGAGGTCCATTCCCATTCCCAGATGCTGTTCTTTCACTGAAGCCAACTGCGCTCACCTCCTTGCAACCTTACAGGCCAGAAACATCCCAGAAACCATTGCACTGACTGCCAAGACACCTACTATCAAGTGTCACAGGAATGAGGGAAGAGATGCAAAGGATGTTGGGACCAATCAGAGGAGAAGAGGCTGAGCATGAGGCTGTGTTACAACAAAGAATGCAGGAAAAACCCCAGGTGCTCCTGCCCCAGCCATCCGGCATTCGAAGCTTCTGGGGCTGCTGCTGTTGGGACAGTACCAAGGTGATACAGGGAAGCCGCCTTCAAGGAGGATATTGCCTCATGAGGTTGACAGCTCCAACCCGGGCCTGACCTACTGCGCAGTGATGCTGTATATATCTGTGGAGTGGTGTCAGGCAGAATGCCAGACATGCAGAATGTCAGCTGGAAAGGGAGGCCATGCCCTCCACCTACACAACAACTTCCGTTCCTTTGATATACGATACACATGAGCTGCACTCACTGGAGTTGCCACCTGTCCCGCCATGGGTGAGGCCGTCTCGCCTCCAGCACAACAGCCCCTGTTTTTATCCTGGGTTCATGGGCCCACCAAGGCTCAAAAATGTCCTTAAACAGAGTTGCTGCTGTAAGAAAGGGAATTTCCCTCCACAGAGTGGAATTAGTTGCTCCCTGACCTACTACTAGCTGGGGATGCCTGCAGTCACTCCACAGCACCTCCAGAAGCTTTAGAGGGATAGACCCCTCTCTCTTAAGAGTGAGGTCCACTCTAGGGATCTGACTAGTGGACCGGGGGCCAGCATCTCATGGCTTGGCCTCTGACACTATCACCCTCTGTGACCTTGGTCAAGTCACTTCCCTTTCCTGTGTCCTATTTTCCCCACCTGGAAAATTACAGCAGTGATGCTTCCCTGCTATACGCAGATGGTGTGGGGGTTAATTAGTTAATGATTGTGATGTGCTATGTGGAGAGGGACCCAAACTGGAATCCCAGATCCCCAAACTCTGTGAATACTGGGGGGGATCGTGTCTGGATCTGAGCCACTTCGTTCAGTCCCCTCTTTATGAAATCGATTTCACACCTAGAAATCTAGAACCTTCACCCCCTCGAGCTCATAGACTTTAAGGTCAGAAGGGACTATTATGATCATCTAATCTGACCTCCTGCACAATGCAGGCCACAGAATCTCACCCATCGACTCCTGTAACAAACCTCTAACCTATGTCTGAGCTACTGAAGTCCTCAAATCACAGTTTAAAGACATTAAGGTGCAGAGAATCCTCCAGAGCTGAAGGGATGCCTGGAGATAAACCTCTCTAGCATCATTTATGGTAATTGCTAGGAGGTGCTGTGTGTCTGGCCCCAGGTTAGCAATGGGAGGCTGGCTTGGAGGCTCCCTCTCAGTGATGCTAATGGTGAGATTGCAGCATTCCTCAAGGCATACCCCAGTTTCAAGCCCATGTCATTTTCAGAGAGTTCCTTTAAAACTGGGGAATAAGGGGGACATTCCCCCCCTTATGCTGGTGTGCAACCAGAAAAAGGGGGTGAAGTTGGGAATGCATCCAGAACAAGGGACTTCCCAGCAGCACAGAGCTGGTGGAATGGCTCTGTGCTGGGTCTCCAGCCAGCCCCCAACCTTGGAGTCAGGGAAATGGAGAAGGGGGCTTGGCTTGGTTGAGTTCTCGCTATTTTCAGCTGCAAGAAATGGCCCCAGGGAAGGGAGCCCTTGACCCTCTGCCGACACTGGGGCCTGATGGTGGTGGGAAAATGGGAACTATGGTTTGTGAAAAGTATCAACATTTTTTGGGGGGGAATAGTCTTCAGTCCCTCACCCTAGAGCCCCCTTTCCCCTCATTCAGTGGCGAAAAGGCAGAGGGAAAACCGCCAAACTCAGAAAAACTGGAAAATATATCCAGGATTTAATTGGAAAAATAGGAAAACAGGGGTGGGGTAGGAGGGAACCCACAATTTTCCACATTAGCAGACCCAGCTGTACTGTGGACTGGTCCCCCAGATCTGGAGGGTGCCTTCAAGCCAACCTGGCTTCCCCCTCACCGTGAGCTGCAATAGGTTCCCCTCAGCCACAGAGAGCATCTCAGTGAATCAGGGCAGAACCGGGAATACCTGATACCCAGCGGTATCTGTGGTAATCACCAGAGAATTCAGCCTCCTTCCCTGACGGATGAAATGCTCCAAAGTTCACTTCAAACATGCTTTTATTCCAATCCAAACCCTCACGTGCACTTAGACAAAACATCTTAATCTCTGTGCACTAGGGGAGTGTGGGAGGAGGGAGAGCCCCGCAGCTGTCTCTCTCCCAGACTCAAAAACAACAATGATGGAGTGACACCCTGCATTCTAACCCACCTACACACATACTTCCTCCGCATACCCTTATGCCACCTAATTAATGTGAGACTCCAACTGCAAATCCGTCCTGCAGACAGATCTGCAATGCCCTGGGTTCCTTTGTGGTTCTCTAAGGCATGTGCACTCTGCCAGCAGGGAGGTATCATCCCACTGCCAGACTGTGTGACAACGTCCTCTGAGATGTTGTGACCAGCTGGAATATCACAGGCTTTTCTACCCTCCAGAGGTGCTGCCACTGAGTTTTACCCTTGTCACAATTATCTCTTTAATTCCAGCCTGCCATGGTGAAATTTGTCAGCCACAAAATGGGCAGCTGCCCCGCATCTGAATTCTTTGCTTCTCAATATGAGCCTTTTTCTCCCCCTCTACCCAACAGATTTTCTGCAAGGAAGGATAAGTATGTTGGCTGGATGGCATTCAGCCTGGGGAACCTCCCAGCTATGTGAGAAAGGGTGCTGGCAACGCAGCAGGTGGGAGTCTCTCTTTTTACCTCAGATTTCCACTGCAGAGTATATGTGAGGAGTGACTTCCAGCTGAGAGATGCTTAGCACAGCGCCTGTAACTAGCTCAGCCAGAGCGAGGGTCTCCATGTGGTTCACCTAATAGAACTGAGCGGCGAGGGAAAAAATTCCACCCCTGATATCTAACAGCCACTGTGTGAATTCCACAAGCCGAGCAGCTCTGCCTTCAGAAACGAGCATTAGTTGTCAGATGAGGAGGAAGGCCATGAAGAATCTCACCAGGTGATTGAGGTACAGATCACTTCGTCCATAGTGGTGGTCTACACCTCCATCTTCCAGCCAGGACTGGAGTAGAAGCATCCATAGTGCGTGGGACCAACTGTTCCAGACCTGTTCTGTAGGCAAAAAGGTTTGGCTAGATTAAAAGAAGCATCCAGATTTTGGACGTTGATACAAAATTCACAAAACTCTGAACCTTTGGGAGTCTCCCCGGCTGTAGCCATGAAGGTTCCGAATCATTCATGGGACAGGCTCTAAGGTGGATGGCACTAGTTCAGATCCCTAAGGAAAAGCACTAGAAAGTTCCTAAAAGGGATGCAATCACTAGTTGCTGTCTTTCAGATGAGATACAGAACCATGTTCCTGGACCTTTTAAGATCTTGTCGCATTTCTTACAATTATTTGTCTTGCAACAGTGGGGATGTTTTCAGTGTGAATTACAATTTAAGGAATATCTGATTTGCATTCCGTCCATTTGGGGCGGCCACCATCTTGGCCAACACCAGGAGCATGAGTCTCTACAGCTTCAGCTAAAGTGCCAGGCTCTGTAGCTGAGACTGTAACAGACTCTCATCCTCTGAGCAGGTCATGTAGACAGCCTTATGTCTGACAGGGACAGAGCCCTTGACTTCAGTTTCTAGAATTAAGTACCAATCCCCTCTTTCTCCGTGAACTCCACATATTGCAATGTAAGCTGCCTGGACTTTGCCAGATTTCAGGGCTGCAAGTTTACAGGATTCACAATTCACAGATGTTAGGAACTATCAGGCTGAGTGTGGGTGGAGACTGTCAAGTTTTAAATAGCTTCCCTGCCACCCTGGCACAGACAGCAAAGAAAATGTTTCCACATGACACGCTTCCAACCAAAATTTCCTACGAGGAAAAATAAAAGCCCAGCTCTCTGCCTCTGAAGAGGGCACTGGCTTTGATTCATAAGGTTGGCATTTGATCTGACATCAGCACCTTGCAGGTGCATTGTGGGTAGGTGAGTTGAGGGTCGGCTCCCCCTCCCCCTTCTGGTTGAAGATGCAATCCTGTTGGTGGATAGATACGTGGACGCTATTTTTTCCTGCTGGAATCCATTTTAATTTAGCTCCTGATTCATATTTCATTCATTCTCCAAAACCACAAAACCGGGATAGGTTTACAGCATGCACTATTTGAGCGAGACACAGAGGGGGTGAAGCAGTGGCAACAGAGCAGGTTGTTTCCCTGGTACGTTTCCTGGTGGTGAAAAATAAAAACTTGTTTTGTTTTTTTTGATGGGGATTAACCTGCTTTTTATCTTTTCCCTTATCAAGGCTAATTTCCTCTTGTGGATTTGACTTTGCTGTTGTTTCCACCTGCTTGTAACAGCCTGGAAAATAAATGTATTTATTCTTTAATTCCTTCCTGAGAGAGTTTTTTGTTTGTTTGTTTTTGGTTTTTGAATATCCAAGTATGTTGCAACTCTTCATGGGAGAGTTATAAGAACTATAAAAACACACTGGGATTTTAAAAATTCCTTTTTAAAAAAAGGAAAAGTATCCTAGAGAAAAATTGAAAATTTGGTCTCATTTTTCTTTTGGTGGGGTAAAGGAGCAAGAGTTCAGAGTTAAATTTAATTGAGGAATTTCCCTGGGTTTTCGGTCATTCAGCTTTTGAAACTGTGACCACAACGGACAGTTTAGCTGCAGAGAGAGACTGACATGAAAATTCCCCTAGGCAACTCTGTAAACGTGTTAGCCCCAGAGGTGGCCATGAAAGCACTCAGAGCAAGATCAGAGTCAGTGCAAGTGCAGCACCAGCACAGGAAACTCTGGCCATTTGGAGGCAAAGTTGACCAACGAGTACAGCGGTTTGCAAAATCCCAGAGCTGCCAAAATTAAACTCTGAGGTCACCGTGGAAGGCAACCAATGGCCAGCAAGCTCAGAAGTTCAGAGATGCCCGAGACGAGTTCCCAACAACAAGTGTGGCCGATGGTCACCAAATATTATTAAGGATGTAGAGAGGAGGGGGAAATATCTCTGCAGAAGATGCCCAGCTGGTAAGGAGTGACTGTGATGCTCAGGTCACTTGATGAATCCCATTGGCCAAGCCCCTGGAAGACCCCACCCATTTGCAAGTGTAAAATAAGTCTCTAAAGTTCTATCTCTTGTATCACTTGACCTTATTGCATTTAGCCTGCTGGCTTTATATATATTTATTTGTTTTGTTTTGTTTATCCCTGAAGAGGGATCGGAGGAAATGAATTTTGAACCTGCACCATACACCACCTTGCAATATTACCCTGATCCCTGCATGCAGCGGTGAGTTGGAGTGTGACATATGTTTCTCCTATCACAGATTTGATCCGAGTGCCTTGTGTAATTATTATCTTTTCTGCTAGCATGCAGTGGCAGCTGAGCTGCATGGGGGAAAAATGTGCCACTCGCTTCATGCTCGGTGAAGCTGATTATTATTTTTGGCTTTCTAAGTGGTTATTGTTTAATTATAGGCATCCGTTTAAAATATCTCCCCTTTCCTCTTTGGCTACAGAAAAGATATCTGATAAATAATGTGAAAGCCAACAATATTTTAGCTTTGCGCTTGTGGTTAAACTATTACTGTGCTTTGAGAAGTGTCAAAAGTACTTTTTAAATGAAAAGGCTCCTGAACAGAACATAAGCATTAGTAGAATACCTAGAGTTCTGGGTATTTAAAAGACGAATCAAGTAAATTGCGGAGAAGATCCAAACTGTAGAAGTTTTTTGCTATCTTACTCAGATACAGTCATTTCCAAAGAATATTTTTGTGCGCTGCTTAATAGTGAACATTGTGGCTAAACAACAACTCTTCTTTTTAGTGTTGTTAAGCTATTTTATAGCTTTCCAAATGATAATAAAGCATGTCACAGAATGGGGTCTCAGTTTATCAGATTGTTTGTTTCTTCTAACAGGCGCTTGCTATATTTGAACATGCAAATGACATGCAGACGCTATTTTTCCAGTCATAAAGTGAGGAGAGGTGAAGTCCTTTCATTGTGATCTCTTGTGGAGACACTCCTTGAAGGATAGCTTCTGTCTGGATTATGAGAGCCTCTTGGCCAGATACTCCAGGGTTAACTCATCCTTCAGCGCTTTGCCTAATGAAGGCTGCTTATGTTGCAGGGCTGTCTGTTTAAGTAAGTGCTTGGTTACTGTCACATAACCCAGGGGATTATAGAAGCTTCGTGATCTCTTTTTCATTAACAAGATTTGCCATAATGTGTTTCTCTTTCCCTACTCCACGCTGATACGTATCCAGGGCTTGCCCCATGTGATGAGCCCTGTGGGCAGTGTGGAAAACTGGCAGGGGGAGAGAGAGAGCCTGAGGTTTGAGGGAAGGAGGAGGGCTAGTGGTGAGAAATAGCAAGCACTCCTTGGCTGCGCTGCCTTCATTGGGGAATGTGGAACATAGCAGGAGGATATTGGTTTCCCCTGTGAAACCTTCCACAACAGAAGTTGTATTGCTCTTGAGACAAACTTCGCCAAATTCTGATCTCCATGAAATCTGTGCAATCCCACTGACCTCTGTGAGGGTGTGCTTGGTGTGAAAGAAATACAGTGAGAATACGTACACAAGCAGAAGATTTCTGATGATCCCAAAGAGCTCTTTAATCGATCAGACAAAGGCAGAATCAGATCTAGTGCCTGGAAGGCAAGGCTGACCACATTCAGAGTAGAAATCAGGAGCAAATATTTAAAAGTGAGGGTAATTAATCTCTGGAACAACTTGCCTACGGATGTGGTGAATTCTCCATCTCTGAAAATCTTGAAATCAAGAATGGACCTCTGTCTAAGATACATGCTGTAGTTCAAGCAGAAATTCAGGGCTTCACTGAGTGAAGTTATCTGGCCTGTGTATCCAGGAGGTCAGTCTGTCTTAATGGCCCCTTCTGGCCTTAAAAATCTATTTAAAAGTAAATCCTTTGTCTATAGCTTGTGGTCCAAGCTTTGCGCCTTATGGTCACGCTGAATTTTTGCAGATACATGTATAATAGTGTGGGAGGAGGGCGCAGGGTGATTTGGGACTGGTAATGTTTGACAGCCCTTGATATCAGGTCCGCGGCTCAAGTCCAGCCCAGGTGAGTAATGCCCACAGGTCGTAACCATCTCATGGCTATTTGCATGGCATGAGAGGTGAGTTCGATCCAGTTCCTAGCATTCCAAGTCTGCATTATAAAAGCCACCCCTACCATTGGTCCCTGTGTTGGCAGGCTCAGCAGAGAAGCCAAGGTCCACATCTTTTTCCTTCTCATTCCTCCACAAGGGGCAGGGCATGTTGACTGAACTCCGAGTGGGCACGCTTATCTTAGAATCATAGAATAGCAGGGCTGGAGGGGACCTCAAGAGGTCATCTAGTCCAATCCCCTGCTCAAAGCAGGACCAATCCCCAACATGAAGGCAATTAGGTTAGTCAGGCATGACTTGCCCTTGGTGAATCCTTGCTACTGCCTGAGCTGTGCTGATCCTGTGGGTAAGAGGATGTAACAGGATCTTTCATAGGGAAGCTGTTTGGGATTTTTCCAATGGAAGTTTTCTGTTGGAAAATGCTGCTTATGAAATTGAAATGTTTCACAGGAAATATCTGTTATTAAATGTTTCCTTTGGATAAGGTCAAAATGCTTCTTTTTGACCTTTATATGAGGATGATATTCTTTATATAATACCCAGTAGAACACCAAAATGAGAAAGTTGGAAGGAAGCATTTTAACTACATTGAAATGAGATGATGCATCAGTATCATTGTTTTGATATTTCCTAAATGAAATCCAGGGGAATTTTCAAAATGTCAGAATTTCCCCCCTAATGGAAGTTCCAAGTTGCAACTAGCTCTACGTTATGGACCCCCCCACACACGCACACCTCTTTTTTAATAAAGATATTTAGTGCTAAGTATGCAAATCCTGCTGCAATTAGAACTGTTTCTCACTTTGATTTAGGGCATTTTCTTAAACACGGCCTCCTTGTTCCTGGGTGATATTTCAGCCACGTGTCCATGGGCTCCCTCCAGCACAGGAATTCCATGCTGATTCTGGTGTGCCTGGCCAATGTGTTCCCAGGGTCTGGGGCAGTGGCAGGGAAAGTGCTCTGTGGGTTTATGCTTCCTTTGCCATTGAGTGCTAAGAACTGTGGCTTTTAGAGTTTTCCTCCACGTCTTTCCATTATGCTGTCCCCAAACCTCTCCAGTATTACAAGGGAGATTGAAAGGCCAATGATGTGAGATGAGCCCCATGGAGTTTCCTGGGCCAGCAGATGAGTAGAATGGGGCCCTGTAACATTAACAGTTATTTCATTAATAATACTTACATATAGCACTTGTTGTCCAGAGGTTTCTAAACCCTCAAGGCGGGGTGATTGTGGCACAGGTTGGTGAAGGGATATGCCAAAGGTCATACAGTCAGTGGCAGAGCCTGGAATAGACCCCCGAGCCCTCTGATTGCCCAGTTCAGTGCTGGCTGTCCTCGACCACTCTGCTTCCTGTCCTACCTTCCTGACGCCCTTGTAGCCAGCTCAGGGCAAGTACCCATCTCACAACACTTCTGAGGCCATTTACCACCTGCTAATTGCGGCAGGTGAAACAGAGAGGACTCGTGGGTCACAATAGCAGAGATGAGCTGGACTAGCTGCAGCATATGGACCTGCCTTGAGAAGCAGAATATACTGCCATGAGCACTTCAGTGCTCTGTGGCCTGAGCTCATGGCCTGGATAAAGAAATGGACCATTTGACTGGTTTATTCCCTGTACAATAGTGAAGACGTCCAAGGCAGAGCATGTAAGCAGGCTGCAAAAGGAGCAGTGAGCAGAAGAGGCATGTGGCTAAGTTGTTTCACGTTTTTCCTCAAAAGGATAAGACCCCAATGGCAAGTTAATGTCAAAACCAATTAATTCAAACAATAAAATAAAAGGAAGGGTTCCATGTTTGTTATATTCCAAGAAACGCTCTATAAAGAGTCATTCATTAGTTATAAAGGTAGTTTAACTCTCTGGCCCAGATCCAAGGTACTTAACCACATACATAACTTTAAGCACACGATTAGTCTCAGTGATCTATCTACTCACTGTAGTCCATGGAACTACTTGTCCATAAAATTACACATATTCTTAAGTACTTTCCTGGATCAGGACCTTAGATATACTAGTAACAGGTATTATAGAAAACCTACAATAGTTGTGAGTCATCAAATAATCTACTTTAAAATAGATGGGGGTTCCACCTTTCAAGAAGTGTCTGCCTAGCTGCAGTTGAAAGCTACTAATGTAAAACCAGGAAGGCACTGTAATTATGATCAAAGTCCCAATGCTTGGAGCTATATAATTAGTACTTTTCTCCAAGCCACTTTTTTCAGCTTAAGTCTAGATGTGGGAGTGATGTTTACAGATAAGTCTCTCATGGTTTTGGAAATGATGGTCATTAGACTGTACTTTACCTAGAAACTCTGCTCCCTTTGGATTATGTTTTTCTTTGTAAGAGACGCACCTGTTAGGAGAAACAGATTAACATCCTGCCTGTCCTCACATCTGGCTCCCTCTTCGCTCATGTGAGTGCAAAATCTGTTGTCTCAAAGTTTCTAATTGCTGGCATTTCATAGGTATTTACTGGGGCAAACACATCCTTGGTGTAATTCCATTAACATGAATGGACTCAACTACAAACTGCTCTTTCTTCTTTAATTTCAGGCCATATAAATCACACTGCTGATTGGCTTAGAGCCCACCCTTCTAAAACTCTTACTAATTGCTTGGGCTTGAGAAACAGTCCTTGAATCTCATTGATAACTTCTAATCCCTGTTGAGTCTATGCCAGAAATATGGTTTCTTAGGCTTGGTCACAGTCTTCTTTGACCAAAATACAGATAAATGTTGAAGTTTTTTTTAAAAAGAGGTTAATGGAAAAATCTTCTTCCAGAAATTTGTTAGGGTGCATGGGAGAATGAGGCAGAAGAGTTTTCATAGCTTCTTTTAAATGAGTGACCATGACTTAGGTTCATGGATTTCAATTATTGGAGAGATGTGGTCTCAGCATCAGTCTGGTAACAAAAACTCCTGAGTTTCTTAGATTCATACAAGGGTCCATTGTGATCATCTAGTCTGACTCCCTGTAGAAGACAGACCAGAGAACATCCCAAAATAATTCCTAGGGCAGAGCTTTTAGAAAAACATCCAATCTTTAAATTGATCGGGGATAGAGAATCCACCACAACCCTTGGTAAATTGCTCCAATGCTAAATTACTCTCACGGTCAAAAATGTGCACCTTCATTCCAGTCAGAGTTTGTCTAGCTTCAACTTCCAGCCATTGAATCACGTTATACTTTTCTCTGCTAGATTGAAGAGCCCATTATTAAATATTTGTGCCCCATGTAGGTGCTTATAGACTGTGATCAAGTCATCCATTAACCTTCTCTTTATTAAGCTATCTAGATTGAACTCCCTGAGGCAGGTTTTCTAATCCTTTAATCATTCTTGTGGCTCTTCTCTGAACCATCTCCAGTTTATCAACATCTTTCTTGAATTCTGAGCATCAGAACTGAACACAGCGTTCCAGCAACTTTTGCGCCAGTGCCAAATACAGAGGTGAAATAATCTCTCTGCTCCTACTTGAGTTTATGCATCCAAGGATCGCATTAGCTTTTTTGGCCACAGCGTCACACAGGGATCTCATGTTCAGCTGATTATCCACCATGACCCACAAATCTTTTACAGAGTCGCTGTCTCCCAGGATAGAGTTCTGTAAGCATGGCCTACATTCTTTGTTCCTAGATGTACACATTTACATTTAGCCATATTAAACCGCATATTGTTTGCCTGCCCCCAGTTTATCAAGAAATCCAGATCACTCCAAATCAGTGACCTGTCCTCTTCATTATTTACCACGCCCCCAATTTTTGTGTCATCTGCAAACTTTATTTAATTCTAATCATTACGTCATGTGTGTGCTTGGGCAAATAGCTTAACTTCTCTGCTGTAACTCTCTCATGCATGGAATAAGAAAACAATGTTTGTATACTTGTTTGCCAAATAGAAGTGTTGTGAAAGTTAATGCTTATAAGGTACTTGGCAAGTGAAAAGCCCTATATGTAAGTGCTCATTATTATTCACCTTGAGTAATAAAACAGATTTCTATGTCTGTGTAGGAAGGAGGCCCATTTGGGTCAAAAATGCAGGCCCCACCTTGTAATCAGTGACAGCTGAGAGTTATGCACAGCACAGAGATGTGTGCTGTGTCCCTTGTCCAGCTGTGAATCCAAAGGAAAGTTATTCATTCAGTGGACCAATAGTCAGGACCGGCCCTAGACCAAATGATGCCCCAGGCAAGAAGCGTCTTCAGTGCCCTTCCCCTCAATTTGTTAAACTTTTGAATATCTTATCTTGTATTGCATTTGTAGCCTGTTTCATGACTTTGATGCACGATTTGCATGAATGATTTATCCCTGTCATATGAGACGATAAATTTGTGAACAGCAAAAACAGCACTCCTAGCCCAGCGCCCGCCAAGCCACCTGCCCCTAAATCTGGCCCTGCCTGTAGTAATTCTGGCACAAGTTGCTCATATTTCTATTTAAGACAAGCTGAGTGATATGATGGTGAACTGTTGTCAGAATAATATTTAAACATAGTAGCTGAAAAGAAAATCAATACCTCACTCTGGCAGACAGAGCTAATCTGGTTCCACAGATTTCTTGCTTGTAGACAGTTGTACTCCTTACTGCTCACCTTAGCATACATACTACTATGCCAGAGCAGAACAATCATCTAACCAGTCTGGTATCCTGCTTGAACTGAAAGCACCAAACCCAAATGAAAAAAAACATGTGACTTGTTATTAATGTATGTCTGACAGCACCTGCTAGGCACTAGGTGCTTTCCAAGCACATAAGGAGGATGGTGTCTGCTCCTGGTGACTAGGGTGATCAGACGTCCCAATATTAGAGGCTTTGTCTTATATATGCAACTGTATCCCTCCTGCGCCCGAAAAAAAGTGTCCTGATTTTTCACACTTGCTATGTGGTCACCCTACTGCTTAAGCCCTGGCCAAAACTGCCAGTGACTTCAATCAGAGCTGGACTGAGCTTGCTCCACCGAGGTGAGGGGTGCAGGAGAGCTGGTTTTCCTAACCCCTCCCCCCTACCCACCATGGGAATTGCTTGAGTCTGAAGACTTCTGAGCCCTTGTAGTTTGTATTCTAGCCAGTGTAACTGTGGGGGCTGTTCCCCTTAGTAGGAGTCTTTAATAGTGGCCAGACATTCCTAGGGCACATCACCACCACTGCACTTAGATTTGCATGAGAGTTCACTCTTGGTGTGTTACAGTCAGGTGAAAATTTGGCCATAGGTGTCACAACAGGAGCTGCTGGGTGGTGAAAATGTTTGAAATCAGGTCCTAACTCTTTTTAGACCCTTATACCAGTAAATTATTTGCTTTGATAACACCCTGTAGCAGTGAGTTCTACAGGTTAACTGTACACTGCATAAAGAGTCCAGCAAAACCTGTTTCAACTGGCCACTCTAAGAACCGATAAAAATCAGTGTGTTGCTGAGATGCCCTAACAAAGGGGGAACTCAAATGAGTGACAGGACAACTTTTTTTCCACTACATGCATCTGACGGAGTGGGTATTTACCCACGAAAGCTCATGCTCCAAAACGTCTGTTAGTCTATAAGGTGCCACAGGATTCTTTGCTGCTTTTACAGATCCAGACTAACACGGCTACCCCTCTGATACAGGACAACTTTAGGCTCCTGATGTCAATGTTTTCTTGTATAGGTTTCACTATTTTTTTTTAAATGTTGACGTCTGCTCATTGTTACCCCCTTCTTCCTGTATTGTGAAAGTGCAACAGAACACAGGATAGGTCTTCTCTGTACCAGACATTACTGCGAGCCTTCTTTCTCTTGAGAAGAATAAACCTTTAAATAATCTTGGTCCTTTTACATTTCTCTGTTAATAGAAACCCCGCTCTCTCTTCCCGTCCGCCCACCCTGGGTTTGTGTTGCCCTTTTCTGGACCTCTTTTCTCTTTGTTAGGGAGACATTTTTGTGTGGTGGATACCACATTCTTTTCATAGTCATTGCCAAAGTGCTTAAAGTTTTTGCCTTAAGACCTCACGCAAACTGCCCAGAATGTAGTAAGAAGGTGCCAGTCTGCTTGGAGATCTCTTTTGTGTTCCTCAAGGGATTGAAGTGGAAGTGAGTGGTCTGTTGTCTCTGTTTTTTCTGGCTCTAAAAGGGGATGGATGGAGAATTTATAAAGTCTTCGGTGTGGTCCTTTTTGCTCTGGGGACAGAATCCTTGATTCACGGATCCTTCCCCACCTTTCCACCTTCAGCAAGGCTGAAAAAATTAATGAACCAGACACTCAGTGGCTCATCTGTTTAGATGGGCTCACGATGTTCATGGTAAAGGCCGTGAATATAATATCCCATTTATTTGCATGGTCCCACCCTGCTAATAGTTAACTTGCCATGTCTTCTTTCTGCAGCCACAATGATTTACAGCCCCGGATCAGTCTTTTTTAGCTGCAAATAAAAGAAAAGGCCCAGGTTTGGGCTGGATTTATAGGATGACCACTGTGTGCACTTTGGAGCAAGGTGGGGAATCCACCCAATTCCTGCTCTGTAAGCATTTCTATTCATATTAGGTTTTACAGTGGTTCTTCTCCTGGCCCCCCACCCACACCTTCCCTGTGCTCAATGTTATATTTATATTCTTGGAAATACCCTCTCAGTCCCTTCAGAACAGTACAGGCCAGATTTACAAATGTATTTAGGCACCGATGGAGGCAAATGGGCACCTGGTGCCATTTAAAAAGTGCCAATGTCACTTAGGTGCCTATATCCCATTGGAAGCCAATGAGAGTTAGGTGCCTAACTTGCTTAACAGTTTTGTAAATCCTACTAGGCTTCTATCTGCATTTTTAAGTGCCCAAATACCTCTTTACATCTGATCCCGTGTGCTTAGAATTTTAACAGGAGCTGCTGGGAAATGCACCACTGCTACAATGGGGATCCCGAAAGGGAATCTTTTCTTTAACATGTGGCTCTTCAGGCTAGAAGAAATATGAGACATGGCCCAAATTACTGCCTGAATTCGCCAAAGCCAGGAGAAGAAAGCTGGGCCCATGACATATCATAGAAGAAAACCAGCAGGCATGTGACCTTGGACTCAGACTAAAATACGAGTACTAAATGAATCTGGCTTTCCAGGGAAATAGAACATCGATGGGCTAAGTCACTTCAGAACATCCTCAGGTGTAACGATGCCATACCAGGCAGGGTGTCGAATGACTGGCTCGTGTGTGGTCTGCATGCCGCTTGCTTAGAAAGTGCCTGTTGCTGCCTCCCTTACTCTGTGTTAGCAGTACCTTACTCAGCAAGTATTAGTGGGCAGTACTTATGGAGGAAGGTACTCCACACCCTGGGGCAGAATTCAGCCCAAATTGATTGCCGGCATCAAATACTGGCGTGACTTTCTCTTCCTGTCTGACAATGACAGCTGGGCAATGCTTTTCCGATTTAGATTTTTTTTTAATGAACTGGTTTGGTTAAATTAAAATGTCGACAGAAAAAGCCCCTAAAAAATTCTGATGCAAATGAAAATATTTTTGATGTACCAATTATAATAATAATTAGAGCTGTTTTGGGGTGTTCTTTATCAGCTATAGTACACATCAACAAATCTGAAAAATGAGGAAGAAAAAAATTCATTTTTTCCCCAGCTCCAGCGATAAAGAGTTGTTAATACTCATCTTTTTTTCTGTTTACATCATATACCTATATAACTTCATGTATATTCTAAATACCTGATTGTATCACTGGCCTTCTTGCTATGACTTCTAAACAGACTCCAGCTCCTTGCATAGAGATGTAGGGCTCCTCTGTTAGGTGCTTGACCCTCGCACGTGGTACTATATAACTATTGCTGATTCATGGTTAGTAGGTGGATTCGGTTAGGTCCCTCTGCGTATGAGGAACAGCTGCCTGTAGGGAAAAACTCTGAACTAAATATTCTTATTTTAGAAAGCAAAATAAGAATATTTTAAAATTTAAAAAAACAAAACAACCCTTCTCTATGGGAAGGCTCCATCTTCCATTGGGATAAAGCAATAGATGCCCTGGCACTAGCCACAAGCACGTTGAAGAACTGCACAAAATAGAAGTTGGCAACGTGCAGCTGAAATAAACATCCCACGTTTGAAATGCTCAGCTATGTGTCATAGATCCTAGACAGCTAATGGCGATTCTCCTGTAATGTAGGAAGCATGTTCCTGTGCTTTTGGAGCAGGAGGATCTGGGTCCCACCCCTGCTGAGTGGTGCATAGCTTAGTGACCACCAGGAAGTCTTAGTTGTAGAACTGATAGCCATAAGCATTCCCAAATCATGAGTCAAGCACTTACGTCATGGGATCAGTTTACAAATCATAAGATTAAAAACAAAAGTTGTGTTCTTTGCATTTACCTTTTAACTTTTGAGCCTTTTGGGTTCACTTTTGCAAGCTTTTCTCTACCACCATGAGGCAAGAAACTAACATTTTTTAAAATCAAAGCTGAGATTCTGGTGTATTCACATGATCCCAGGAGCTAGTGCTTTAAAAAAGCACCAAATATCATGAAACTCACCATAAAATTGTGAGAGTTGGCAATACTACACGTGTTTACGGGTTCATTGTGATAGAGGGCCCAGTCCTACAAACATATACTACCAGGCATAGTTGCAGCGGTGAAGGAATCGGAAGCACTTCAGGTAGCATATAGCAGTAGACTGACAGAGTTTGTAGCAGGTAGCTTGCTAATTAGTTTCTGAAAACCTGCCTGCTTTTACTCCTTTTTTATATTTTTGTCCTTCAAAAGCCCTCACCAAATGTAGCAGAACATCTTATTTTCTGTTGTCATCTACCAACTAATGGGAATAATTTTATTTTGGTTGGTTTGTTTTTATCCTCCCAAGCTGGATTTCAGCTCATTGGGGGTGGGGAGGGAAATCAGCTAAGCGGAAGAAGCCAGCTCCTCTGCACAGAATAAAATGACAAGAAACAGAATCAAGACCTTGCATGTCCATCTGCTTTGCTGGTGTTTGTTTTGCATTTTAATAATGATGCACTAGGAGACAAGAAGCTATGTTTTACAACTTCCCTCTTATACTGAAAGATGGGAATTTGCAACATTATGATGATTTTTTTTATAGCAATTCAGTGTGATCAGGCAAATATGAGCGAGGAAGTTAAATAAATCTCCAGAACAATTTACGGAGCCAGAAATTTGTGTGATGAAAGCCATGGCTATGTTCTGAAAAGCAGGTGCCTATGGGAGCCAAAGTCTTACCTGGCGGAGCTTACAATGTCAGAAAGCTGTGAGCAGGGGATGGTATAAGCTGTATAGGTGATGTTCTGTGTCTGGGGACTCTGTCCCCTTCTCCTAAGATTATATGTATGAGGGTGAATGCCCAGAGGCCGTATATAATGTGACAGTGCCAAGAACCAAACGTAGCCAGCATGATTTCACCTGCCATGCTTCCTTCATGGCGTGGGTCCCCTCTTTATACTAGAGCATGATGTCATCTCTCCAGCCTGTCTCTCTGGCCTTCTCAATGCCCCTGAATTTAGAGAATGTCTGTCTTGCGTGACCCGGGATAACAACAACTCAGCACCTGCTGTCCAGTGTGCTCCAGTGTCTCATGTCCTCACCAGTGTACAATCTGCAGAACTTCAAGCACTTGTGTAAACAAAGCCTGAGATTTGTTTGGGAGGACTTTTGGGATAACCTGATTCCATCACACTTCAGAAAGCGTCTAGTCGCAGGAAAATAAAAACATTCTACGCTAGGTGGACTGTGTAAGTCACCTGGGGCAGGGTTCTCCACGACTGGTCCATGGACCAGCACCACGCCCTGAGATCTCCCAGACACAGTTTAGGAAGGCAGCAAACCAGTCCCTTGTATCAAAAAGGTTGAGAAACACTTGCCTAGAGAACGTCTCCTTGGACAAACAGGGAAGAGGCTGCCTTCAGAAAATCCACTCTGGGTTTTGTATTGAGCTCAGTGTTGGCTGGGACAGATCCTGGGGGAGCTAGACAATGCTGAACACACTGCAGGAGCAATCCGCTGAGCCCACCCTCTGTTTCCCTCACAAGTGGCGTTCCCATCACCTGGGCAGAAGAGAGTGCTGCAGTATACAACAGGGTAAGGAGGCAGAAAGGAGCTTTGTGGCTATAGCTCAGCGTCCACATTGTTTCCCTTCAGGCTTTTGTATGAGTTTATTGCTTGTGAAAGGGCCTGACCAGAGGGACCTGGAGGCTGATCTTACTTGGCCAATGCACCGGTACATAGACAGTAGCAGTATAAGCGTCTCCCACAGGGACCTGCCAATGTGCAACAGAGCCTCCTTGGCCTCCAGAGGAAACATGAGCTGAGGGTGTGACTAGGGTGACCAAACAGCAAGTGTGAAAAATCGGGCCAGGTATAATAGGAGCCTATCTAAGAAAAAGACCCCAAAATTGGGATTGTCTCTATAAAATCAGAACAGCCGGTCACTCTAGCTGTGACTGAGCACTTGTACGTCAGGCACTAGGCATGGTCCTCTGCATTAACCAGTGCAAAGTACCCAGCTCCCTGCAGGGCAGCTCAGCTCGCACAACACTTACACAACTAAGTGCTCAGTTTTATGCACTCTGAGTAGTTCTAGGGGCTTCAGTGTCTTGGCAGGTCCCTCCCGAGTTGTAAGTAACTGCACAAAGTAAGAGGGGTGGGGCCTGGGCATGGAATGGGCTACACTCTGTATAGGGTATGTGAAATACTTTGGGAATTTCCTTCAAAAGATTCCATATAAATGTCCAATATTTAACTGTGCAGTGATTCCAGCAGAGCTTGTCTGTATAGACCAGTGGGTCTCAACTAGGGTACGCATACCCTTGGGGGTGCCCAGAGGTCTTCAAGGGCGTACATTAATTCATCTAGAGATTTGCCTAGTTTTACAGCAGGCTACATAAAAAGCACTAGCGAAGTCAGAGCAAACTAAAATTTCATACAGACAGTGACTTGTTTATACTGCTCTGTATACTATACACTGAAATGTAAGCACAATAATTTATATTCCAATCGATTTATTTTATAATTATATGGTAAAAATGAGCAAGTAAGCAATTTTTCAATAACATTATGCTGGGACACCTTTGTATTTTTGTTTGATTTTGTAAGCAAGTCGTTTTTAAGTGAGGTGAAACTTGGGGGTACGCAACACAAACCAGACTCCTGAAAGGGGTACAGGAGTCTGGGAAGGTTGAGAGCCACTGGTCTAGACTGTGTCTGTGTTCGTGTGCACTAAGCAGAGGATTACAAATACCTGATGAACTAGAAGCTATCTATTAACCATAGACCCAGGACATAAACTACATGTTAATCACATGAGAATTCCTGGCTCTCAGTCCTTTGCTCGGACCGGATCGTGCTTTCTGAGAAGTTACATTTACACTACGTACATTGGTGTATACTGTGCCTCTCCCTGCTCCAATACACTCATTATTTAACTGGGTGTGTTTTTAATTGCAAATAAAGTTCCTCTTCCTTAACATTGTTATTCTGTGGGATGAATATTCCATTGGTCTTTAGTCCACAATAGCTGATAGTTTGGGCCCTACTACATTCACAGCCATGAAAAACATGTCACAGACTGTGAAATTTGGTCTACCCCCACCCCCGAAATCTGGTCTTTTGTATGCTTCTACCCTATATTATACTGATTTAATGAGGGGAACCAGCGTTTCTCAAATTGGGGGTCCTGTCCCAAAGGGGAGTTGCAGGGGATCGCAAGGTTATTTTAGAGGGCTCATGGTATTGCTACCCTTACTTCTCCACTGCCTTCAGAGCTCGGCGGCTGCAGAGCGGCGACTGTTGGCTGGGCGCCCAGCTCTGAAGGCAGCGCCCCGCCAGCAGCAGCGCAGAAAAAAGGGTGGCAATACCATACCATGCCATCCTTCCTTCTGCGCTGCTGCTGGTGATGGCTCTGCCTTCAGAGCTGGGATCCTGGCCAGCAGCTGGTGCTCTCCAGCCGCCCAGCTCTGAAGGCAGCCCATTGCCTGGAGCAGTGCAGAAATATGGGTAGCAGGACTGTAACCCCCCTACAATAACCTTGTGACCCCCTCGATACACACCCACCACCCTTCCCTCTCCAGGACCCCTACAATTACAACACGGTGAAATTTTAGATTTAAATAGCTGAAATCTTGAAATTTACAATTTTTAAAATCTTATGACCATGAAATCGACCCAAGGGATTGTGAATTTAGTAGGGCTCTACTGATAGTTGCTCCTTTTTACCCACATTATCCTGTATTTTAAAAAAGACAACAATCACTTCCCAGATCCAATGGGCAGCCCCTCAGGGCCATGCCTATCCTGATTTGAACCAGACACTGTTGTAATTTAGCTGGAGGTGTCTGGTTCTCCTTTTTCTGTCCAGTTTCAAATGCGACCAGTCTTCACTGATGGAATTGCATAGTGTTAATTATGAGCCAGTTTCAAGTAAGTGACTATCTTGCTGAAGATCCGATGCAGTTGGCTGAATTGTCTTTACACTAACTACAATAAATAGTTTCCTATTCTGCATTGTGGTCTGTGTGTGTGAGAGAGAAAGACCGACAGATGAATGAAAACTGAGGAAAGCTGATTGCTAGAATGAAGGCTGGAAATGTTAAAAGTACACCCACCTCGAGTGCTGAATGCAATGGTCTGCTGTAAGTGCTGCAATCGGGTGACTGCCGCGCTCACAAAAAAGTGTCAACACTAATGACAGGAAAGCTTTAAAAGGGCTGAGCTTTTGTTCACAAAAGCACCTGAAAGTTTGGATTTTTAGCCAGACCCTATCCAAATCTGTCAGGTTTGCAAATCTTGGCTCTTGAAATCAATGGACAATTGTGATAGTTGCATGTACAAAGTAGACATAAAATTGTACTCACGGTATTGGCATGGCCCTACACTTTTGAAAATAGCCCAGGAAGTCTAGCAGTTTGTTTTTTTTAACTTTTACTATTTCCTGTTGCTTCAACGATCAGTTTAATAAGAAACACAATTGTTGTAATTTTTAAACTGTTCTAGGCATTTAAAAAAAAATCTAGCCCCCCTGACAATGTTTCTTTTGTAAATGAATGAATTCTGGGTCAAAGCCATTCTGTGATCACAGAACCCTGCCGCATAGTCGAGATCTCTGAGGCTCCTTGAAGGCTTGCTGGCTGCTTCTATGTGCACTTATTGAACTGTCTGGTGCAATCTATTATTAAAGACGGATCAGCAGGTTGCTTGTTGATGTTGAGTTAAGCGCTTGCCCAGAGGCATCGAAAGACTATTCCTTTTGATTTTAATTGTAGCTGTAAAATAGTTGTGAATGCCATTGTTATGAGAAACATGAATGTGTGACAGCTCCTTATTAAGCAGTAATGTCCCAGTAAAAAGAATATCCACACATGGCCATATTCTGCGTTGACTCCACCCTATGTTGGATAAATGCAAAACAGCCCAGAAGTTGCCCCACTGTATTTTAGAAATGTCACGATGAGGTAACTATGTTAATTGCAATAACTTGGGAGTCCATCTTGTCTTAGCTCTGTATCCATTACCCTTCTCTGCCTATCCAGACTGCAGCACAAACAGTACTTCTACAATCAAGTCTAAATGCTCTTTCTGCTCACTTGGTTGCAGTGTCATTGCAGCTGTTTTGGTCCCAGGATATGGGTGAGATATAAAAGATACTGTCCACCTCATCTGTTAACGTCCTTCTTTCATCATTTCCCAGGGGAGACTAGGAAGGTAATTAATATTCTTAGAGCTGTGGTGTAGTAACAGTTTGTTGGGCTACCTAGAAAGCGGCTGACCTATCCCAGGGCTTCCAGAACCAAAAAAGAAAAAAGTCTGTATTGGTCGGGGAAACAATGAGACATGGTGTTTGGTCACATTGGGGCTAGATTGCCTTGATGGGAGCTGCTGGGTGCTTCTGAAAATCTGCCCTCTATTTAGGTGCCTAAATAGGGGCTGAGGTCATGTTAAAACCTGGTCCCTTTTGTGAGTGCTGGGCACTGACACACCTGGCTCTGTGCTCCTGAGAATCCAGCCCAGTGGGGGGTGTCAGGTCCCGGGCCCCGGCGTGGCTAGGGGGCGCTAGCGCACACCGCTGTGTTGCTCTGCTAAGAGGCCTGTGGGGAGCAAGGTTCTGGGTGGAGGTTGCTGGCCTGCTGCAGAGTGTTAACTCGCCTGCTCTGCTGAGCACTGCAGGACGTGCTGGGAGGGGGCCTTTGAGCCTGCAGCAAGCAACACTGGGCCATTTCCAGGCAAACAGAGAGCTGGAGGTAGAGTCCTTGCATGGTTAAGAACACAGCTTAGGTACATTAATGGCTGCTACAGTTTAGATTCTTCTTGCTTTTGTCTCTTGTGGGGCAAGCAATGTTTCCTTTCAGTCTGCAGGAGTATGGTCATGATGTTGTTAGAGTTAGAGCCCTTTAGGGACCCAGTGCCAAGTGGAGGTTGAAGCTTTAGGAGAGAAGTACGGTGATGCAAACTCATGCATTTGGATTTAATTTAGGGGCGAGCTGTGTGTGTGCATGTGTAAGTCCATTTCATACTGTGCTGAATTTGCTTACATGAAGTTATGTTGCGGTCTAAGAAACTGTTGGATTGATTACCTGGACTGATTGATATTTATGTTGTGGCATTGTGCCAGCTCTGGACTAAATTTACAATACTGTTTGCAGTACAGTCAGCACTTGTGGATATTACTAATGCTCTCCCATGTCACTGGGCATGTTGTGTACGTAGGACCAAACCCAGGGCCCCCAAGGGGCTTAATGGGAGTATGTGTGAGTAAGACCAGGGTAAAACTCAGGAAATGGCTCATTGTCACTGTAATTGCTTCAAATGGGAAAATAACAGGTGGAGGCTAAACCTAACTAAAACAGACAAATACATGTGGCTCAAACAAAATGTCCTTCTGTTCTTTTTGATTTGTAGGACCATAGCTTCTAGGAGCCCTGGTTGTGGATCAAAACCCCGCTGTGCTAGGCACAAATACAAATTCTGAACAAAAAGATGGCTGCTGGGCTGTAAAGCTTCTGTTGTTTGGGGAACCCTGCATAACTCACGGGAACCTGTATCCTTAGTGAGTAATGCAGGCCCCCAAAACTAATAGCAGTAACACAGAATGTCTGATAAAGGGGTTCTTATCCCTTTGTTCTATGGGCAAAGCTTTCAAAACTATAGTCAAAATGTTCTAAGTTGGGTGCCATATTCAGGCAGGTAGTAATGTAGGAAATTGTGTGTTCTTAGCACCTCTGAAACTCGGGCCATTTATTTAGATGCTTGACTATGGATTTCAGTGCTCTTTTAGGAACTCTAGTTGAAAATACTAGCCTAGGGTTCCAAACTGTGTATCTTGAAACAGGATCAGCATCCAGACAGCTCTTACAAGAACACAGAACAGAAGGGAGTGCAGTCCCCTGCTATCACAGGAAAGGCCCTCATAGAATTCTGTTCATATTAGATTTATAATCAATTTCTGCTAAAACCCTGAAGCCACAGATGCTCAGGTATTAAGGTGATGAATGGTCTAGAAACCTATGAATAAACAATTATAAAGAAAAGAGATCTGAAGCTCTAGTTAAGTGGTTTTGTGACATTGTTGGACACTCCCCTCCTATTTGATAAGGAAAATTTTGGGCTGCTGGGACTGCTTTAAAAGATGAAAAGGCTGATGACAAAGTTCCAGTATCGCTGGACAGATATTTCAATGAGCAAATTTAGGGCATAAACAGATTCAGATAGAATGCAAGTTTCCAGTTTTGGTGGGGTTTTTTTCTGGAATTTGGATAAAATTTAGGGTGCGATTTTTTAAATCACTTATGTAACTTGGGAGTCCAAGTCCAATTTTCAGAGTTGCCTATGTGCTTTGGAGACTAAGTTCCACTGAAAGTCAAGTGCCAGGTGACTTTTGAAAATGGGACATAGACTCCTCAGCACCTACCTAGGTGCTCATGCAAATTTTACCCTTTTGTGCTTTTGTTCTGCAATGTAAGGAAGATTTTCAAACCAAATATTTTGCCTTTTTCTTTTGTTAGGAGGAGGAAGGTTAAAAAAAAAAAAACAACGGATTTTATTTTGAGAGCATTGAATTTGAATTTTCCATTAACTTGAAGATTTTTCCCCCCAAGAATGTTGTGCAGATGAGAGCTTTTCCTGTGTTAAATAAAGTTCTCCCCATCTGCAGCTGGACAGCGTTATTAAACATCTCAACAACACACTTGGGGACAGGATCTATGAGAAAAGTGTGTGTGTATGGAGGGAGTATTTAAATTTCAAAATTGCAAAAAAAATTATTTTTATGATTTAATAAATAAAAGACTGGTGAGTAGGTTTTTTTCTTAAAATCGAAAACTGGAAACCCTCTCTGTAACATTTAACTGCTAGAGTGGTAGTACTGAGACCAAGTTCTTATGTAGCACTTTTCATCCAAGCACTTTACAAACATCTTTATCATTGTTTTACAAATGGGGAAACTGAGGCACAGAGCAACATGACTTGCCCAACATCATCCAGCCAGCCAAGGGCAGAGATGCTGTTAGAACCCTGGTTGCCTGATCCATAGGCCACTGCTCTTTCCACTTGGCAGCACTACCTCTACCAACTAAAGAAATGCCCATAATACCTAATGAGAGGAGGTCACGAGTGACAGTTGTCAGGATGATTATGATGAAGCATGGAGGGCAGAAGTCCCAGTCCTCCATGGTTTGCTGGTGCCTTTATTATGGCTTTTCCATTCCACCTGCAGACGTGGCTGTCCTTGGAAGGCAGAGGATGATTCCTTGCTCTCAGCTGTGGTGGATCCCTCTCTGAGGGGACCCTCGCTGCCCACTCCGATCAGGTTACTGTCACGTGGTTGCAGTCAGTAACAAGGTAATATGCAGTAAGAGGGTGACATGAACTGGAAAGTGTCATGCCTCCTATGGGTACAGTAACATCCCCGATGACTGTAACTGAAAGATGCTGGTGAATAACAATAATTTTTCAGTTTGTGGATGTGTTCATTCCACAGCGGTTTTGGCTATAGCTAGTTTCACTGTTTCTTTTGTACAGTCAGTTTCTTCTTTGCAGAAAGAACCCTGACCCACAGGAGAACAAAACACCCCTTTCCTCCTCCTCTGAAAAAGGAATTAAAAAAGAAAATCAGGACATGCTATTAAAGATGGTTCTACCAGAAACCAGAATTGAAAAGTAGTCAGTGCCCCTTTAAGGATCTCTAGCTTCTCTTCTGGGCTATGCATGATTGATTCTGTAGAGATGCCTTCCTGTGTTACACAGATATTTTGCTTGTGTGTCTTGAGCCCAGTTCCTCTCTCCAGCTCTCCCCTGCCGTTGCCGCTCCCAGCTCTTGGTTTTGTTCTATGTGGGCAGTGCTTGGTTCACCTTGAGGCCAAGGAGTTCCTACTGGCTGATACAGCTCCTAGCCCTGTCCTGCGGCACTTCCATGCTCTTCCCTAGGGCACAATCAGTTTCCCAGCCCATAGATCCTGTCCTTGTCCTGATTCCCCAGGTCTCATCTGGTTTGAGTCTCTCCCCCCAAATTCTTTGCTGTTGTCTGTGTGTTTTCTGGGATGCTGGTAGCTGAGGATCTGGGAAAACTGAATCAGGCCCTAGCGACCCAAGAAATACTTGTGCTCTGGGTGGGTGTTTTTTTTTTTTTTTTGCTACGAAAACCTCCATTTTGTTGAGGGTTGCTTGCCCTTCTCCATAGTCACCATCCTCCCCCCCCCCCCCCACACACACCATGGCTACCTCCGTTTCCACCTGCAGGCATTTACAAAATAAAGGTCATGGGCCCAGAATGTGGTGGGATTGTCCCAAGGTATTTGGAGCAGATCCCTGAAGTTTGATGGCTGATTGAAACTACTTGGATCTGAAATCTGGGTTGGAAACCTAAGTAAGAATAAATAATTGTGTGCCATCCAATAATGCCCACTGCTGCTGGGCCAGGGATCCCCAGACACCAGTCTCTCTTGGGGTTCCATGAGTCAAGCTCCTGATATTCAGCAGTAGGCTGGGAAACAAGGGATAAAAATGTGTCATCCAAATTTGGGGTGGTTCTTTGTTTCACTCACATTGGTTCACTAGGCCTCAGTCCTGAGGCCTGTCAGGAAGTTTAGAAAGCGATGAAGTGTTGGAGGGGTGGGGGAAAGATTCAGGAAGCGTCTGATACCTAAAGTTAGGGTCTGAATCTCCAGCCTTTCACAGAATATGCAAGTGTTTGGATCCAAGGGTTTTGTATTGGCCTGTCTTGGAGTAGGAAACGATAGGAACATTCAGATCTGAGCCTCCCCAGGTGTTGGGGTGGAGGGCTGCTCGCACAGGGACCCATCCCTGATGCAGTATGCCTGTGTTTGGTTATTGCTGGCCTTTAATAAGCTCTTCCAGCGTGTATATTGGGGGCGGGGGGTGGGGATGAGCCTGTCCCACAGAGTTAGGGGAATTCCAGATGACACCGCTTGCCAGACGCTCTCACTTGTCCCCGGCTGCCAACTCCGCCTCCTTCTCTTCTTGCACAGCTGTGTGCTTCATTAAATAGCGATGTCTACAAATCACTGCAGTGTTAAAATGTAGAGCAGGGGGAATTCCAGCGCTCTGAACGCTGCCAAGTTCCTAGAGTTTTAGCAGCACACTCAGAAAGAACAAGGGCCCCCACCCCTTTCAAGAACTAAAAATATGACTATACCAAGATTTGGTCAATTATGTAGACTGCATTTGAATTCTGCTGTGGTTGTATCTTGTGCCTCTTCACATACTTGAATGGATTTCCTTGGGTCTTGCAGGGAGAGGCTAGTGTTTGGTTAGAATCGCGGCGGTCAGGCCTGAGACCACCGACTCCTCTCACTGTTGGCCAGCTTCTCTATTTGACCCCAGCCCTCAGGCTGTCGAAGGCGAATGCTTTAACCAGCTATGCCCTCTAGCCATGCATCTAGAGAGTGTTAAGGACTGGGTGAAGTGTAAAGGGTTAATTATTCAGGAAGGGCAGCCTATCTGGTTAAATCACTAGAGTGAGCCACAAGGGATTAGGATTCAAATCCTTGTCCTGTGAGCTCCCTATACAGTCTCTATGGCCAAGATGGGCAGAAGTGGGTACCTATCTGCGACACCTTAAAAGGGCCTGATTTTTCAGAAAGTGCAGGGCACCCGCTGCCTGAGAATCAGGGCCCTTTAAGGTGTCTCTAGTCAGGGATCCAGAATCACTGGTCACTTCTGAAAGTGTCTGTCTCTGTACCTCAGTGCCCTGCTGGCAAAATGGGGGAACTGCTACCCTACCTCACAGGAGGGTTGGGAGGACAACGTGATCTAAGTTTTGCAAGCTGCTCTGGTGTTGGGGGCCGGGTCAGTAGACATTTATTTGGAGCTTGGCTCCTGATTTGTAAATGGGGGGCAGGCTTTTTAGAAAACAGCTTTCTGGCCCTTTTGTTTTCCCTGAGATGCTGCAGCCTTTTTCATGTTATGTGAGCCCGTCCAAATGGACCCCAGCAATACCACGGGTCCTGGAAGAAAAAAAAAATGTTTGTCTTGGGGGAGAAGAAGGAAGCAAGAGCCTGTAACCCAAACTTTCCAGTCTTCAAAAACAGTTTGCTTTAGGGTGGGATCTGCTCTAGTTGTCCATCCTTGGCATGAATTATAAGCCCCCCATGAGACTCCTCCAGACTTCTATGCCATGGAGTTACGGAGTATAAGCCAAGGCAATTTTGTGTCAAGAGTTCATGCACTATTAGTGTTATACAGAGAAAATTCCTACCCCCTGCAAGAGGGCCTGATTTTCCAGAGATGCTGGAGTCAGTGTGAATGCTACAGGTCAACACCTCTGAAAAACAGATCATTAAGGCTTACAGCTTTGGAGTTCCCTATGATTTCTTATTCACATCTGTTCTCCTCATGTACTACATAAACCCCATATAAACCCTACAGCTAGCCTGATGGCAGTTCAGATCTTCTCATCCCTGACGCCTGTACTGAAGAGGGAAAAGCAAATAAACCCAGGCACATGCCTTGCTGAGGTGGTGTTTTTGGTTTTTCAATATCGTCTCTCAAGAACAAGGGTCCTCTAACTGGGGGTTGGGGCCCCTCAGAGGCTTGTGAGGTTATTACATGGGGGGTTGTGCGCTGTCAGCCTCCACGCCAAACCCTGCTTTGCATCCAGCATTTATAATGGTGTTAAAGCAACAAAGAATCCTGTGGCACCTTATAGACTAACAGAAGTTTTGAAGCATGAGCTTCTGACGAAGTGGGTATTCACCCACGAAAGCTCATGCTCCAAAACGTCTGTTAGTCTGTAAGGTGCCACAGGATTCTTTGCTGCTTTTACAGATCAAGACTAACACGGCTACCCCTCTGATACTTGACACAATGGTGTTAAAGGTATAAAAATATAATTATAAGTGGGGTCACACTAGAGGCTTGCTGTGCGAAAGGGGTCACCAGTATAAAAGTTTGAGAGCCGCTGCTCAAGAGGCAGATGGACTCAAGTATGGAGCTTTATCTCTTTATCTCTGCCCCAGACCCTCTCCTTTTATGAATACGAAGCACCGGGCCCTAAGGCTGGGTGTGTCTGGTCTCGAACACAGGCCTTCTTTCTCTAGGTGCTGTGGGCATAGAAGGGTTCTCTCCTTTCAGAAGTGTAAGTAAAATAGGCTTTTGTGCTCCATTTCACTAGTAATTTGTAAACAAGAACATGTGCACCAAGTAATGCTCCTATGGTAGGAATATCAACCCTGCCACAGTTACCGCAGCTGTTTTCTCTGTCATCATTTCTCTGATATCAGAAGTGGTGTTTCTGATTAAGAGAACATTGTGCCCTCTTTCTCCTAGGGTAGGAGAGGCAGAATTGTTGTGGGGGAATGAGTTGGTGCTTCTAGATTCTCTTGTCTCTTCCTGAATCCGCTAATGACTTGCCCTGGTGGTAAACTAGTCACTTAAGGCTTGATTGTCACATGTTCTGGGAATCCACAGCTCTGGCAGAAGTGAATAAGAACTGCAGTCGTTTAAGTATCTGATTTTCAGAAGTGCTACTCTGCTGTGCCTCATGTTACCATCTTTGTTTGTTTGGGTTTTTTTATTCCTGTCTGTGGGGAGGGTTAATATTTGCATGAAGTGGGCTGTAGCCCACAAAAGCTGATGGTCGAATAAATGTGTTAGTCTCTAAGGTGCCACAAGTACTGCTTGTTCTTTTTGCTGCTACTCTGAAACCAGGTTTTAAAAGTGACCTGTCAGTCAGTTTCATGGCAAATTATGTTGTTTTCCCACCTAAGGGATATGATACAATTCTGTCAGGCAATCCTTGTAAAATTATCAGAGAGAGAAAAGCATTCAATGCACATGAGGCACTATATGTGAGGATGGCTATGCATGTGTGGAAAGCCCTTGCAACTGTGGTACAGAACCTCGTGCTGTGATTCCATCTGGTCTTGCAAGGTAAATAGGATCGGGTGGGTGGGTGTTTAGGAGGGGAGGCACTCAAGTAACAGTAGCTGATGCTGGAAGCGATCCTGGTGATTCAGTAGGCTGAACTCTGAGTCTGTGTGTAAGCAATGCTCTGGCACAGGGCTAGGGAAAATTGTACTGATGAAGAGAGAGTGCTTCTTAGATGAGACATGGTCCTTTTGATCACTGAAGATCTGCTGGAACTTTTTATAAGAGTAGAGTTGTCAGATCCAGCGTTCAAGCCAAATTACAACTTGGTGACTGTCTACGTTCCCTGGTCTGTTGTAATTGGATCTGGTAATTCTCTGTTTACCGTCATATAATGTTCTATTTAAACAGCGGCTGTGTTTCACCCTAGAGATGTCTGCACTGCGGTGGTCAACGAAGTGAACCCAGTTTATAGTTTGTGTGTCAGTATATGGTCCAGTTGTACAAACTCTTGCTACCAGGCTTCAGTCCCATTAAAGTCAGTAGGCTGGTAGTAATGCCCAGCAGTAAGCCCTGTACGTGGTAGTGTTTGCAGTGTCACACGGTAACTATGTAATGCACTTTGGGATGCCGAGTCTGCGTGAAAGTAACGCAATCTAGTGACTGGAAGTAACAACCCAGCTCCCAGCGTTCGTGTGATTAATTCTGTACACACAATCTCACTGAAGTCACAGAGACGTGCAGGCTGGGGGCCTAAATGCGTAGAGTGAGATCAGATGGATGGAGTTAATGCCCTGCTTTTTTTTTTTTTTTTTTTTGGAAAACAAATTCATGCATTCCTGTAAACTATTCAGTAGATGGAGGCTGCTCTGATGCTTAACAGGCAAAAAGGGGTGGTGATGAGAGGTTAGGCACCAGATTTAGGTTTTGTTGAGGTGGGGGGAAAGGAAATACCCTAATACAGGGGTTCTCAGAGTTTTGTGCTGGTGACCCCTTTCACACAGCAAGCCTCTGTGTGCGACCCCCCCCTTATACATTAAAAACACCTTTCTATATATTTAACACCTTTATAAATGCTGGAGGCAAAGCAGGGTTTGGGGTGGAGGCTGACAGCTCGCGACCCCCCATGTAATAACCTCGCGACCCCCTGAGGGGTTCCGACCCCCAGTTTGAGAACCTTGGCTCTAATATGTGCTATGACTTTTATTTTAAATGTAACTATTTCCTTGCAGCACAGTAACCTCAGTATTTTAGTGCACTGGAAGCAGGATGTTTTTGAAAGGCCTCAGCAAATAAATAGGAAGTGACCTGCCAATCGCCATTGTCCCGGCTGAGTGAGGAGCAATACTGACTGTTCTTGTAGCATTTTCCCTCATTAAATCTGTGCAGATGTTAGCTAGTGAGCCCGTACAGTCTCCCTGTGAGGATGGGGGGGGGGTGTTGTTGCACAAATAGGGAAACTGAGGCAGAAGCACTAGCGTACAGAAGGGCTTGTTTGTTTAAAAAGCTTTATATTGGAATTTAAAAGAGAGAAATAATGTACATTTCTGTTGGTCTAGTGCAAGTAAAAAGAGCTTTTACATTTCCCCACTTGAAAAGTGTGGACCCATAATCTGACAGGGTCCCTTTGCAAATCAATACACCCAGGATCCCCCTGTGTGGGTTGAGAGGACTGAAACATGTGGTGTCGTATGAATGTGGCTCGTGGGAAGTCATAGCACTAGAGGAGGGCCAGGGAGGGCTGAGGCTGCACAGAATGTGGACAGAATTGCATTCTCACAGCCAAGCTCATCTGATTATACCCTCTGCCTGGGCATATATCAATGTATATGTATATATATATCAATATGCCTTCCTAGGTGCTGGCCACTGGTGGAAGTGGGATACAGAATCTGAAGGACCCAATTGCCTGATACTGGATGGAAATTCCCAGGTGTTTCTTCCTCTTCTTCCCCGCCCCCCCGCAATTAAAAAACCAAAAACAAACCCATAGCCAGTGCAAATTAACTCCCCAAAGCAGCGTAACTGAGGGTTTGTCACAGAAGGGCTGCTAAGAGTGCCTGATTTTGGGCAGAAACAAAAACAACCTCTACACAGTGGATTGCATTGCTGCTGATCGGGATGGTCTGCTCCTATGTCTGTGCGCCTGAAGCTGTGTGGGTTAGTTCCTACCATGTGGCCTACGGCAGAGGTAGCTGGGAACCGTGTGGGGCAAGTTGTAACTTGCAGGAGGACTCTGGTGCTGAGGTGTCCTTGATTGGAGGAAGACCTGTGGGGCGTGGCTTGGTGAGTAACTCTGAGCTGAGGTTGTAGTCACTTCCTAAGGGGTGAGTTCTTGGAAGTCAGTGATTGTTAGCTGCTGGCCCTGGCTCTGTGGTGGGTCAGTGGCAAACAGGTTTGTGCATGCAGGGAGCTTGGCAGAGCAGACATTGGTGGATTGATAATATGTGTTGCCATTGATACAAGGTCAGGGATAGGTGCCCCAATTGCGAGCAGTGTCTAAGGGCCAGTGGAGCTTGTGGAATCCATAGGTCAAGGCTACGAAGGATCTGTTGCATGTAGCAAAGTGAGTGATCTCTTCTGCTTCCCTGTAGGTCCTGAGCAGAGGCTCTGGGCATTGCTGAGCATCTTGATCCATGGGATGAAGGGGTCAGGTATTGTGGCAAGGAGAGCTCAGGGTTTAATGCTTTTCATCCCTGGTTTCTTTGGCATCCTCCGGAGCATGGGGTGTTGGTGCAGGGCTTGGGGAGCGGTAGAGGAGAGGCAGGAGGTGCTGGAGCGGTAGCTAGGGAGTGGGCAGGCGAAGCAGGCAAGTGGAGGACTGTCACTCCTGTTTCTGCTCAGTGGGGCCTCACCTGCCTGAGGCCTCTGGATCCTACTGTCATAAAGTGCCATGTGCTAAATTATACCAAGGTTTGCACAAGTGCTCTTGTCTTCCTCCTCCCCCACCTGACCCACAGAGCATGTGAGCCTGCTCTAGCGCTCAGCTTCAGAGCCTTGTCCTTCAGATCCAGCTGCAGAGACCTGTGCTCTGACTCTGGAGATCCCTGGTTCAATACGGGACAGTGGCTGTCACGCTTTTTTTTTTTTCTTTAAGCATTTATACAAATCTAAATAAAGGGACAGTTTTTTCAAAAGCTTGTGTGCTTCATCCAGTCCTCTCTTGGATGATGGGAGGCCAGGTTGTATCGAAAATGTAAAGCAAAAGAGATTGCAGCTTATTTTCTAAAGACGTCTGTTCCCCTGAGGGGTTTTTGCTGTAACCCAGGCACAGTAATGGTGCTTAGTGGGTGTGATGGCTTTTACCAGAGTTCTCTTAGCAGTTGTGCATAGGCCCTTCACTTGAACACCCCCAGCTAAACGGAAAGCCCATTGCTAGCAATTCAAGCTATGCTTGTGGGAAAGCTTTGCCGTTCTCAGTGGAGTTGGGGACTGCTTAAGTGTGTGATGAGTTTGACTCAGAGAGAGAGAATGAGAGAGAGTGTGTACTTTTGCATATGAAAGTGTTGTGTTTTTTTGCTTTTTGGGTACTACTACTCAATGTAATCTTTAAACATTGAATTCATTTGGGATTCTTTTTTTTAACAAGAAAAATTAGATTAAAACACCACTTTACATCTAATTTGAGCATGTGCAGTCACAAGGCTACAGCTGAAATTGCAAATAGTTCTAAAGCAGGAAAAGTACACATGCTTTTAAACCCAAAAAATGGACGAAAGTTTTCTCAAAATCACTGCTTTTGGCCCAAGATTAAAGCTACAGTGTAATCATTTATTATTTATGTAACAGTACTGCTTACTCAGTCTTGTGCAGACACCTGTTAGCGGCAGTCCCTGTGCCAAAGAGCTTACGCTGTAAATAGACAAGACAGACAGATGTAGGAGTGGAAACAGAGGCTAGCTAACTTGTCCAAGGTCACACTGCAGGTCAGTGATGGAGATGGGAACAGAACCCAGATGTCCTGGTTCCCAGCCCTGTACTCCACCCCATTTAAGTGCATAATACTGTGGTGATTTATGTGAGGATGACATAAAGTTTGGTTGTAAGATTCCATCTAATACAGAATTACAGTGGGTGGGGGATGTCTACCATAACATGAGAGGTGATCTAAGTCTCTCCCTTCTGAACATGTCCCCAGTATCAGGAGATGCAGATTGTACAGCTATGAATGTTTCAGACACTTAATTTCACACAATTCTTTCTGTTTGTGGGTTTCTGAGTAGTTTAATCGAGGACTCAACGCCATGTATTTATTTATTGTAAGGTTTGTGGAAACTCCAGGCCATTTTTCCTGGACGGAGAGTTACTACCGATCCACCATGTCCCAGAGCTCGCAGACAAGAGAATTCCTGAGTCCAGAGGTTTTCCAGCAAATCTGGGACTTCCTGGAACAGTAAGTACCAGCAGACAGAGACTGCTGCAGACAGGCATTTGGGAGACAGGCTGTCAGAGTGGCTCAGAGAATCGATATTGTAGATTCTAGAGTGACCTAGGTCTAGGTGACCACTAGGGATCTAGTCAACTCCGCGGTCACTCATGGTTACTGGATGGCCGCTGGGGGCACTGAAGCGGTTCTCAGTTTGGTTCATAGTGGACAGATGTCCGTTTCACAGTGGCATCCTTCACAAACTTGGTAGAGAGGCTATGGACTGGCTGGACATGGGGACACGCTCCTCCGCCTGGGGGAGGCTGAGAGAACAAACATGGGACAGATGTTAGTCATGTGGCCTAATGCACGACTGGGAGATGCTCGGATGTTATGGTGCTGAGTGCAGTATAAGAACCTGGAGAGAACAGAACTGGGGTACTGCGCACCCTCAGAAGGGTGGGCATGTCTCATCAGGTCAGGGTTGAGACAGGTTGATGTGGGAAGTTTGGGGCAGTTGCTGGGCAGAGCTTACTTCAGTTCTTGCAGGGCGACGAGTAATACTAGCAGGAGTGGCCTCAGCTGTCTTTGCTTATCCAGAGTGGGAAATGTTTTCAGTGTCCCCCCCCACCAAGTGGCAGAGGCCCCCCAGAAAGCTGAGTGGCGTGGTGATGTGGCTGCCCCTAGAAGTTGGGGCGTAGGGTAACTGCCCTGCAGAGCTGGCCTTAGGCAAAATGGTGCCCTGGGTGAACCTGTTCCCCCACTGCATTCCCTGGGCTTCCATCCAGGCCCCGCTGCCTCCCTGGGTTTCCCCTGCTCATTTCCCCCATCCCCCTTGGTCCCTGCTGCCTACCCCCTCCCTATTGCCCCAAGGTCCCTTCTGCAGCCTCGTACCCTAGGCCTGCCCCGTTCCTCTTGACCTCTTGACTGCCTCTTGACCACGGCGCCCTGGGCAGTTGTTAGGGTTGCCAACTCTGATTGAAGCTATTCTGGGAGATTTCCCCCCCCCCCCAACATGACCTAATGTCGTTAATTGTACTGTACCTATTAAAATCTCCTGGGTTCCTTTCAGTTGACACTGGGAGATTGATGCTGATTCCGGTAGACTTCTGGCTAGTCTGGGAGGGTTGGCAACCCTAGTGGTTGCCCACCCATAATGCTGGCCCTGCCACCCTGCTCATCTGCCCTGCCCATTAGATTTCTCGAAGTAAGACCATGGGTAACATCCACTTCTCCTCCCCTCTGACTCCTTCCTGCAATGCGTCTCCTAACGCCTAGGCGCTGCGTTGAGAGGAGGAAAAGTCTGGGAGAACAAGGAGTGAGATTTCAAGGAGTTCCTGGTCTCAGCCTGGTTGGGAATGATGAAAACGCCCCTTCCCCCAAGTATTGATCCTTTGGTCCTACCTGGCTCTGGAGGGGAGGGGAGGAAATGTGAAGAGGTTTTAGTGAAACCTTCCAGGGAGGTTTGGGTTGGGCTTGGGTTTCATTGGGATGGAGCTTCTGGGGAACGAGGGAAGACTGTGTCCCCTTCTTGACACCCACTGTTAGCTGTAGCACAGTGAGGGAAAGATTTAGATCCTCCTCTGCTGGCTTTGAGGCATTTACCACCATGAGCTCTCCCATTCCCCCATACTCGGTGTAGGGATTCTCGGTGCTACTGGTTGGCAGATGCTTGGCTGTTGGGTGAAATTCTGGCCCCACTGAAGTCAAATGGGAGTTTTGCAGTCGACTTCGGTGGAGTCAGGATTTCGGCCACTGTTTTTAATGACGCTCTTTTCTTCCTCTTAGGCCAATATGTTCAGTTCAGCCGATCAACTTGAACTTCATGGACGATACCTCAGACAATGGCCCTACAAACAAAATAGAGATTAGTATGGATTGTGTCCGGATGCAGGATGCGGATGGCAGCGACCCCATGTGGGTGAGTGTGTGTAAGCGTTTACACTGGGCCCTGTCTATGCTGTGGCAATAGCCCTGGTTCTGAATGGTGGTCTGACAGGGCGAGCACCTCCAAGGGTTAGCCACAGGCCTATGAAAGGCCTCGCTCCCCTGCACTGATCTCAGGAACCAGCTCTGTGCATCTTTCCTGGTGGCCCTGCGGGTGGAGATGTTTGCATTTGCGTTCTGTGGTGCCTCTGCTTTGGAGCATTGCTGAGTGAGGGAGGCAGAGTCTGGGGGTGCAAATGGAAGGAAGGGCCAAGCAAAGCAGGTTTTGGAGGGATCGGAGAGGGAGTTCTCTGCAGCCCCTTGTTCTGGCCCTCCAGCCAAAGGCTTTCTCCTCTGCTTACAGCACACTTATGTGGGCTGAGGGTTTAAACACTGGTGGCTGCGGTGTTCTGACTACACTAACGCTCCCACGGTGCCTTCACCAAGGGAACAAGGCTAAAGAAGCGACAGACAGCAGGACAAGCAGGCTAGTGTAGTCACAGCCTGAAAATTTGGGTCCCTAGTCTGGTTACTGCTCCTCCCCTTTCTCCATCTGTTCAGGCAAGAGTAAATGGCGAGTCTAATGAGATTTGGCCGCCACTGTGTTTCACCAGGGCGTTTGGTGGTGATATGCAGAGGAGGCCTTGGTGTAACACAGTGGCGGCTGAATCTTATTTGCCTTTGGTGCTTTCTCTTGGCAAGTGTTCTGGGGGCTGATGGTTCCAAGTGTCGCTTTACGGGCTAGAGAGGAGGGTCGTAGAGTTTGCTGGAGGTGCCCAGCTCCTGCTTCTGCGGTAGTGCCGTCTCTTCTCCTTCACTAGTATGCTCTGTGCCAAAACTTTCCCCATGAGCAGTTCCCTTTTTGTTACGTTACCGCTCGGGTCTTTTCCCTCCTGGACTTATGATTATTGCTAGTATCAGCAGAACCAGGTTCCCCACCCCTTTTGTTCCACCCACAGGATCAATAACAGTTAAGTCACCAGATCATTAGTGTTCTTTTAGGCTAATCTTACAGGTTTCTAGTGCTGCAGCAGTCCACCGTAGTGGCCGATTCACATCCTGGCAATGACTGTTGTGCTTGTAATTGAGAGGCATGAGTCAATGACCACAGGGGTTTCCAGGCCTTGTCTACTCCAGGTCCCGATGCTGGAAAGTAGAGGGATTATCCCGTCAGAGAGAGTATGTGTCACAAAGTCCATCTGGAATGGAGATCCTGCCTCCACCACCCCCGAGGGGGCAAAGTTTGGCTGTTTCCTTGAAAGGTTGCAAGAGCCCCGAAAGATTGCACAGCTCTGTTAGACTGGTGCCATTAGAAAGTTCCTCCAGTCTGAAAGACTCTCCCTGTTCTATGGGGATTCCCCATCTATAAAATGGGAAAATTCGTTAGAACTAAGCTGGTGGAATTGCTTAAAAGCATCGGCTGTATCTTTGCCAGCTTCCCTCCCACATCCGACTGGTTGAGTTCCTTGTGGCTTTGTTACAAAAGCCTGCACAACTCTGCTTTCTATAAATGCTTGTGTGGCGCTGCGTTAATGTGACACTGCCTTGAGTCCTTGTTCCAAGCCTCCCTCTCCTGTGTGATGGCTCCTGCTGGCTGAAGAGCATTGCAATCGCTGTTCGCAGTGCAGCAGGAAAAGGGTGACTGTGCAGCCTTCACTAGGATCTGGTTTTCTTGGTTTTGGTGGCTTTGATCTCCACCCTTAAGGGCACATATTTTCCAAGCTGCACGCAGGGGCTGGGTTGTGTGATTTGTCATTAGTGTTAATGAATGTCATGGGGATACATCACAGCATAGAGCTTTGGCGACAAGCTGCTTAATGTAATTCCATGTAACTTGGTGCGTGGCTGTTGGTTCAAGCCCTTTAAGTGCTGCGTGCCCCTGTGTTAATTTATTAATGTACCAAGCCTTCCAGTAAAGGAGAACAACTCCTTCGTTCAATCAAGTGCTATACAAAAGGCTTTACAAAGGAAAAAATGCATCTCAGACCTGTGCAAACAGCCTGGTTTTAAAATAGGGAACGTTCTTTCTCCTTCTTCCCCCCCCTGTAAATTAGCAAACATCACTTGACGGGCGACAACGCCGCATTGCAGAGAACTTGGTGTTTGCTTTGCTGTTTCTGGGGCGCGCGGAGGCTGCAGCTTGCACTGGCAGAGAATGTGTAGCCTTGGGGCAGGTGTTTGCCATTGTTGTGTTTAATCTGAAATACCTTCTAACCCTGTATCTCCTCTCTTCCTGCAGATAGCTGCAGGGCAGTAGTTCTCTTAGCACCTGTCTCTGTCGTAACCTCGGCCATGTCACTTGAAGACGCGATGTGCTGTGTGCATCTGATTGGAGCGAAAGGGTTGAAGAGGGCAGATAAACACAAAGGAATGTAGTGGTGGTGGAGGTGCCATATGAGACTAAGCTTAAAACAGAGCGATCTTTAATATATTGTCTTATGGGAAGATAAAGGCCAGCTTTCTGGCTGCATCTAAGATTTAAACTAGGGCAAACTAAATAGATAAGGGTTTATCCAAAGCCAACATCTTTTGTTGACTTTCCATGAGCTTCAGAGAAGGCCTGTTTCTCTCTCTCTCTCTCTTTTCCAGATACCTGTAGCTTATTAGTTTTGACTCCAACTAGAATTCTAAATTAGAAGCACCATCATAACACCAGGGGGCTTGGGTGTTGCAATAATTAAAAATCTCATTCTTTTACTCTAAGGCTTTCCGTCCAATTGATTAAATGTGGGATTTTTAAACAGAGGATAGGAGCCCCGGGGCTCAAAAAGAGGGTGGTCGTGGTGGGGAAATACAGTACAATAGCTGCCCAGAGCTCTACTGCTTTTAAAGTAGTCTGTCTCTAGTGCATGAGACTATTACTCTTCGATACTGTTTTAAAGCGAATGCCGTTTGCTAAACGGACCTGCAGGGTGATTGTCTGTTCCAAGGGCTTTCTGTGCTGTCACTGTGTCCCAGCAGATGGAGGCTTTGCAGAAAGGAACAAGGCCCTGCCTAAGAGAGTTGCCCATGTAAAGTATGCACATGGCATGAAGTGTTCTGGTGCTAGAGAGGGCAGAGTGAGGGGGATTGCAATCCGATGATATGGTGACTCGGGATAGCCATGTGCCACCTTTTCGGGGCAGTTACTCAACAAATAAGCAACTCTTAACAGTTTCACCAGAGAGGAAGGATGGTTAAGTGGTTAGGGCGCTTGCTGGAGTCCTGGGTTCATTTCGCTGCTGTGCCGTAGACTTCCTCTGGGACCCTGGGCAGGTTGCCTACTCTCTCAGGGCCTCAGCTCTGCAGTGTAACATGGAGATTGCCACACTTTCCTGGCACACAGGGTGTTCTGAGGATAAATCCATTCAAGATTGCGAGGCACTCGGGTACTATGGCAACGGGACTGTAATAAGTACCTTCGACAGCCAGGACATCCCAGAAATGCGGAGTTTTAAGGAGAGATTTAGACAAGAAGGGGGCTGGCTGCGCAGGTCCTGCCGAGATGTCGTGCTTCGTACCTTTCTGAGCTTGAATGCGAAGTCTCCTCCCCAGTGATTCCTGCATCCAGCCCAGCACCTTGTGGCTGAACCAGAGCAGATCTGTAGAGAACAGAATTACAGAGGGGGCAAAAATTCTGGCCTGGATTTTCCCACAGCTGGGACATGTTTGTGTCCCGTCTGCAAATAGAAAACAAGGGAGCAAGCCTTCTGTTGGTTTATGTCAGTCGGTTGCGTTTGTAATCTAAAAAGGAAATAGAAAATGGAGAGGGATAGGAGGGGGAAAATCCTCTGTTCCCAGTGGCAGCTGGCTGAAAAGGAAGCAACGTTTTCTCCCATGGAACCCAGACCTCCCATTCTCCTGCTCTGTTTTACAGTAGAAGTGCCCTGTCCTTGGCATGCTGTTTTCAGCAAGGCTGGTGACCAGGGCTCTGCTTGGATGAAAGGGAGCTGGAGGTGGCAGAGAGGGGAGCAGAACAGGATTTATGGGGTTGGATGTGAAATAACCCAGGCAGCATCCCTTCCCCTTTTCCCCTTCTATCTTGTGACTGGGTCCCCTACAAGCCCCAAAGGGAATGTCCTCCTTTCCACTGCGTTTCTGAGACCTGTAACACAGTGGAGCCAAAGCTCAACTTCCCAAGAGGGTAGGAGCGGGCAGGGATGGGGGGATAGGGGATTCACACACTGCCAGGCGTTAGGCGCAGACGGCTCTGCTGATGGGTAAGCAGGGACGTGCTTTGGCTGGTGGGTTGCCCGCATGTGTTTCATGTAGAGCAGAACTCTGTAGCCACAAGCTTCTTCCATCTCCTGGGTTGAAAGTCTCCCCTGAGGGGAGAGGCTGTAGCTTGGGTTTCATCCGAACAAAGCCCAAGAGAACTGCTCTGGCGTCGTTACATAATACCTTGTGTAGCAGCAGGACTGGCGCTAGCGTTTTTAGTGCCCTAGGCGCACGGCCATTTCGCCGCCCCGCGCACTGGTCCCGGGGCTCCGTTGGATCTACCGCAGTCATGCCTGCGGAGGGTCCACTGGTCCGCGGCTCTGGTGGAGCTGCCACAGGCATGTCTGCAGGAGGTCCACCGGAGCCGCGGGAGCAGCGAACCGTCCACAGGAATGCCTGCGGCAGCTCCACTAGAGCCGCGGGACCAGGGGACCCTCCGCAGGCACAACTGCAGCAGGTCCACCAGAGCTGCCTGCCGCCCCCCTCCCGCGGCAAAATGCCGCCCGCCAATAATCCTGGCGCCCTAGGCGATTGCCTAGGCTGCCTAAATGGAAGCGCCGGCCCTGTGTAGCAGGTGTGCTGGTGGTATCTCCTGTCAGTGGCTGCCTCAGTCTATTGCTAATGGCTAAGAGGGTCGTTCCGCTGGCCTGGGTGCTAGAGACCTGTCTCTCTTGGTGCTGAAGGCCCTGCTGGGATCTCTGAGCTCCTCGTTACAATAGCCCCTCATTCTGGCTGTACCTGGCCGCGCCTGGCAGGGAATGAGAGTGCTGATCACAGGATGGTGTCTCTTGGATGTAATGTTGCTCCTCCCAGCAATTGGCCAGCGGCGTGTTATCAATGGCCTTTTGCTCTGATTTGTCAGCATTGCAAGGAACTAGGAATCTTCATATATATATATATATATATATATATAGACACACACACACATACACACACACACACACACCCTCCCCTCCCCCATGCTTCTGAACTACAGCATCACAGGTGCTCACCAGTGGCTCTCAGCCTTTCCAGATGACTGTACCCCTTTCAGAAGTGTGATTTGTCTTGAGTACCCCCGAGTTTCATCTCACTTAAAAACTACTTGCTTACAAAATCAGACATACAAATGCAAAGGTGTCACAGCACAGTTTCTGAAAAATGGCTGACTTGCTCAGTTTTACCACATAATTATAAAATAAATGAATTGGGGTATACATATTGTCCTTACATTTCAGTGTATATGATATAGAGCCAGACAAAAAAGTCGTTGTCTGTATGAAATTTTAGTTTGCCCTGACTTCACTAGTGCTTTTTATGGAGCCTGTTGTAAAACTAGGCAAATATCTGGGTGAGTTGATGTATCCCTGGAAGAGCTCTGTGTACCCCCAGGTTGAGAACCACTGACCTAGACTGCTGGGGAGTTCTCCAGTGGCTGGTACCCAATCGGGTAATACTGGTCTCTCTCTGGAGAACTCCTCAAGAACTGTCTAGCACCCAGTTTAAGTCCTCTTTCTTTGAAACAGTTCACTCTTAACCTGGGAAAAGCTACTATTTCCACCCCAGCCCTTGAACTGAAAATTGGCAAGGGAGGGGATCTCTCCTGAGGGCCCTGGTAAGCTCTAGCCCAGGGGTCAGCAACCTTTCAGAAGTGACGTGCCACATCTTCTTTTATTCACTCGAATTTAAGGTTTCGCGTGCCAGTAATACATTTTAATGTTTTTAGAAGGTCTCTTTCTCTGTCTATAATATATAACTAAACTGTTGTTGTATGTAAAGTAAATAAGGTTTTTAAAATGTTTAAGAAGCTTCTTTTAAAATTAAATTTAAAATGCAGAGCCCCTCGGATCTGTGGCCAGGACCTGGGCAGTGAGAATGCTGCTGAAAATCAGCTTGTGTGCTGCAGGTTGCCTACCCCTACTCTAGTCACTGGCAGCATGAGTGCTGTAGCTGGGGAAGGTGAGTTTGACTCCCTCTCCCTCTGTGCACATACCTTCCTTGCGTGCCCCTAAGCTAGCCTTCCTCCTGTGCGGCCCCTTGCTGAACCAGTTGAGCAGAATGCCTTTCTCCCGGCAGTCTCCTTGGTCAGAGCTTTCTGAGCGGGTTAAAAAAAAAAAAAATCCCTGTTTTAAAATCCATCTTTCAGCCCCTGTGGAGATCAGGCTTTATTGCTGTCCAAATGTTCTCTGCTGGGCATTTGTGCACATGTCAGCAGAGAAGATTTTCTCAATTACAGTAACTTGCATAGCGTAGTCCTCGAAGGTGTGCTGGTGCTGTACATTCTACCAGACCTGCAACAAAGGGCTTGTCTATGCAGCAAGTAACTGCGTGGAAAGTCCAGGTGGGACTCCACAGTGCATCAGCTTCCTGCGCAGTAACCTCCCATGTGGACATTGCTACAGGACAGTGGAAGTCACAGACTGTGGCTTGCTAACTGTGCTCCAGGGCCTTCGGTGCACTGTGGCATGGTCCACACAGTGAGCTGGTGTGTGGAAGCTGGTGCATTGTAGATTCACACTCGGGCTTGCTGTGCAGTCACTCGCTGTCTAGACAAGCCCAAAGAGAACTGCTGCAAAACTCTCCTGGGATTTACCCTATAATAACAGGCCATCAGATCCAGGGTCTTCACACAGTGGCCCATGCATCTTCCCTTGCCTAGTCTTGCCACCTGTTCATATGGACTGTGTTCCTGGCTAATTGCAATCCTGCATCACTGATATAAGAGCAATCAGCAAACTAATTGTAGGTGCAATGTGGGGTTGTGGATGCTGCCTGAGTAGGATTTCAGCCATTAAAGAGGGGTGGGGGATGTTTATGTTGTTAGGTTTCAGGATTAACATCCATTCATCTTAATGAGAGCAGTTAACTCCCCTCTCCCTGCAAAAGATTGTTTCCCCCTCTGCAGATTCTGTCAAGCAGCAATAGAATCATAGATTTATAGAAGATTAGGGTTGGAAGAGACCTCAGCAGGTCATCTAGTCCAACCCCCTGCTCAAAGCAGGATCAGCCCCAACTAAATCATCCCAGCCAAGGCTTTGTCAAGCAGGGTCTTAAAAACCTCTGAGGATGGAGATTCCACCACCTCCCTAGGTAACCCATTCTAGTGCTTCACCACCCTCCTAGTGAAAAAGTTTTTCCTAATATCCAACCTAAACTCCTCCACTGCAACTTGAGACCATTACTCCTTGTTCTGTTCCACCACCCTCGTAGTGAAATCGTGTTTCATCAGTTCTTGTTTAGAAGGTTCCCTTAGGAACCCAAGAAGCTTGAAACCTGAGAGTTTTGTGTTTAAGTTCTAACTCCTATAGTAATCAGGTCTGCCACAGTAGTCCCGGTATGACATACTGCCACTTACTAGTGCAGCCCAACCTGGATTGATTTCTGAACTCAGCTGTTGATCAGTTCATGGCCTGCAGAAGCCCATATAATGATTATCAAAGCAAGGTAAAATATACCTTTTATATTCCAGTATAGGAACCACACTCCAGGACCTGAGTCTTCTTTTGACACTTGCTGTAGAGACAAGTAACAAAGAAGCCAGTCTCCACCCTACATGTAAGGCAGGGCTCTGGAGGCAACAGATACTTCACTTTAAAGCACGAGAGCAATCCCAGTGATCTTAGTTAAAGTTAAGCACATGCTTTAAGTCAGTGGTCCCCAACCTTTTCGTCTGGAGCCCGCCAGACGAAGGACTGTGGCGGCGGTCAAGCATCCGCCGAATTTCAGCGGCATTTCGACGGATGCTTGACTGCTGGCCAGGACGCAGGCGCATTTAGATGCCCCTGCGGGCGCTGCGTTGGGGACCCCTGCTTTAAGTGTTTTGCAGGGTAAGAACCTTAGCAAGTGGAAGATTAAGGGCGGTTGACAGAGGTGTGAGATTGAAGGGCAAAGAGGAGGTGGCTGCATTCTTGGGGTAGCTGGATGCATTCTAGGGGTTGCTGGCTAATACAGGACATACACCAACTGGAGCTCAGAGGCATGGACTTAAAAAAAACAAAACATCAGGAGGCATGTCTGTATTGCAATAGTTGACTCAGATGTGATGTGTGCTTCCAGAGGCAGCAATTGAAGCTGCTTCGTCACAGAAGGGCTGGGCACTGGAAGAGAAATGCATTATGCAGCAACACCATCGTGCCGGGTAGATGAATCCAGATGGCTTGTGTGGTCATCTTTTTCCTTCCCTAAACATTCCGGGATTGACCATGGAAGGATAGATGGGAAGCTTGCAGACCGTTCAGACATTTGATCAAACTTTTATTTGCACCGCTGTCTGGGTTTGTTCATGGAAGGGTTTCTGAGGCTTGCCAAGTTTTTATTTTTCTGCATGCAGATACATTTGTTTAGTGAAGGTTGAGATTATGCAAAAGTATTCCAATAATGAGCAATCTTTTCCACTTATTTTATTCATCTGTGGTGTCTGTGACCTCCCCTGCAACTCCTGTCTTGTTTTCAATTGTATTTGTGAGCACTCCTCATTCAGCCATCGCATTTTAATATTACTGAGTGTTTATCTTCTGCAACATATATACCTCCAAACTCTGCTGCTCACCAGGTTTGAAATACCTATATTCCATGGGACCGCAGGTTCAAATCCAGAAGGGGTCAACTCAACCTCTTCTGAGGCAGATAAATTGGATACTAAGATTCTTTCCATGGACTCCAAAGCTTCCGTGGTGCTTTTGATGTTGTTGCTGTTAAAATATGTTTGCAAAGTTTTCCTTCCCCTCATTGCTGTATTAGCTGCCTGGTTGCTGCCCAGAGTCAGCTGCATTTCTGTTTGTAAAGAGCTTTGGGGACGAAGGGTGCTCCTTAAGTGTAACAATATTATCACTTTCCTGAATTCTTATTGGTATCGAAAAAATTATCTTAAAAGTTTTATTCAGTTTTGAATGGCTTTGGATTTGACCTGGACCTAAAATTATAATACTGGGTTCAGATCTAGGGAATTCCTACCATCCTTCCTTTGGATGCCTTTATGGATCCATTCCTTGTGTGGCATGTACAGTACAATACGCTCAACAATAAAAATGTTACATCTGACTGCAAGCTCCTTGGGACAGGGACTGTCTTTGTGTATAGCGACTGCATCTAGCACACTGTGTGCGCTTCTGGAGTGCAAACAATCATAAATAAAACTAACTCGTTAGCCAAGAGCACCGCAGGTATTCACGGTGCTTTACCCAGTTAAAGTAGCTGCCCTGAGGAGCTGAGAGTCTAATGCAGTTTCATAAAATGCAGTAGGATTAAACATCAAAGAGAGAAGGGAGAGAAAATGGTGGGAACACAGCATTCAAAGCAATCCCAGGCCTCCTCTTTGAGTAGGATGGGTTCGGAACATCCCTGGTGGGAAGGTAATTTAGCTCTGCCAGTCTGGGGTCAGTGTTGGAAGGGTGAGTTGAGTGCCCTAGCTGTCTTCTCCGGAGACTTGGCTTCAGATCCCCAGTTTGTGGGGATTGGAGGAATTGATCGGAGTTGCTGTTCTAAGGAACCTAACATCCTGCTTCTATGCAAATAGCCTACCACAGAAGAAGCAACTGCCCTCCACAAAGCCCAATTTTCCGTGAGCAAGCAGGATAATCTCCAAAATTTTCCATGATGCTGCATGTGTTATGAAGCAATAACACTTTCCATTTTCAGAGGGCTGCAGGAACATTCATTTAAAGTGATCTTGATCTGAAAGCAAGGTGCGCTGTGTGCTTTTGCTGCCAGTGTCTGGAAACTAGCAAAGAGGAAGCTTATACTGTTCATGTAAGAAACTTCATATGCCGCTGTCTCTCCTGATTGGTAGGCTCCATTCCGAGTTGTAAAGATTGTTCCTGTTATTTCTCTTAAACCTTTTAACTGAGTTAGAGCCCTTATGCAGTAAATACCTTAGTTGGCCTTAGGCAAGTGAAGCTCAGACAAACCACTAAGTGTATTAGTAGCCATCCTGTGTCTCCCATAGTTTGTTTTCATTAGTTCATACTGTCCTTGTAAATTGACTGTGTCTGGGGTGACGAGCAGGATGCTTCCTCATCGCTAACCTGGAATTAGAATTCGCAACCTGCTTGGCCAAATCAGATTTTGTGTTCAAAACGCTATATCGGCATGACCTGAGTATGGGAAGAGCATGAGAACAGGCTCCTAGCTTTGGGTCAGGGAATAGAAACAGGGCATCCAGCCTCTGTCCAGGACGTGGGTTGGTGTTTTATCCGTTTAGTCTGTTCCACTGTTGTCCTGATCTCTAACCTACCCCGCACAGTGCTGTCTGTTTCCTTTCTCCCAGGGCTAGGCAGAGCTTTTTCCTTGCCACTTTGTAATGGAGACTCTGTTTTGAACCATTAGGACCTTTCTTTTGCCCCCTGAGGATGCTGAAGCAGGAGTGAGAAATGTATCTGGATTGCAAGAATCCTACATGGCTAGAGCTCATGCTCCATGTCATCTGTGCTCTGCCAGTTGTCACCTGTGCCTACTTTGGCTCCCGTACCACTTTCCACACGGTGCCTGGTGTGTGGCTTGACCTCCCTGAGCACTTCTGCAAGGCACCCTCCCTGCCTACATTTAAGCTTCTCTTAGCAACCTGCTCCAGCCATTCTGCCAGAAGTGAATCTAATTCACTTATATTGTTCTTTTAATCTCTATTAGATGTACCTTTCCATCTGCCCTGAGTGTGAGATCCTTGGGGTGCAGGGATGCCTTGAGTGTCTGGCAAGCATCTCTCGCATATTGCTAGGGCCCTACCAAATTTATGGTCCATTTCGGTCGATTTCATGGTCATAGGATTTTAAAAATCATAAATTTTCATTATTTCTGCTCTTTAAATGTGAAATTTCATGGTGTTGTAGTTGTAGGGGTTCTGACCCAAAAAGTTGTTGTGTGTGGGGGAGGGTCAGAAGGTTATTGTAGGGGGTTGCAGTACTGCTACCTGTACTTCTGCACTGCTGCTGGTGGCGGTGCTGCCTTCAGAGCTGGGTGGCTGAAGAGCGGCGGCTGGAGCCCAGCTCTGAAGGCAGAGCCGCCACCAGCAGCAGCACGGAAGGAAGGATGGCATGGTATGGTATTGCCACCCTTACTTCTGTGCTGCTGCCTGCAGAGCTGGGCCCTCGGTCAACAGCTGCCGACCTCTGGCACCCAGAGAAGAAAGGCACACTGTAGCTGGGAGCATGTGTCCCAGCATGGGTAGACGGACGCGTAGCTCCGCTCGTGCTAGTGTACTAAAGATAGCTGTGTAGCCAGGGTGCCTGGGCGGGGCTCGGGTTAGCTGGCTGAATACAAACCCACCCGCCTTATCCCCAGCTGCAGTGGAGACATACCCTACGAGAACTAAAATCATTGCAGCCGATGACTCTTTTTTGTATTGGATTGACAAAAGTGGAAAGTTGTCCAAGCAGGAGGCACTGGTTTAAAAATGAATCCATTGCCAGAACTTTTATATCAGCTGGGCATTTCCTGTAAGTAATCTGTAACTTATCCCGCCCTCACTCTCCTGGCTTCTCCTTACCTTGTATAAGTGACACCCATTCCCTGACTCGCTTATGTAAGAGAAAATCTGAACTTGTCAACAGTTACTCTTTATTTTTAATAAACCAAACCAAAGAACTTTCTCTAATCCGTCACCACCCTCCGCTCTTCCTTCTTCTCCTTTGTTTAGATTAGCCTTTCTTTTCCTCCACAAGAACCTGCATTTCACGGCACGGCATATAGCAGTACCATTTGTGATGGCAGTCTTTTGTGTACATCAGGGAGGCTCTTGTGAGAGCGACTGGCGCGGCATAACTTCTCATGAGCAGTGTGGCTTGCATGGGAAAAATCTCTGCCTTGCAACTTTGCAGTCATAGGGTTGTTCCCCGTTTCCCAAAGGGCCTGACACATCAGTCCATATCTGCAGGAGGAGTGAGGTTTAATGGTTAGGGCAGGCCGGGGAATCAGCTGACCTGGGTGCTCATCAGCCACAGACTTAATGTGTGACCTTGCGCAAGTCCGTTAGCTTCTCTGTTTCCATTCTCCACCATCTGCAAAATAATTGCCTACCTTACAGCAATGCTGGATATTTAATGCATTACATGTTTGTGGAGCACTTTGAAATCTTCGGATGAAAGATGTGACCGGGCGCCAAGTATGATTACTACAGGGGCAAAACTACTGCTGATGTCATGGAGGCTTTGCCTGCAGAATCACTAGAGAATTGGGCCCCAAAAGCCTGTTTCAGCAAAAAATAGGGTTTCTTTCCACGATAGCTCTTGCTGCCTTTTTAAAAGATCCATAGTCTTGTGGTGTTTTCTGTGCAGTGAACACCTGCTACGATCTGCTGATCAGCTTGCTTGCAAAGATCTTTGCTCTTGCCAAGGACTTGTTATCCTTTCAGTCATGATACACTAGTTAGAGCAGGGGTGGGCAAACTTTTTGGCTCGAGGGCCACATCAGGGCATAGAAATTGTATGGTGGGCCATGAATGCTCACAAAATTGGGGTTGGGGTGTGGGCTCTGGGGTGGGGCTGGGGATGAGGAGTTTGGGATGTGGGAGGGTGCGCTGGGCTGGGACAGAGGGGTTTGGTGGAGGGAGGGGGATCAAGGCTGAGGCAGGGGTGCAGGAATGGGTGGGGCTGGGGATGAGAGGTTTGGGGTGCAGGAGGGTGCTCCGGGCTGGGATCGAGGGGTTTGGAGAGCAGGAGGAGGATCAGGGCTGGGACGGGGGTTGGGACGTGGGGAGAGGCTCGGGGGTGCAGGTTCCAAGCCACACGGTCTGATCCCCGACCCAGTGCCCCGGCCAGAGCGGAATGAGCCACGTCCGGCCCACGGGCTGTGGTTTTCCCACCCCTGAATTAGAGACTGCTTTAAAAGAATTTAGCATGGCAGTGCTTGATTTTATTTGCACAAAAATCAATGAATAATAGGAATGTCAGAACTAGAATACAAGTAACACTTTCTGTTGATTAAATTCTGGGTACTATCCAATGACGCCAGTTTCAGTTCATATGTTGCAGGGTTGTAGGTACTGTAGGTAACACGAGCCTGTGTGTCACTCAGGTATGGTTATTATTTAGCACGGTCTGCCATGGGCCCTGTGGTGGTCCCAGTGGGAGCAGCTCCACTTCCAAGCCTTGTCACTGCAGAAAAGGGGCTAGAGGTTTTTTGATTGTGCAGGGAAATGAAAAGGAATGAAGACCTTGCATAATCTTGGCTGCGTAATTGAGCCATTCTAGAGGAGTGTCTTGCTCTTTATTAAAAAGGGCTCAACACCTGTAGTGCAGCCTCCTCAGGGGCTGTGGCTACCCTTCCTAAACCAATATTGCAAATCTGTTGTGAAGGAACTGGTTTTGTTTCACAATTTTCCCCTCTGCAGTGTTATCTCCCAACACGATCCCATTAACACTCTAATTAGCCCTTGAGGCATTCTGTGGAGATACCAGACTGTAACAGCTCAAATAGGCTGCGTGTGCAGATGTTTACCCAGGGTCAGAGGGCAGGCCTGTTGTGATAGCCAATTGGGGAAGGCACTTCTTTGGGGAGGGAAAGCTGAGAGATCCTGTGGGTGTCAACTGATTGCAGTGCTGCTTTGCTACCGTCAATAAGTCTCAATTTTTCCTCTGCAATTTGCAAAAGCGATTGTGTGTGCTTCAGGTTGCCAGCAAAGTGCAGTTTGAGATTTTGTGAAGGGAGGAAGGAATGCACTGACTTTTTTGAATTTTAAAGACTCTGGGACATACGGCTTTAAAAGCAGTCTTGCCTATTACACCTACCCCTAACCTCTTCGTCCTGCTGCCCATTCTTGTCCATCCAACCCCATTTTCCCATCATCCAGTTGTGTTCTCTCCCCTGTTGGTGTGGGGGAGAGAGACAGGCTTAAGGAAAATTGACTGTGGTGAAACTGACTGTACACCAAGTTCTGTCAAGTGCACCAACTGAATAAAATGGGGAGTGGCTTCCTCTAATCTCTTTGAAATGTAGCCATTGCAGGTCCGAATCCTACAGCTTCTTGTGTGGGCCCAGCAGCCCGTTCACATGTGTCGCGCTACTGAAAAGAGTCTACTCGTGTGCCAAACGTTGCAGGATCAGAAGATGTTACTAGGAACACTAGAGGGTAAAGTGCTTTCTCCCAAAGGTGTCATCTTTCTGTAGTTGATTTAGATCTTTTTTAAAAAACAAAACACAACTTAAAGAAAAAAATCTTTGGGTTACTCATTGCCTTAGCTCAGTGGTTATCAACCTGTGGTCCATGGACCCCTGGGAGTCCGTAGACTATGCCTAAGATTTCCAAAGGGGTCTGCACCTCTTGAAATTTGTTTAGAGGTCCGCAATTGAGAAAAGGTTGAAAACCCATGCCTTAGCTGGAGATACTTCTCTTGTGCTTTATGCTGTTTCTTTACTATTTGCTCTTCAGCTTGGCTTGAACAATGAAAATAAATTGGTTGGCTTTGCTTCTGTTTCTAGTAAGTTTCACTTCACAGTTTGCATTTGTATAGTAGGATAGGGACATACTTTCAAGAAAATTTTCACTGGGGAAGAAAACCTGTGAAAATATTTCATAACTTCTTAATTCCTCCATCCCTCAGCTCTTTAAGAGTGTCTCATATTAAGCATTCAGCAGTTATCCAAAGGAGGTAACAAACCAGTGTCGTTTCTTTTTTCCTTCATTTATCTAAACCTAAATTTGTAAATGCTGCTGAGCTGAGCTGGTTTTACCATTCTCCTGAACAGCTTATCCACATGCTGATTTGTGAAATTAAGTGGGGAGGTGTGAAGAGTTTTTGCTTTGATCTGCAGGAAGTTCAGGCTGAAGCACCTAATAGGCGCACGCGCGCACACACAAACACACCCCTGCTACAAGAATTGCATAATCATTTAATTGTGTTGTCATCAGGCTTCTGAGACACGTCTGTGACACTTGGCATTGTGGCTGAAAGCAGTGTCACTTTAGACTTCAGGAAGGGATAATGCTACAGTGAAGTCTGATTCTTAAACAACAACAAATGTGTTTTATAATCCACTCCACACTATGTGTACAGCGGGGAAACAGGAGAACTTGAATGAAGAGTGTGACTTGGCTGATGTCACACTTGCTGCAGAAGGTTGTACAGTCACATGCAGTACCAGGACTCTGGCTTTAATAATGAAGCTGTGCAGTGTGCTATAAAGCCAGAAGCAGTGTACTTTGGATGACTTGTTAAATCAAGGTCTCTTCTGAGTATGCATATGATGTCCATCCAAGTAAAATGGCTTCCGATGCTTTCTAGGAAGATCAAGGAATGATGCTGTCAGTATTCCAGCTGAACTTTCAAAAGTGACTAGTGCGGATTTTGGGATCCCCAGACTGAGACCCTTTATAGGGTACTGACTTTCAGAGAGTGGATGATTGTCACTTCCTGAGAATTGTCTCGCTTAAGGTGTCAAGTTGAACATCCAAAAACTGAAGTGCTAAAATCACATCACTTCTGAAAGCTTAGCCCAGCCTCTGTGGGTTTCCATACCCCCATCAAAAGAACAGATTAAACTGGGGCAAACCCCCCAAAGTATTGAACAAGAAAATTCTGACCTTAACACACAGAACATCTCCCCTTGGAAATCCCTCTAGAAAGCTGTGGTCTGTAGATAAGCACCTCGGTAGCATTCACTTTCCTCCAAAGGGGCTGCTCAGTATATTGCTGCTTGGGAATCTAATCAGAGCTCATTTTAGAGGCAAAATTTCCTCTCTCCCCCCTCCCTACCCCCCAGTTAGTTCTGCACAGCCAATAGGAGATACAGGAGGCCAAGCTATATTCCATTCTGTCTCCTGCATTGCCATAAGAATGGTCCATTTGATTCAGATCTCAGAAGGTTTATTTCTAATGATAACATAAGAGGCAAAATGATCAAGCCTTGATCTTTCACTGCCTGGGGGCAGGGGCAGGGGGTACAAGCTGCCAGCTTAAGGTAAAGGGCGGGGGTGGGGCGACAGGGCAAATATCCTGTAACCTGAGCATGTTTGATCTGAAGCAGTGAAACCATAAACATGAAATCCCCACCATGGTGTGTGAGAAGCACTTTCCTGACTGCAGCTATTCTGTCCCAAGGTAGCTAAGCATTTATGTCCCGTGGTTACAGTTTGAGGCCCTGACTCACCATCATACTTGTGCATTCCATGTGATGCATCAGGTTGCCTCATGCTGCTGCAGTGTATGTCTGCCTTTGTCACCTGCTGACTCTTACCTTCCCCAGAAGCAGAGCGGAGAGGGATGTATCCAGCTGTTCCTTTGTGACAGCCCTGCAGAGGAGACTTCTCCCACAGTGCTGTCGGAGCCAGTGCGTCTGTGGGGGACTCAGTGCTGACTAGCCAACGCCATATATTTGTGGCATATTTTGTATGCCCAGAAGAACTGTTGGTAGCTGTGGATACCATACATTACCTCTAGGTAAATCTAGAGCTTCATGTACAACTGAAGTGCAGCTGTCTGTAGGGTGGAACATAGCTGCTGTTGAACAGCGCACAGGAACACGGAATAAATGACTCTGAACATTAGGGAACAAGGAGAGAATGGTTTGGGATCAACAGGGCTAGAATGAGGCTGGTCTAGAGTGACAGTCTGTGCCTGCTGCACCCCTCTGTTACTCCTGGACTCTTTCTCTTCCAAGAAAGACTTTGTCCCTCTTCAGTATTGCCAGGTTCTGAGAACATATCACATTCTGCTAATCTGCAAAGGGGTGTGGTGGGGGGGGACCCATTGCACCCTTATTCATATAAGTAATGAAGTCCTTTTCAGTGTGTCTCACCTCCTTGTCCCCTCCTCCCCCCCCCCCCCCCCCGATTGGAATTGGTGAGGCGTCTGAGGCTGGGTGATTCTCCCAAGGAGATGCACAGAATTAGTTGCAGAGTTGGAAATAGGAACAATTTCCTAGTCCAACCACTAGACAACGCTTAAGCGCTTAGTGCTTACGTAATGGTTAGCTCTCCTGTATCTGTTACTGAACAGTACCGGGTACTTCAGACAAGGGATCCAATCTCTCCGTAACCATGGAGCCAGTCTTGCAGCCATGTTTGGAATTCCTTACTCTCCTTGCATACACTCCTGCTGGTCGTTCTCTCAAGCCTTGAAGCATGAGGTTTGACTTCAGTTTGAGCAGTAGTGTCCTGGAGAGAAGTCATCAGTTGGTAGTAGGTCTGTTAGTGACTCCTAGACATAAAAATCCAGGAGCACTGTAATTATATTTCAAAGACAAGCGGTTCTGTCTCATTTGGACTCTTGTAAAAAGTGTTTATTTTCTCCCATCTGACACACCTTATAACTGCTCTTTCAAAAGCAGGCCAATGAGTTTCCTTTTGTGCATTCTCCACACACAGCCCATTCACGCCATGGCTAGATGTCATGGTGACGGAGTCCCTGTGTTCAGAGTGGCATTTTCAGTAAGGCTGATGCGGTGCACAACTCTGCTCCCATGAAGGCAAGCTAAGGCTGAGCACGTTTGGCAATCCCAGCTGAGATGCACAAATGGGAACTTTGGAAGCATCAATCTGTGCAAGTCTGCTGGGATGCTGTTCCCCTAGGTCCCCTGTTACTTACAAAATCAGGGTAATTTATTATTTTTTCTGAGCTGGGTGGCAGTAGGGTAACTTTCTGTCCATCTCTCCTCCCTCCTGCACGGACAGGCCCGGGAGGGCTGAGTGAGGATAACAAGCCAGGCCATAAACTCCTGTTGGTGTTTTTTAAATATTTAATAAATCCTGCTGTTCAGAGCATCCAGGTGCCTCCTGGCTTTTGGGTGCCCTTTAAATTATTGGAACAATATGCTTCCGCTGTGGAGCAGCCAGATTTTCAGTCTCCCCCATGGCAGTGCTCAGAACCAGGAGATGTTTTGGACTTGCTGCTTTTAAACATTTTTTATATTTTGAGTTTGGAGTATTTTTATGGCCTATTACACGTGTGGATGGGGGGGAGGGGGAATATAGGGTACAAATGAGTGATCTAAAGCAATTGCAGATAAGGGGATGGCATTTGTTGGTGCACTACAGGCACTCTGTTGCTCTGTTATCTGCAAATGCTTTTAGGTAATCTGTGTGTGTGAGAGAGAGAGAGAGACTTAAACACACGCTGTGAGGTTTCTTAGTACTTCTGGGGGGAAGGATTTTAACACAGTGATCACAGGCCTGGCCAATTCTCTGCATTACTATTTGAGATCTGAAAATCTAGAGCACCTCCCGAGTGTTTTGGGAGCAGGAGTGAAGAAATCTGTTTGAGAAGAAATCCCTGAAAATCTCAGCAGTAAAGAAAAGAGCTGCTCTGAGAAGCTTCTCTTGAACGCGCCCATGGTGGTTGTTTTTCTTTCTTTCTTTGAGCTTCCAATTTCATATAAAAGTGACAGGAGAAAGTTGTAGTTTCCTTTCTTCTCTCTCGTGTTTTCTCCCCCCTCCCTTCCCTTTTTAGAGATTGGTGATAAGGAATTCTAACTACTTAATGAGATGGGAGAGGCCTCTCTCCATTGGAGTGGAGGACTCCAGGTGGCACTTTGACAGATTGGACAGGTAAAGCAAAAGAGCCCCACCTCCTGCTCCTTGCTTATAGTTGGGTATATAAGGGAAACTTAAATTATGCAGAGAGGCACACTCTGAGTCCTGTTATCTTCCAAGTAGAATCACATTTTTAGGGTCTCACAGGGGGTGGGGGGCATTTGTCAAAATCCTGGAGCCAGAAGAGAGGACAGCGGCATTGCTGAATCTGACTGCTAACATGTTGTACCTGGAAAACAATGCCCAGTCCCAGTATAGCGAGGTAAGGATTTTAGGGGGTTTGTTGGCAAACTTGTATTATCGCTTGGCCGCTACGGTGATCTCGGGGCTGGCTATGGAGCATGCATTTGATTTTGAATCTTCTTTCTCTAGCAAATGGCAAGCTTGCGACTTGCAAGGCTAGGCATTGGAATGAAAATGAAATTTGTCCAGGCTTAAATTTGGGACAATAAACCCAGTAATTCAGTGGGGGATTTATTATAAGCAAACTAACTTTTCCTGGCAAAGTAAGGCAAAGCAGTGCTGACATACTGTATTGAATACACACACACTTGCGTTCATGAGGCTGTATGAACAGTGACTTATTCACTCTTCTTTGATTGCCAAAATTGACACTCATTGTGAAAAAGTGGATAATATTTAAGGGAACAAACCTAAGTGCATTCTAAATATCTGAAGTTACCGTTTAAAATCATAAATAAACAGAAGCTGTCTGATGGGAAAACTTGCCAGAATCCCCATTTGTAACTGTCTTAACTTTGTGCTCTTAAAATTTTCTCTTCGAGTTTACACAATATGATGAATCTATGTAAACAGTGTATGTCGCAGGAATGCATTTACTTGTCACCTATTGAGATATTTTGATTTGCATAAGCAAAGGTATTAGTGACATTTGGACAGTTGAGATAAACATAAAAATAAAATCTGTTTAAATATTTAACTGAACCAGAGGGTGTAGGGAGCAAGTAATGCCGCATACTGTGAGGCTTTGAGGAAGTTACCTGGGTTTGGAGCAATATTAGCTTACATTCCACAGGGGAGAGCAGCTGTGTTGGCGCCCATCAGAATGGGAAGGGAGGAAAAACCTCCACGGAGGGTGTTCCAGATGAAAATGTTTGGCGCTGAGTGCCTCAGATATTAGACCTGCCAGCAGACAGAAGCTCAGTCATTTGGAAAAACAAAACAAAATCCAGTCTCGGGGCAGGGGGTGAGAGGCCAGGTGAGAGTTAAGGAAGAATGGCACACTGTGTGTACACTCAGGGGTTCACACACTCTGTGTGTGCAAATGCACAAGGCAAGAAAAGGTGATTTGGGAAATGCATTGGATTCAGTTTGCAAAGTCTTCAGTGATGCTCTTTCTAATAGAGGACAAACATACAGTGCTTAATACATTCCTATTCATTTCCTCCACACATTAGATGACTGTCTGACCCATTGGATTATATTTTTGTGTTTCCTTCTCGGTTAATTATAAACTCTCATTGCCTGTGCAGCGAGAACCTTTCCAAGATCATGTTTGCTTGGCATTGGGGCATTGTTTGGGTCTTAACACTATCTGATCAACTTTCGCTGAATAGCAGTGGTAGGGCTGCAGACTCCATACGGTTGACTTGCTGGGCTCGTCTGTCAGAAGCTATGCGCTTGCTGTTCTTGAGCAGTTTAAATGCCGTTCATCATAGCTGTGGTCAACACAGGGTTTTAAAGGCTTCAGCTGTTTTTAGCTTTGAGCATAAAGCAATGAATTTTTGTCCACTGAAATGTTCCATGTCGTGGGGAGTAAAAACAGATGACCATGGATTTTAAACAGTGGGTTCGTTCTTTCTCCAATAGAAAATAATAAATCCGTGTGAGATAACTGGGGATTTATTATTATGGCTTAATTTTTAAAATTCAATTTCTGTGGTGTACAACCCCCATCGCTCTACATGATTTTTATAAAGCTTTGAACTAAGCACAATTTCCATTTAAAATGTAGGGAATTCAGGATGCTGGGTGATTTCTGGGGAGGGGAAAAAAAAAAAAGACTCTGTAGGGACTGTTGAGATTTTAAGGAGCCAGGGGAGACTAGGTAGAGGAAAGCCAGGGGAATGCATGTGGAAAACTGAACTGCCAGTTGTATTTTTGGCTAAAACTGGCCAACATTGTTTGAAGTTTGTTTGTTTTTTAAAAAGAGTCTTTAACTCATTTAAGGGGGGAGGGATAGCTCAGTGGTTTGAGCATTGGCCTGCTAAACCCACGGTTGTGAGTTCAGTCCTTGAGGGGGCCTCTTGGTCCTGCTAGTGAAAGCAGGGGGCTGGACTCAATGACCTTTCAGGGTCCCTTCCAGCTCTGTGAGATAGGTTTATCTCCATATATTCTAACTGAGATTTTTTGTTCCATTGCATCTTTGACATCTCTGTGATTAGGGGTGAGTCTCCTCCCTCCTTTTATTCTTTGTAAGGACATGGGGTTTGTCTCCCTGTTCCAAAATATCTCATTACAATCTTTTTTCCACTCATTGTCGCAACACTTACTGCATGTGTGCTGCCAAGGAGCTAACTACTGAACTACTTCTGCCTTCTGCAGAGCACAAGGGAGTTGGCAGTGTCTGCTGCACACTGCACCTTTCAGCTTCAACGCTAACTGTTGCATAAGACATAATGAAGGGCAGTGTTGTACAAAGACCATTGTAATGGCTGTTAATTGAAAGCATCACTTAATCGGACATGGGGTGCCTTGGAGCAATCTTTCCTATAAATGTTGTAAAAAGACCATCTGACTTTCCCCAAACAAGTGAAGGCTTGTTAGGAAATGTTGCGGGGGGGGGGGACAGGGGAAGGGACGGGACGAGCTGTTAAATGAGTGTGACAGGTCAGTGAATCATAACCATCTAAGTTGGGAAATGAAAATGAAATGAAGATTGGTCATGGCGTCCATCTGTTCTGGCAACTCCAGATCCATTGTGTTTTCATTCCTTGGAGCATGCAGAGGAGAGGAGTAGAAGCGGTTGTAACAGACAAGTGAAGCAACGTTCATAATGATGAGATGAGATGAGAATCATTCTATATATAATTGGAGAACAAATTGCAGTTTTAAGAGTTGGCTGGGCAAATGACATCTCTGAGAGTACGTAAAGAACAGTAACATATGCGCTTCGCAGCGGGGTGCCTGTCGAATGTCAAACTCTCTGCCCTGAGATCCCATTTGCAAACTGTGTATGTAGTGCAAAACAGATCAGCCCAAGTTTCAGGGTCCTTCCTGCTAGCCTTGTGGCTGTGGTGGCAGCAGAGGTGATGATCGAGGCAGAAGAGGCCAGTTGTGGGGACCAATTTCCAGAGTGATGCAAAGCTCATGGTGCAGGTACTCTGAATGCTAGAGAAGACACTGAGCTATTTGGTCAGTCATTACTTTCCTTGGTCAAAGCAAATTGAACCGTTGCCAAAAAAAAAACGTAGAGAAGGTGAAAATATCTTCGCAAATTTTTATATCGCTCTTTCACTGTATATTCCTGAAGATTTTTCTGCCCTTTAGGGGCGGTTCAGGGAAATATTTCACTTTGTAATATGTGAGATCACTTTCCTGTAAGATTGTAGCTTAGCTTTTGGACGAGAATGGGGAGCCAGACTCCTGACCGAAGCATTTCAAATGATCAGAGACTCCTGGTTTATGGCCTTCATTGTGGCTAAACTAGTAATTTCCTTAGGTTTGAGAAATCAAATATATAAATAAACAAAAGAACAGGCTGGAGACCAAATGCTACGAAGTGGCTGTGTGTGATTCAGGGGTAGGACTGCCTTTTCAGGAGGTTTCTCCCGCCCCCCCAACTCCATCCCTCTGTGACTCTATCTGCCCCGAAAAGGCTGTCTATCGGGGTCCTGCCTGTAGCTAGTAGTGTCTGGATTGGTCTCCAGAGCTAATCAGCTTCTAGGCCAGCTGGCGATATTGCTGTAGGGGAGCACAAGATGAGATGGTGACGCTATACCAGATGGTGATATGGGCTCACCTTTGATCTAGAATGTCCTTTTTTCTAAAGTTGGTTCGCAGTAGCGTTAATTTATGGTTGAGATTCTGGTATGCAGTAAAACATAGTCAAGGCTGATATCCCATTCCTTGGCTCTTAAATGTTCAGCCAAGACAGTGAGGAGAACCTCAAAAGGACACAGCCCCAGGAGTCGTCTTGAGGTCTCTTCCTTAGCTGTTTTCTTCAGGCTAGGTTTGAGACACGGTGGTTGCAGATTTCAGTTCAGACGACAAGGACCTTTTTCTCCTGGTTCCTTGGCCATTAGCCAAGCACTGCATGAATGGGGAAGGAAACTCTCTCTTCAAAGGAAGCCACCTGGTCACTAGTGTGGGAGATGCTTTATACTGATGAGGCGCGGGAGGAAGGTATTGATGAGAAATAACTCTGTCTGCACAGTGCGCTTTGTCACCTTACTCTTTTTATTTTCTTGAGGCTTGGTGAAGGACGTGGTGCGTATTGTGCTAAGGTGGGGTAGGGTGAGTTTTACTGCATGATGCCAACTACAATACGAGCTGTCTCCCCGGCCTCTCAGCCACCTCTTTATAAAGCTGTCCCAGGGCTGGTTCATTTCTGATTTTGCTGGGCCATTGCCCTAGAGCTGAATTCTCTGCTTTTAAGGCCGGGGATGCTGGTGGGTAGGTTTAAAAAATGTTTTCCTAAAATGTCCTGGGTGGATTACATTTACTGGGACGATCAGCCTGTAAGTGGCGTTTTCTAAGGTATCACTAGGCAGTGCCCTAATATGCCAGGCTATCAGCAGCTCACCAGCAAGGGCAGATTGTGTGGGGTGGTGACACATCTGGTGTCTGGGGATAGCCGTGCCTCTATTTATCCACTCAGCCTGGTGTAATTGCATTGCTGGGACTGACGACCCCCTCCCGGGGTCCATGGCTGCACAGCAGCTCCCGATATGTACACAGGAAACCTCTTGTGACTATGCCTCCTCTGGCTTGATCCATCCATCTGCTCCACACCATGTGTTAGGCCCCCACAACCCTTATGAAGGCTGGACATCCCTTTCCTATGCTAGCAGTGGTTCAGAGTTACAGAGGCTCATCCCTTGGTGCAGAGGTCTCCCCAGGCACGAGGGGCGAGTGAGCCTAACAGCTAGCCCTGTTCCCCCTCTAGGTCTCCCTGGAGGGAGATCAAGCACCCCCTGCTCTTTCCCTGTCCCTCCCTACATTGGTCTGAGGGAACAGGATCTGCCATTTATATCCTGCTTCTCTTCCCAACAGACCTTGGGGCCTAATCATATGATCTGGGAGGAAACCAAGCACAGGTGCGAGCTGGATCTGGATCCATCTTAAAAGTCCAGCCACCCTTTTACAGGGTCTGCTAGTTTGTTTTGGTTTTTGTTGCTGCTGTGCTCAAGGGACCTTGGTCCGTGACAGAGGTTCTGTGTGTCACCAGGGTACAGATAAAAATAGTGGCCCCCCATGCCCTACTCTACCCCATCTTCTAAGTAAGAGATGAGGTTGTTGGATTAGCTCAAGTGCGTGGGCATAGATGGCCCAGTGCTCTGTCACAAGTGGAGATGTCTGCAGTGTAAAATGCGGTCTTTCACAGCAATAAGCTAACTTAAGTATGTGTCACAGAGATGCAGGTAGAAAGAATGAACTTGAACATTTTCACTTTAATATATGCAAATAAAACAGAACAGTGTTTTGTCCATCTGGGCTTTTTAAATATTAACACTAACTTGTGAGTTTGCACAAACAACTGAACATAAGAACGGCCATAGTGGGTCAGACCAATGGGCCATCTAGCCCAGTGTCCTGTCTGCCAACAGTGGCCAATGCCAGGTGCTCCAAAGGGAATAAACAGAGCAGGCAGGCAGTCACCGAGTGATCCATCTCCTGTCGCCCATTCCCACATAGTAACACCACGTAGCTTTCAGGCTATGGCTACATTAGAAATTTCAAAGCGCTGCCCTGGCAGCGCTGCGAAGTGTGAGTGTAGTCAAAGCCGCAGCGCTGGGAGAGAGCTCTCCCTGCGCTGCTTGTAGACCACATCCCTTATGGGTGTAGCGTGCAGCGCTGGGAGCCGCGCTCCCAGCGCTGCCACCCTGATTACACTGACACTTTACAGCGCTGCATCTTGCAGAGCTCAGGGGGGTGTTTTTTCACACCCCTGAGCGCGAAAGTTGCAGCGCTGTAAAGTGCCAGTGTAGCCAAGCCCTCAAAAAAGCTACTGGCTCTGGAATGTTAGATGGTGACTCATGCCAACATGTGGAAGATCCGAATAAAATCTTTGCTTTTCTTTAAAATTCTGTTAGCGCCATTCTAGTAACAGTGAGAAAATGGTCGGAGGGAGCCCAAAAGTGTGTCAGGGAACTGGAAGATCTTTTGAATTGTTGGCGAAGTGGCAGCTTGCTTTGAGAAGCAATGAACATTGAAATGCCATATTGCAAACGGCTCCTCCAGAAATGGGAAAAGAGGCTGTCCCCACTGTAGAAACTTGGCATTTTGTTGAATGGAACAAACTCCCAATTGACTTAGTCTTTTGTTGGCAAGAAGGTGAGTGAGAAGTTTTATACAAAGTCACTCCAGTTTGGGGCGGGTTGAAATCATCTAAAGTTCAGAAATTTTGACTAAAAACTGGTGAGGATTCTTCATGGAAAAAAACATTGCCATTTCAGCTGCCTCTATTCTAGAGCCAGCGATTATTTTCATCCAGTTGGATTGGACGGTTTCCATCCTCCACATCCTTTCGCCATCCCCTGCGATCTCAGATTCCATGGAGACAAGCCCAGATACGTTGTCATGGAACTTCCTTAGGAGTGTTTTTTGGTTTTTTTTTAATTTTACTTTGGTCTTCTGTTTTAAGACTAATAAAGTAACGGCCTGAAGCCAAGCGAAATTGCTTTCCCCCCTCCCCCGCCTCAGTATAGAGAAACAACAGAAGCAAGTATTGTCTATTGCATGTCTCTGTTTTCACACATTCCTTTTTTGTGGCAGCTCTCAGATTGTGTTTACTTGGGGTTTTGGCTCTGTTTACTATTATATTGTATAGGGGCAAACCAGCAATGCTAGGGTATCTGGAGGAAATGGACCTGCAAGAGGAAAGTGGTGGATGTAGATTGAATAAATATCTTATGTAAGCCATGTACTCTGGCTTGTCATGTCTGTATTACTTCAATTATACTAAAGATGCAATTATATTTCATTACTGTGTTGGATTAAGTGGAGCGGTGTTGTGTTGCTCAAGGGCAAATCTTACCATTTTATGTACAAAACATTCCCACTAAAATTCTGGAAATGCTTCAGAAGGAAGCTCTCCCGCTGATGGATTTGTCTGCAGTTGCCAATAGAGGCCGTTAAGCCCACTGTTCCTCTGGCACCCACCCTCAGCACCTTGGTTGGAATGTCCAGACCCTGCAATGAGATGTGGGACAACTTGTCCACAGGGATTGTGTGAATCATCCTACAAGAGAGTAGCTGGTGATAATGCTCAAGTTCATCTTCCAAGGGTAAAAGCAAAGAGAGAAGCTCTTTATTTACCCAGTTCGCCCTGGAGTTAGCAATTTGTCGCTTTTGTTAATCAGAATCTAAATGGGAAAAATCACTGTTCGGTGTGAATGTGGCAGTTCAAGTATTCTCTGAAATATAAACTGTCCAAAACCAGGTGTATGTATTTTGCATACGCCGCCATTGTTGTGTTCCCATCTTAGCTCTGGGTTCTGCGTATTTTCCTCTGGCTGTTGCTCACCGAGGTTGCTCTCTTCAGAGTGACACAAGCTCAGCCATGTTTAGACATGTGGGTGGGTCTCTCTGGCTGAATAAACCTGCTGCTTTTGAAAACATTTCCTGTTTTGGTTTGGTTTCTTTGGTTATATTATTAAAGGGTTTCTGAGAAATCTTCCAGTCATTGCTCTCCCAAGCATGCCTTCCCATCATCCTTTTCTTTATTGAGCTGCCGTGAGATATTGCAGCTCTGGGAGGGATTATGTCGCTGTTTTACAATAGGACAAACCGCATGGTGAGATTCTAATAAACAGTCAAATACAGCTAAAGTATGTAGAGTGAACTGTGGTGAACCTGACTTTCCTCTTTGTCCCTTTCAGCTAAATCACAATGTCATCTAGAAAGGATATGCCAGGTTCTACATCAGGCCATAAAGAGGGAGTATGTTTCTTTTGAAAAAAAATAGTCACCCTTTCCAATTTTGCCTCCATATTTGCTTTTCACACAAGTTACTGCAAATACAGAGGCGATGTGATTTAAGTCAGCTTAAGGGCTATTGCTGTGAAGCAGGGGTTCTCAAACTGGGGGTCGGGACCCCTCAGGGGGTCATTAGGTTATTACATGGGGGTTGTGAGCTATCAGCCTCCACCCCAAACCCCGCTTTGCCTCCAGCATTTATAATGGTGTTAAATAATGTTTTTAATTTATATGGAGGGGTCGGACTCATAGGCTTGCCATGTGAAAGGGATCACCAGTACAAAAGTTTAAGAACCACTGCTGTGAAGCAGTGATGATGAAACAGAGAGCTGTTGTTTAGGCTAGGAGTCGCAGGAAAACTTCTCCGTTTCTTGCTGCTGGCAAGGTAAACTTCAGGCTTCTGTAACGAGATCTGGAGTCTAAGGCCAGCTGCTTTTTCCCTTCATCTACTTTTCTGTCCTAATCAACATGTGCTGGATTTTGTTTTTTGTCTCTAAACTAGTGATCACCGCTATCTTATGTGTTCCCCATTTTTGTGTGTGTGTGTGGAGAGTGCTCCCCAGAACTGCTGTTACTGCAGTCAACCCCTGCAAACACTTCTGGGCTTTCCCAACAGTGGCATAGTTCTGAATCTCCCACCAGTGTGGCTTCGCCAGGGTAGCAGTGGTGTAGGCAGGACAGAGGTGATGCTGATGCACAGGTGAGAGCACTAGGATTGGCAGGCTGAAGTGTGGTGTATTTGGCACATTTCTGAGCTTCTGCTCAAACGTCACTTCCATTTCACTTGGAAATGTGCCCAGGCGGCAAGGCTGGAGTGTGCTCAGCCCTAGGGTCTCGGCGGAGGCTATTACAGGTGTAGGGGCCAGTTCTGGAGTTTGTCTCTTGATTAAACTCCGCCCGGCCCTCGGGAACTTTGGGAGCCTGATGAAACTGGAGAGGGTTCTAGCTTCCTCAGGCCTAATATTGGCTCAGGGTGGGGAGAGATGGAGGTCAAGTGTCTTTCCAAGGGGGAAAGTTTAGGAGGGGAGGTGAAGTAGTTCATGGTGGAGTGCTGTGTCGGGAGACAAGAGATGGATTGTGTCTTGGTGGGTACAAGCTTCTCTTAGTTTTAATCCACATCTAGGAAGCATTGCAAAAAGTTCCGAGGGTACCTCTGAGCAGAGTGAGTGGGGTGGCATGCTGCAGACTGGACTGCTCAGACCCCTGCCCAGTGTATGGGTATATGATGGCTGCAGGGGGGAATTGCTGTAAATTGATAACATCAGCATTTAATGCTTCTGGAGCACATGTGAGCTGAATATAATAGCTAGAGAGAGTTTTGCATGCAGTGTATCACTACGTACAGTACGTAACACTGTAAATTATCATATGCTGTGCTCCAGTTAACATGTTCAAGTCAGCTGTATTTAAAAAGTGAACTGACCTCTTTGCCATGTTGTCAGCTTACCAATGGCTGTCATTAAAAAGATTTTGAAAACTGAGTAGTGATTTTTGGGTCTCCACCTTGAGAGGCTGTTTTAAGGGCCTGATTTTTCACAAAATACTGAGCAATTGCCGATTAACCATCAGACCCCTCGACCACCGTAAAGTGGACACCCAAAATCAGTGATCACTGTAGAGAATCTCATCCCTCGTTTTTTCACTACCATACGACACCTTGCTGTTCTGCACTTCATGCAGTGTGTGCAAATAGTTTGGTCAGTTTCACCAGCCATCACACAAATAAAAATAAGTAAGACTGAGTGGTTTTCTTTGGTAGCAGATGAATGTGAAAGAATTTTGTAATCTCCAATTATTATATTATTAGTAGTATCTTTCCTCAGTAGGAGACTTCTTACAAAATTCTTTCACATTCATCTGCTACCAAAGAAAACCACTCGGTCTACTTACTTTTATTTGTATGATGGCTGGTGAAACTGACCAAACTATTTTCACACACTGCATGAAGTGCAGAACAGCAAGGTGTCGTATGATGGTGAAAAAACGAGGGATGAGATTCTCTACAGTTTTCACTGATTTTGGGTGTCCACCTTAGGGTGGTTGAGGGGTCTGATGGTTAGTCGGCAGTTGCTCAGATGAATGTGAAAGAATTTTGTAAGAAGTCTCCTACTGAGGAAATATACTGGTTAGGTGTGATCTCTTAAACATTACTCACTTCCACTAGAGTGACGAGATCTAACCCAGCCCCACAAACACTAGTTCACATGAAGGAAGCCACTTAAAAACAAACATACACACGCAAGAAACTAACCCATTGAGATCATCCTGATAGTTTGCTCTGTTCAAGATTCTGATGTAAATGTGACCATGGTACACATTGATATTTCCTGAATAATGCATATACAGTTGCTCATGCAAAACTATACAAAAATGGTTTGCATCCACAGTTACTGTAATTGCATGCAGTTATGGTAATTTCAGGTGCAAATGACCACTTGGTACCTTGCAGGTCCCTTGGGCAAGTGTTTACTGCAATTGCATTCATACAATTATGAAAATTTGTGCCGTGTATTTGAATGATAAATAGTCTTCTCTGTTTTACAAATAACACCAGAAATTATGCCTGGGTTTTAATTTTGGGCGATAAAAGTGTGTGTGTGGCCAAAAACTTTTAATTTGGGTATGTACGTTTAGGCTTCTCAAGTGGCTTTAGGCAACAGCAATTCACATTTTTGTCTTTTTTAAAGCAGTCCTGAGTTCGTGTACCTCATTGCACTGATTGGGTTGCAAATATTAAACAGGAATATTTAGTTTAGTGCCCACTGGAATTTTTAAAACAGTAAATGAAAATCCTGGGGGATTTCTGCTGTTCAGTTTTCTAAAAGGCTGGTTTTATCAAACTTAAATTTAGGTCCAAATTTGGCCTGCTGACATCCATGTAACCTTGGAAAATGCTTCTGTGAGCCTGACCAAGAGAAACAATGCTTGTAGGCCCCTAACTTCAACTGGCCACAGCAAATGTGTCCTCAGAACCCTGCTTGTTTTCTCACCAACAGAAGTTGGTCCCATGAAAGATATTCCATCATCCATCTTGTTCTTCAAAACCCAACATTTGGGAAGACTGAGTAGCACCCAACTACTGTGACTGTGGGGGAATCATTTTAAAATGTGGCCAGTTACAACTCGTTTTTATCCCTGTGAGATAAGTTGAGCAAGTGGGATGAACTCCATTAGTATGGACTAGCGTTTCGCCTTTTACGGCCTTGTTCTCTGTGCTCAGGAAATAACCAGCCATCAAAAGTGTATGTGCCCTCCCTTCTCACTCAGTTTTGAAAATATCTTGGCTGATGATGGAGCCAGGGCCAAGCCATTTTAACACTGTGTCCAGATCTCTGGGGTCTCACACACTTTCTGTAACAACCCTGGTTGGTCTGGAGTGCCAGCCTGAACAGAGACTAAACTGGCCAGTTACACCAATAGGTGTGGTGTTCTCTCTGATTTATTCAATAGACTTTCACATTAGATTGTAATAATTTTTCCTTCCTTTCAGTGGGTAATTTTTAAGTTGACCTGTTCTGTGTATCCTTCTGTAAATTGCCTTAGAAGCTAGTCTTCCTGAGTATTGTCCGTGTTTGCATCATGGTTCAGTGTTTAAAACAAAACGTATTCTTTGTTAAAATGCAACTATCCAACTAAACGACTTGTTTCTGATTGAAATATTAGCTGACTGGAAATTCTAGAGCTGAACTGTCTCCCATTTTGTATTTGTGTTTAAAGCGGATGGATTCTGGTTTAACCTAATATAATTGAGCCAAGATGCAATAGGTGATAGATGAGTTTGTGAGCTGATTGTAATGCATGGTACTGTTACTGACCCTACTCCACTGTTGCCCTGGGGCCCCTTGGCCATGTTTTTTATGGATACATCTACTACCTTTCTGTATGGATGAGACACAGACGTCCTGTCAGGCCTGACTAGTAATGTCCTTTCAACTTAATAAAATGCTAAATGTCTAAGTGACCGATAATCATTTATGGTTACAGTCTATTGAAAAAAAGTTCAAGAAATTAGGCAATTGTAATCAACTGTAGTAATTTTCCAGTCCATTCTCTCTCCCCCTTAAATTTTGACAGTTCAGTCAATTCCTCTTCTATTCAAATATGTTTTTCCATTGAAAAGAGTTTTTTTTATTTTTTTTCCCCCTGTCCAAACTTTTTGACACTAGAAATCTTAGGCCGAGTTTTTCTGATATCAAACCATGATTTATGTTGTGGTTCCCTTGGCTGGCATTCGGCCTGAAAACCAGCCCCCAAAGCATGATCATTGAAATCCAGCAGCTTGTCTTTATTGTACCTCTCTTTTGAGATCTTAGCATTCAGTTATGGGTAGATCTGTTTGTGGGATTTCTTTTTGTTTTTGTTTGCTTTTTAAAGTGAAAAACTGTCCCTACTTCTTGTCTCTTTGAATATCTATTTACTGACATTCTGGTGTCCAGCCGGTAATGTGAGAGCTTTAGAAGCGTCTGGCCTGCATTTCAGTTTCATTACTTTGTCTGAAGTCTGCTGGTGTTGAGGGCTATTAGTTGGTCTGCTTTAAAACTGTGGAACCTGATGCTTTGGAAGATTTAGTATCCTGAGTACTTGTGTGAAGTATGTAGGAGTAGCAAAGTGACTTATAACTTTGGTTCACTTTGGTTTTCTACTATTTATTTTTAAAATATAAATGGATTGTTGTTTTGATCTGTGTGTGGCTTAGCGTGAAGGGGTGCAGCAGACAAGATGCAATGCTTTTAAAAATAAGTGGCCTAAGTTTTCAGAAGTGACTCTGCGTTTTGGGGGACAAGGGGTGCCCCAATGAAACCACCTTTTCTTGATGATTTTTCAGAAGCCAAATGCTTAGCTCTTTCTGCCTAAGGAAGCCCCTTTTCAAGGACCAAGAACCCGCTTAAATAATGTATTTTGTGGAGCACTCTTTCATTATCAGAATCTAATGTTTTATTCTTGTAAAGGCTTTCACTAATGTCTTACTGTTTTTCTGTGGTGATTACTGAAAATATTTGATGATTAAAAATATATGAGCTGTATAACGATATAAATGATCTGTATAACGATATAAATGATCTGTCTAATTCTGGAGATAATGTAATCTATACCCTAACATGGTCCACATTGTCAGGTTTGATAATCCTGGTTTTAGACTAGCTCTGTTATGTGAACCTGAGGCAGGTGGTAGAAGACCAAAAATGAAAAGCATTTCTCCCTTGGGCTGTGCTGGGTTAGATGGCACCCCACTGCTGTCTGGCTGGCTGAAAAATGTTTGCAGAGTTCAATTGGATAAGTGTTAACCATGGTGCAAAACTTAACTTGAGCTAAAAAGGAAAATGAACTAAAGTCCCAAAGAACTATAATCTTCAGTGTCAGGTGTCGACTTAGATCCCTTGGAAAATCGTACCATGCGGTGCTTTCTCTTAGACCCCAGTTATGCAAACATGTACATATGTTTACTCACGTGAGTAGCCCTGTCAAACTGCTCATGTGCATAAAGTTAGAACCATGCACAAGTACTTGAAGGATCAGGCCCTTCAATTTGTTTGGCTTGGATTAATCAAAAGGCTGTGTGGGAATTTTAAAATGCAAACCAAATGCTATCTGCCCTGCCCCCCCTCCCCCAGCTTTCAAAGTGGAACAGATGGTTCTAGAGAAATGATCAAACTAGTATATTTTTTAAAAGCCTTTCATGAATACTGTATGGTAAATTTACATAAAGAGTATTCTCTTCTGTAAATATAGCAATGTAACAGGAGTGCTGTTTACTCATAAAAAATTTAAAATACAAATGTGTGCCTACTCACTCAGTGAATCTGGTCCACTATCTCTAAAACCAACACCAAAGACTTGAGGTGTAGCTGTGGAGAAGTGTGCCAGAATTCTCAACAACAGTAGCAAAATATACTTTCCTTAGATGATAAGCAGGCAGATAACAGTGTTTTTATGTATCCTTCCCAATTACATTTTGGCAGATTTTGTAGCTGAACTAAAGGAAAAGCTCTTTATTTTAGTTAGGCAAAATTTTGTTTGCCAGGATAAGCTCATGAGAAGTCTAGGGACCCCCTACAACATATATGTGCTAATAAGTGAGCATGCGCAATCCAGATAATGTTGCAGTATTTTGCAAGATGTTGTTTATATGGCTAAGACGCACTGTAGCATCCTGTAACACCCATATTCATCATTCAGATATGGTTGTGATATTTCATACAAAGTGTGCCATGAAAGGTTGTGATTTGCTGAAACTCATTGTCCTGTCCAAATATGTATGCGTTAGTGTGCATGAAGTTATGAGATTTTGCTCTGTGGCTGTTACTGAAATATGTGATAAGTTTTTGAGATTCTCTACTGCTAGGTGATATACCACTTATAGGAGGGTGTTAAATAGGGGAGTTGTAATCCAGGGGTTTACAACTCAATGACAGTTGTGCAAGCACCTCACAATGGGGACTGGTTAACTCTATGATTCAGTTGCACAAGATCGCACCGGGGGGTTGCTCAACCCTGTGACTCAGTAAAGCCCACCAGGACATGTCTGGGCAAGTGTTGTCCAGGCACATGGACTGAGGTTATAAAATAAGGGACAGTGGCATCGTGCCTTGGCCTTTCTCTTCCCCCACCTACGCTGAAAGCAACAAGAACGCCAAGAAGAAAAGACTTCAACTGAGGAGGCTGGTCTGGGCTTAAGGGAGAACCTGTGTATTAAGAACTGTAACAACTAGTGGGGTGAGAAAGTTGCTTGATCTAGATACTGCCTAATATAATAAGGTTTAAGATTTAGACAGTGCACTTACCTTTTCTTTAGTAGCAGCTGTTTCTGACTTTTTGTGCCTACCACTTACCATCACTTAAAATCTCTCTCTGTGTAGTTAATAAACCTGTTTTACCTAAAACTGTTTTTTGATTGAAGGGCTTGGGAAATTTGCTCAGGTTACAAAGGCTGATGTGTGTCCCCTCTGCACATGGAGGGAGGGGCGGACTTGGTAATAAACTTACCTTGATCAGGCTTCCGACCAGGGCAAGACGGTACAGCTTTGGGGTGCAAGGCTGGGGAGCTGGGGGGAATTGGCTGGTGCTTTTGTGTGATTTGTGAGTGGTTCAGGGAGCATTCATGAAATCTAGCTGGATGTTGTGCTGAGTGATCGCAGCACCTGGAGGGGTTTGCTGCTTGTCATTAGCAAAGCATTGTGAGAGACAGCCCAGGCTGGAAAATTAAGGGGGAACAGTGGTACTCAGTTCCAAGTTGTACCCCGGGGATCCCATCACAATGGCATGGCCACAGCTTAAGGCTAAAAGATTTTTTTCCCCTTTATGAACTTTTTCTTTTAAATATAAGTTATTTGTATTACTGAGATTGGAGCCCCATAATGCGAGGTGCTGTACATGCAGAATAAGAGACCATCCCTACACCCAAGAGATTATCATCTAAATAGAAAGAGAAGGATCACTCTGCCCATTTTACACGTGGGGAACTGAGGCACAGAGAGGCTAAGTGACTTGCCCAGTGTCACACAAGTAGTCTGTGGTCAAGCACAAACCTGAATCCAGGTCTCTAGACTCCTAACCACTGGGCCCTCCTCTCTCTAGCTAGAGGTGATGGAAGTGATGTATGTTACACAGAAGGAGCATCATCCACTTTCACAGTAGTTCTGTACCGTTTTCAAAGTCTTAGTCTGACTCAAATTGAAACCCTTCCATCCAGCTAGATATTGGTGGAAACAGAGGCCAGTGACACAAACCAAGTGGTGTAAGGTTATTCTGTCTTATCATCTCCGTTACACTGTCAATGTCAGTTTGAAACATGGTTCCAGTATAGGGCTGTGGGTGGGGTCTTCTGTGTCCTGATACCTGCACAAGTACTAAAAAGTGTGCTATTTATAATATTGTGTTAGTTTTGTCCTCTGAAAAACTGGTAACGCTGCCTGACTCTCATTCATCAGGAGCTCCATTAATGTTAATAGTGGAACATCTTCTGTAAACCAGAGTACTTTAAACCCCGTACTCTCCCCAGTCCCCAAAAACGAGTCCCAATCATAGGATGCTTCAGGAATGTGTGAATTTAAATCTTGCTTGAAGCTGTCACATCTGGGAAACCTGGCATCTGGATAGTTATAACTAGCCTCAGAAACCATTTAAATATCAACTGAATAAAGGTCTGTTGTTGAAGAGGAATTTGAAATTCCACAATACATTCCTTCTTCAGAGTGAGAACACCAGGGCCGATTTGCTTGCCATTAGTCCTGGAATTACTAGTCCTGGTGCTTTATGTTCACTGTGGCTCAGGATTCAGTCTTGCCTGGAGTCTCTTGGCCAGTAATACTAGTTGTGGTGGTTGGAGTAAAATACTGATCTGAGTACTGAGATCTGAGTTCTGATCTATACTGAGACGAAACTTCTAAGAAGCTAGGTTGTCTTATGGCCAATAGTGTGGATAGAGGTTACTATTCTGCCTGGTCTCTGGAGTTTCCTGTCATGTTCTAAGTCTGGCCCATGTTTGCAATTAGATTGGGCACCAAGGACGACACCTTTTTGAAGGTTTGCCTGGTGGCCAGGGAGTGTTTGAACCACGTAGAGTTTCTTGATCTATCGGTGAGAGGCATGATGTCTCCATGGCAAGGAGCTCTTCCAGGACTGCATTTCCAGGGCGGGTCCTTTGGGTTCCACTGTACTTGGGGAGTAGCTCTGCTTAAAATTCTAGTGGTAAAGCAATAGGGGTCAGAAATTATTTCCACCGTACTGCCGCCCACCCTATCCCCTATCGTGTGCTGTTGCAGTCAGATGTAAAGAGATCCATTGTACTTCCCTAAAAACTGGCGGTGTTCTGAAGTTACAGAGTAGGTTTTTGGTAGAGGTGATACAGGTGCTGACAAAGACCAAGGTGAAAATGGTCAACTCTTCCATCCATTTATCAAAGCATTCACAATTTCCAGTGGGAAGAGAAGCAATAACTGGGGTACAGCTGCAGCTGGGCTGCAGATATTTTTTTATCACGGACCTTCTCCTGAAAAGTTTTGTTCTCTTGTGCGATTTCACACAAGCCTCTCTATATCTGAGCTCTGTTCAAACTGGCAGATCTTTGACTATTAGAAGTGTTTGCATATTGAATCTAAAAGCTGTCTTCATTCTAAAAATGTGCTGATTGTTACTTGAGGCACCTCAAAGACTGCCTCACTATTTTTTTTTATTACACTACTTATTTGAGAAGTTTTTAAGAGGTTTACAAGTCTTTGTGATGTAAATATCAGACACAGTGCAATAATATTTCAACAGTGGGCTTTCATTTAGTGAAATGTTACCATGTTAGAATGAGCATCTTTACTCTCCCCTGACATGTTGGGAAACTGCCTCATTTTTACTGGGATGGTGGGAGGAAGGAAGCATTATTCTAGCACAGAAATTAAGTGACTCTAATCAGAAGTACACATTCAAAACACTAGGTGCATTGATTAGGGTCAGATTTCAAAGTAGCAGCCCTGTTAGTCTGTATTCGCAAAAAGAACAGGACTACTTGTGGCACCTTAGAGAGTAACAAATTTATTTCAGCAAGAGCTTTCATGGGCTACAGCTCACTTTGGATGCATAGAATGGAACATATATTGAGGAGATTATATACATACAGAGAGCATGAAAAGATGGGAGTTGCCCAACCAACTCTAAGAGGCTAATTAATTAAGATAAACTATTATCAGCAGGAGACAAAAAACCTGTTGTAGTGATAATCAAAATGGCCTATTTCAGAGAGTTGACAAGAAGGTGTGAGGATACTTAACGTGGGGAAGTAGATTCAATTTGTGTAATGAAGTGGGCTGTAGCCCACGAAAGCTCATGCTCAAATAAATGTGTTAGTCTCTTAGGTGGCACAAGGCCTCCTGTTCTGTTTGTGAATACAGACTAACACGGGCGCTACTCTGAAACCTGACCCTGGTCAGTGCACCTAGGGTTTTGAATGCCCCCTAGTGTGGAACTTATTATAGTACCACTTAGTAAAGGAATTACCTTTCGGATCATACTGCCCAGAATCTCTAACCGGAAGTTGGGTGTTTCTGTGGTTGAAGATGCGAAAGATTGTCATGATTAAATAATAATTCATTTTTAGAAATTGTTTTTTAAATTCAGTTATACCTTCATTTAAAATGTATCTACCAGTGTTGCTAGCCCAAACACCATAACATTGTCTAAGTGCAGGAGAACCTTGAAATGAAATTGAATATAAACAGAAAATGAAAGTGACCAATCTAAATACACTGTGCCTAATGAAGTGCAAAAATAAATAGAATAGATGGTGAAATCTGAATTACATTTCTAAAAATCTTTTTAGTTCAGAAAATCTGCTCTGAAGTGTTAATATAAGTCAGGAATTTAAAAGGAGGGGAGGGACCTACAAACAATTTGAACTGACCCTTTTTGAAAACACAGATGCTAAAAATGTGATGCCTCAAACTTGACAAGTTATTTTTTGAACGTTTTGTCACTTTCTTTCCTCTTTCTACATGAGCAACATTCTTACTCCCGTTAGCAAGAAATTGGCATATGGATCAATGGCAACACTGGGCCCCGATCCTGGAAAGCTTTGAGCATGTGCTTTGCTTTTCACACATTGAGTCATCTCGTTTATTTCAACTTGTGCATGATTTCAACTTCTTCGCTGAGTCAGGGTCTTAACGATTTGTATCTAAATTCTAATACAAAAACTTAAAAAAAAAAATCCTTGACTCTTAAAAATATATTTTGCATCGTTTCTCTATTAAGGGCTGGCTTTCAAGCATGCATAAATTATCTCTTTTTCTTTGTTCTCTTGAGCGCACAATGTCTGTAACTCTTTCCTGGCAAAGGAGGCATTTTATTACCCTCAGAGCTAATGCTCAGTTGAATTCCAGTGTACTCCTTCTCCCGGCTGGTTGCCCCTCTGATTGTTCTGTTGTCAGAAGGCGTGTGCCTCTGAAAGACTTATCTGATTCTTACCAAAGGGCTCGTGAGTGTGTCAGATACTGACCCCTGAATGCAAACAACTTTTCAAGCCTTTTGCCTGGGGCATGGCCTCCAACTGGGATACCAGAGCTTTAGTGCAGTCGGGTGTATGCCAGTGCCTTTTCTTTCCATGTCACCTGGACTGTGCCGCACCTGTCCAGGGGTGAGCAGGAAGGGCTGGAGGATTTGTAGAAGTCAGAGGGAGAGAAGGGGAGTCAAACAGCTGCTCGTGTCAGCGCTAGGATAAGTGTAAGGAGATTAATAGTTATTTAAAGAGCAGATGGGGACGTGGCATTCAGCTATGGAATGTGGATATATAAATGTAATGGAATGGATAGTCCACTGTTAACATTGAGACAGATGGCCCTTGGATTGAATGGAATGATGAGGATCCATCGATTCCCTTAAGGAGTTCTTAAACTTTAATGGGATATTTAGCTCTTTAATTGACATCTTGCCAGCATCTTCAGCATCTGCACTCCATCCAGTATAGTTGTTTCCTCTATTTTGGGTGCTTCTCTTCCTCAGTACCTGCTAGGCAGCCTGGAATTATTATGAATAGTTGACTAAAAGACTAGTTTCTCTTCTCCGCCCCCCCCCCCCCCCCGTTTCCATTTGACGAGCTGCTCCAACAGTCGCTTTTCATAAGAGCGTTCCTTCTGTCATTAGGAAGTGCCTCAGATGCTAATCTCCAGGAGATGTGAAGGGAAGGAGTCTACTTTTTCGAGCTCTAGGGGCCTTTACAGTTTCTTTGAAAAACACATGTCAAAGTTAGATTAAATGGGGCTGGGTTTTCAAAAGAGTCTAAAGTAGGTAGGAGTCCAACTCCCACTGAAACTCAAGAACAGTTAGGTGCCTGGAAAAATTCTGGCCTGGATTGCTATCTACTTACTACCAGTGCGGTACTTGACACTTACATAGTGGTGCGTGTGTTCAGAATTCAGCACAAACATTAACATAGACTGAATCGCACAATCACCCTGTAAGGTAGGCAGTGTAAACTTTATTCCCGTTTTACAGATGGGAAAACTGAGGCAGGGAGGAAAGATGGCTAGCCCAAGGCTATACAGGAGGTCCTTGGTTCACCCAGGATTACTACTTAGAACATAATTATTGTTTGTAGTAGAGTAATGCCTGGAGGCCCAACCACAAGGAAGGCCCCGTTATGCTAGGCAGCACTGAACATTTAGGAAGGATGCTAGACCATGCTGGCTCCCAACCTTGTGTGTTCGGTTCTCCAGATCATGCTTTACCAACCCCTTCTCTTCCATCGCTCAACCTGCTGATCACCCTTGAGAGCCTGAAAGAATACGTCGGTCTTACATAAGGGCCCTCAAAGTAATCAAGGCTGTTGGCCCAACTTGGGAGTGTAACGAAAACCTGCTGTAACATATCAGTAGAGTCAAGCCACCTTGCAGATGAATCTGCTGAGTACCACTTGGTGCCTTTTTGTTTTCATTACCATATTCTGCTCTTGGGGAATGGCTGAGTACCCAAGAGGTTGGGGATTCTATCTAGCAGAATACACTTGAAACAGAACCAAAGCCTTGCAAATGTTGGATGCTTCTGCCTAGCAAATGAGTTGTGATATGTTTTTCTGTATGATTGTAACGTCCAAGGACGCCGCCCTGCAAACCCTGACAAAGAGCTTAGAACCAGTGGAGTATAGACTTCCCTCAGTGAATCCATCCCAGATCTGCTTGCAGCCTGCCGCATCCTGGGATGAGAGTGCTGTGTGGATACCCCTCATCAATGAAGCTTTTAATTATGCGCCTCACTATCTAAAATCAGTGCTTTGACTTAAGGGGCTTCGCCACTTGGTGCATAATTTATGGTTGTCCTGCAACTGCTGTTTGGTCAGTCCGTAGCTACCTCTACGAGGAAGAGGGTGGGGAGCATTTAGCCTAAATGCAAGGAGGGAGAGGTAGCTTTGGAAAGAGACTCTGCCTCTTGCTCCCTTTGCCCCGGAGGGCGCATGGGGGAAGAGATGAGTGCATTTCGGGAAAACAAGACATGTGAGCGCGTGAGGGAAACATTGCTTCTGCCCCGTGTCTCCTCCACTGCCACCTACTGACTGATTGTAGAACTGCCTGGACTTTCACTGTCGTCCCCCCACCCAATGTTGTGATCCCCAGGGAGCTTTGGATAGGCAGGAAAAGTCCCTCTGATTGTGCCACATACAGGCCCTTGGGGGGGCTTCCCACCTTTTGTTAGACACGAACCTAAAGATAAGCATCTTCTTGTCACCTCTCACTGCTGTAGCTGTTCTCTTCCCATACCACTGATCTCCAGCCTCCCTGCTTGTCCTTTGTAGAATCATAGAATATCAAGGTTGGAAGGGACCTCAGGAGGTCATCTAGTCCCACCCCCTGCTCAAAGCAGGACCAATTCCCAACTAAATCATCCCAGCCAGGGCTTTGTCAAGCCTGACCTTAAAAACCTCTAAGGAAGGAGATTCCACCACCTCCCTAGGTAACCCATTCCAGTGCTTCACCACCCTCCTAGTGAAAAAGTTTTTCCTAATATCCAACCTAAACCTCCCCCACTGCAACTTGAGACCATTACTCCTTGTTCTGTCATCAGGTACCACTGAGAACAGTCTAGATCCATCCTCTTTGGAACCCCCTTTCAGGTAGTTGAAAGCAGCTATCAAATCCCCCCTCATTCTTCTCTTCTGCAGACTAAACAATCCCAGTTCCCTCAGTCTCTCCTCATAAGTCATGTGCTCCAGCCCCCTAATCATTTTTGTTGCCCTCCGCCTGGACTCTTTCCAATTTTTCCACATCTTTCTTGTAGTGTGGGGCCCAAAATTGGACACAGTACTCCAAATGAGTCCTCACCAATGCTGAATAGAGGGGAGTGATCACATCCCTTGATCTGCTGGCAATGCCCCTACTTATACAGCATAAAATTCTGTTAGCCTTCTTGGGAGCAAGGGCACACTATTGGCTCATATCCAGCTTCTCATCCACTGTAACCTCTAGCTCCTTTTCTGCAGAACTGCCACTTAGCCATTTGGTCCCTGGTCTGTAGCAGTGCATGGGATTCTTCCATCCTACGTGCAGGACCCTGCGCTTGTCCTTGTCTTTCCTGGTCAGGCCATGTCTAATTTCCAACTGAAAGCTCTTCAGGGCAGGAACTTGCCGGTGTTGTCTGCCTGTTTAAATGTCAGGCACTATACAAATACAGCTGCTCGCCCCTTCCTGTGCACTGCTGTTCCTTGGATTGAAAGGAAGCTTGTATCCAGCAAGCCAAGGGCTAATGCTCAGCGAGACACCTGCAGTAATTCCTTTCTGCCCTTCCCTGTCTGGTCAGTCGGCGATGTCTGTGACTAGCCGTGGTAGGAATGAGAGACACAATGCAAAAGTCTCAAGGGCCACACACTGTAGCCCGTTCACGCTGAGTAGCTCCTTAATTGGTGATGCTCCATTGATTTCAGTGGGATTACTCACTGAGTGAATGAATAAGGGTGGCCACTAAATTAGGGAGTGGGAAGGTCTAGGGATCAGAGTACAGGATTATTGGGGGTTAAGAGATCCATAGATATTTTTTTTTGAGGTCAGAAGGGACCATTAGATCCTGTAGTCTGACTACCTATATAACACAGGCCCTTAAATTTCACCTAGTTGCCCCGTGTTGAGCCCAGTAACTTGGGTTGGACTAAAGCATCTCCTCCACAAAGCCATCCAGTCTTGATTTGAAGCATTAAAAGAGGGAGACTCCACCGCTTCCTGTGGTTGTTTTTTCCAATGGTTAATCTCTTTCATTGTTAAACCTATTAGCTGTAGGTTCTCTTCCCAGGCTGGCTGTTGATATACCATGTGACCAGGAGCAAGTCTCTTCTTGCTGCCTCTGTGTCCCCCTCTGTAAAATGGGCTAGCGCTTCTCAGGGTGGTGTTGGACATAACTAGCAGATGTGTGCAAAGCGCCTTCAGCTCCTTCGATGAAAAGTGCTAACGAAATGCTACATATGTTAATGCAATTTCTAGCCTCCAAAGGCAGCCTGACCTGCGTCGCCTGTTTGTAAGTGTATGCTAATGCTGTTAATATTCTCTCTCTGCAGCCACAGTACACAAACCTGGGGCTCCTAAATAGCATGGAACAGCAGATTCAAAATGGCTCCTCCTCCACCAGCCCCTACAACACGGAGCATGCTCAGAACAGCGTCACGGCACCCTCGCCCTACGCCCAGCCCAGCTCCACTTTTGACGCCCTCTCGCCCTCCCCTGCCATCCCCTCGAACACAGACTACCCGGGACCTCACAGCTTCGACGTGTCATTTCAACAGTCCAGCACCGCCAAGTCAGCAACATGGACGGTAAGGCTGCAGAGAGGGACACCCTCCTTGACTTGGGCCTAGAAGCCACTGGATGGGCTAGTAAAAAGCTATGGGACTGCAATAAGGAAATAGGAGTGACTCTTGTCCAGTGTATAATTTTCCGCTCCCCTCCTCCCAAGATCTTAATCTGGGCCATATCCATTAGGGATAAAAGTCCCAGAGTTTCCATGAAAACCCAAGGGGTATGAAGTGCACTCAAGGTGCACAAAATGTGTTCTCTAAGTCTCCAGTTCAGAGAATAAGGAGCCTGGGCACTGAACACTGGTTGACATTCAGAACAGCAATCCAGTCCCGCAGACTGAAAATAAGAATTTTAGCACAGGAAGAAGAAGGGGTTTAAATCTCCACTCGGCTTCCTCAGTCAAGATGTTACAATCCGATTTAGTGCGCTAAGCGTGGTGTTGAATGAACAGTGATGCCATGAGTGCTGATTTTCAAACAGTACTCTCCTTTCTGACTCTGGGTGTGGATCTTTCTTTCTTATCCTACACTCATCTTCCAGGCAGGGATTGATTGCCAGTGTTGCCAATTCTCATTCTTTCTGATGCATTTGGTGGTGGGTTTTTTTTTAAAGCCCCAGCTCTTGGAATCATGTGATCATGCAAGATTTCCTCCCCCTGGCAAAGAGGGTTAGCTAATCTCGTGAATATTGAGGGTCTAACTCACGATTTTTGAATTCTTGGGATTAGCGGTACTGGATCACTAGGGAAGTTCTGTGCCTGCAAAGAATCATATATTTGTATTTAAATGTTTTTATGCAAGAGAGGCCATTGGACCATTTGGAGAGGAGACTTTTGCTTTCTTTGTGTCCAATTATATTTTTAATTTGTAATTTAAGCTTTGAATCCTATATTACCCTTCTGGAAGAAAATGAAACTCTTTCATATGTTCACATATTTAGATGTATTCTTTCAGGCTAATGGTTTTAAACCTAGGTATCCAAATTTAAAAGATTCACTGTTTTCTCTCTCTCACCTTAAACCTTTTTTGTGGTTGGTTTTTAACCCTTGTCAAAATCACCTTATAAGTACACTCCCCATCTTTAAAACTCAAAGTAACTGGGTAAATTTTAAGATTCATTTTTTTGGTCCTATAAAATAACCTTTAAATCTAAGACCAGTAAAAATGTATGTTGTTGGGTTTTTTTGAATTGTAACAGGTTCTCCCACATAGCTTGCAACTAAAACGTAGTGGTCAGCATTCTGCTGTTGCATGAGAGTTTAAAAAATTACACTGACCAGTTTATTCTCATTGTCTAAATAAAAAGAAATTAAGGTGTTGTGGGAATGGGGAGAGGGTGCAAATCGACATGTAATGGACAGGAAATTATTGCATATCTTGAACGGTTTCTGTTTGCCCACATCACTTCAGAGAGTGTCTAGTCTTCTTAAGGAAATCAAATTGATTTTGAAAGACAATTGTAATTGTGTTCTTTCAAAAACCAAATTGTTGTTGTGTGCCTTCAATGAAAGGGAGGCCATAAAGAAAACCAAAGATCTCCTCCTTACCTGTGAGTAATCATGCCTTAGACAGTCGTAATTCAAATACATATGAAAATCTGGATTTCTTGCTTTATACTGTGTAATTTTATTTTTTCATCTTAAGGAAATGGTGTTGGTCAGTTTTACTTTTCATTTCTCCAGCACAATGCACCTGTTGCATTTTGGGTTGTGTTCACCATTTGGGGTGGGGATGGATATATATTATGTATTTTTTAAAGACATTTTTCACTACATATGGTACAGGGTTTTGTAAGACCAAAATTCAGCACCAAAGTATATGACCCTCTCCCCTTAGTTGTCTCTGGAAAGTGCTTTCATGCGATGGATCTGCAATGCATGTAGTGCCCTGAATGCAGCAAAGCACATGAATTGTCCCATGGATATCAAGGGAGCTGCTCGTCAGCTCAAAGTCAAGCACATGCTGTCAGTCCTTTCTAGATCATATGCCCTGTATCTGTGTATCTAAATGTGGTAGTAGCTGATAAGTGCTGGGTTCAGTTCTGGTGGAGGGGGCCATGCAGGGGAAATTTGAATTACATGCTGGTGAAAAGTGAACAGGCCTGTAAACCAAATTCCTTTCTCCACACGACAGCATGGGGAGATGTCGTGCTGGCTTGCCCCACCAGTACACTTCAGTGCTGCCCTGGGGAGGGGCTGTGTGAGAGATGAAAAGGTAACTCAGATCTAAACATTAGATCACCCTAGTGACATCACTCAGGGCTGTGAAAAACTGCCCACTGTGCAACATAGCAGGTCGACCTGAGCTCCAGTGTAGACATGACTAGGTTGATGTAAGAATCCTTTCATCGACCCAGCTACCACCTCTAGGGTGGTGGATTAATTCAATCAGTGGAAAAAACCTTCTGTCAGCGTAGATAGTATCTGCACTCCAGCGACACAGCTGCAGCCCATAGTGTAGACTCTTTGTACGTACGGGAACCACAGCTGCAGCACCGTAGCTGTGCGGGCTGGCTATTGTGTAGACCTACCCGGTTTTCCTGACCCACTCCGCTTTGGCCTTTCTGCCAGATAATGCCAATGAAATTAGTGCTAGTTAGTGGTGAGGTTTTTTTCCTTTTTCTTTGTAATGTCCACTGGGGACTGCCCTAAAACCAATACAGCTATTAAGCACTTGAGCAGTTATTTCCATCTTTGGAGCTCTGCCCTGTTGCTAATTAATCCACCAACTCGTTTCACATGGGCCTTGGAATGGGTGGTAATATGCATCTGGCTGCTTTACTGCTGGGGTGGGCGGGAGAGGATTGAAAGCTGTCTTCGTTGCTACTGCTTTTAGAAATAAGAATACACTCAAACGTTGAGGAGAGAGGGTGGAGGATTGCCCCATCCTCTTGACAAATTCAACGGGTATTAAAGTCTTGTTGGACTCTTTGTTGAGTAACTAATTTCTGTCCCCCCCCCCCATGTGACTTCATGTGCTTTGATTAATGTCTGTCCTCTCCTTTCTCCCTAATGACAGCTTAGGAATTTACCTGACTGGAAGAGTTTTTTGCAGTACAATGACCTATTAAAAGCTTAATTATGAGAAGGCCCCACCCTTCTTAAGAGCCCCAGAGTTTAAAGCCCTGTTTCTGGCTTTCTCTTGCTGTTCCCAAGGGCAACAACATTAAGAAAGGAAGCCAGGTTACTGTATCACGTTCTTTCCCCTGCTTGGAAGAGGCTTAGCAGGGCTGACCCACCTTGCCCTATTGGGAACCAGTGTCTGTTGCCAGTGGATGATCTTGTCCTGGCTGACAGAGTGCATCAAGGAACGGCCTCCTCTGAGGTTGTTCATGGCTGAGTCACGCTAGGCTTAGCTCATAGTTCTTGAAGGCTGCCAGTGAATTTCCCACACAGGAGTGGCTTTGTGAGGTATGGACATTTTGCCACTAGGCATTGGCCTGAGACCACCAATTTATTTTTCCTGGGCCAGTGAACACCTATCAGATGGTAACTAACATTTTGTCACTATTGATCCAACTGGACTGGAAGCAGTGACCTAGAAATGAAAGATGCAAAGGACAGTGGATACAGTAACAGGAGGGTTGACTTGCACTTCAGGTTCTGTGGTGGGTTTTTGATCAAAAGTTGACCACAGATCCCAAAGAGAAGCGGGAGTCGCTGTTGGGTGAAACTTTGTTTTATTTCATATGTATGACAAGCAATGAGTCTTTCGAATTTTCTCTCTGTATTCTCTAATGACCGTATAGTAGATATTCCAGTAAAACACATTGTCTAATCAAGTTAGTTTTTCCTTTTGTACACAGCGTTAAATTAATTAAATTAACTGCAAATTAAGACTGGATTGTGGAAGACATCAGAAGAGTCTCTGAGTTTTGAATTCCTTGAGAATACAAGAATAAGGTCAAGCAAATCTGTTTTTTTAAAGGACAAAAATTAAAAGCCTGTCGAGTTGTTGTTGTTGTTTTTTTTTGAATAGTGATATCGAACCCAGAGCTTAAGTTAAATAAAAATCAACTGAAAGTCAAGCTATAAAAAAGGAACAGTCTTATTTTTATTTTATAATGAGAAGTCAAGGGTGTATCATTAAGCTTGAGAGAGAGCCCTTACAATTAAAGTGAAGTCTATGCCTTATGACGTGTCAGTCGTTGTGGGATACTTGCACTTAGTGAATTCCCATATACCAGGGTTCATAATGTCTCCTCCCATTTTCTGAAGCAGAAGAAAACAAGACATTTCAAAAGTGTTACACCTAGGATTGTTTTCTGCACAAGGAAGAGTCTCATGCATTTCACCCCACCCACTCGGATAAAAAACACACAGACTTTTCCCTTGAAAGATGTGGCAATCAGCTGTCACTAGCAGAACCAGTTGCATGTGGAAAAGATTGATTGCAGTAGGAAAATAAAAATCTAAGCAAGAGAGCAGGGTGAACTAAAGTTAACAGTATGGCCAAACTCAAATGATCAAAAATCACGAGTCAGACCATTTTAAATTATGAGATTGGTTTAATAAATCCTGAGATGTTTTGGGTTGTTTTTTTTAATTTCCCCTTGGATTTCAAGTCTTGCAGGTAAACGTGCTTCATGTTTTCATGCTTTTTTCTGTAACCATGAGGGCTAGACATTTTCTTCCTGCCCTTTTTTAAAGAAAGCTGAGATTTTCATGAAGCCTCATGATTCCTGAAGCTGGGGCTTCAAGGGAAACACCTACTATTGCAAGACTCATGGGAAAACCACAACTGTGGCGACACAGAGTTAATTGGGTTTAGCAGAGATTTGTCCTTGCAACATTTTGTTACAGAATCCAGAACTGTGTGAACTTTGACTCTCAAGTTCGGGGCAGGATTGCAAGCTGCTGTTGTGTGCTCATTAACTGTGCCTACAAATCTGCTTGCTGCACATGCAGGTGATCATCTATGCATATAAATAACTATTTGCTAGTGCCATTACTCATCTTGTTTGTGCACAATCACAGTAACTGCATCCAGTTTTAAAAAGCAGTCTTTGAAAGATCTGTTTGAAGCACACAATGCAATAGCTATTCCAATCCTCATGGAAAAAATGGGCCTGCAATATTAAGGTGGCTTCTTTAACTGGACTAATGGTTTCTTTATTTTAAATAAATCACTGCCCATCCCTTGCTAATCAGGGTTCTGCACAGCACATTAAAAATAGTAAATCCAATTTGATGCAACCCCCCTCCCCCACACTCACTTATATGTCAACATTATGGTAAAGTAGCTAGAGGCCGGAAACTCCAGTGTTGAAGATGCATGCAAGGCCTTAACTCTGCCCGCCCTTTTGAGTGTGTCTACATTGCAATAGTCTTTAATTGCTTGATCACACAGTTATCTCAAACATTGTACCATTTTGTCTACGTTCGCCTCAGATACACATAATTACGTAACATCTTGGAGTCATCCCTCTTGAAGATATGCCGTACGTTGTATGATGCTAAACGTGTGCCTGTGGTTGAAATAATCCACCCCCATGTTTGCTACTATCACAGTATATAAAAGGTCAGCGTTAAGAGTTCACATGCAGTCTTAACTTTTGGTGTTTCTTGATCTTTGAGGGCTCAAATGTGCTAACTCACCCTTTTAGTAACAGAATTTTTCCTCGGTTTCTGGTTTTCCAGTGTTTCCTTGGAATCGCCTAGATTTTTAGAGATAGGAATAGAGGAAGGGGGTCTTGTTCTGGGACTTTGCAAGGTGGAAAAACTTCAAACCACTCATTGGCACTTGTTTGGGTAGGTTCCATACTGCGGAACTACACACATAGAACTGGTCTGCCTCATCCCATGCAAGTTAGAAGGTCCACACTGAAAAACTCCTTCTCTCTCCCCTCAGGCTGAAGGTTTGCACAACTCCCAGAGTGCATCGCAGCACGTCCTCCATCTGCTCGCCTTTAAGGGGGCACCCTGGCTAATTCTTCCCCATTCTTGCATCGGGGCACCTGCCTTAGCCCAGTATGCTAGCCAGCTAAATGGTCAACATGCGCTTAGACAGCCTTCCTTTAGCTCTTGCTGTAACAGCTACAGTAGGGAGAGAACTGCTCTTCAACATTCAAATAACCAGGGGAGCCATGCCCCATGATGCATCAGCTTTCAGGCCATGGGAGAACATTGAAACAGGCCTTCGTTGGCAAGGTTTTCTAACATGAGCAAAAACCAAACAGGCACTGGTAGGCAATGGGTGTCAATGGTAGTGATTACTCCTGTAAATGGAGGTCCCACACATCTACTTTCTAGATGGGAGCACTTGAGGAGCCGTGTTTACATTTGTTTTCCTTGGGGGCATGTTCGAGCCTGGCAGTAAGACTGTAGGCAGTTTGTCCTGTCTCTTTTTGAAGGGCTGATTTTTGCCAAGAAAGACAGGAAAACCTTCCATGTAATTTTCTGAAGGAGGTGCCTCCTCACAGTAAGGAAATGTTTTTGTACTAGCTAATCTGGAAAGAACTAGTTTACCTGTAGAAAACAGTTCAGGAGGGGCCTGAGAACCTATTTTTGGATTTTGCACCATAATGAGATCTGAACACATCCAGTTTCTTATTCAGAATAATAATAAAAAAAATAGTAACCAGGGCCTCGTTCCCAGGGACATTCTGGATTGATTAGTCATATCTTTCCATGTGGCTGTCTGTGGTTTTCAGAAACTTGCCTAATTTAGGTTTTTGGGTTTTTTACTTTCTCTTTGTCTCTATATATTTGTTTTGTCTTCCATCTTTCAAATACTCCAAGGATAGTGTGGTCACACAATTTCAACAATTACCTTTAGTATTTGTATTATGGTAGTGCCTCCCCTGAGAGCAGGGCCCCATTGCATTAAGGAGCTGCCCAAGGGACACTCCCTCCCCCAAGGATCTTCCAGTCTGATAGACAAGATAGTGGCTTGACTACGGTCACACATGCTGGGTGCTGTTAGAGCTGGGTATAGAACTTGGGTCTGTTGAGTCACTGTCCACCAGATAACAAATAAAGTGCTCAGCACCAAGAACACTTTGGTTGCTAAACAAAATACAGAGCTTAGACAGGTCCTTCCCCAGAAGGTTCACAGTCTCAGGTTGTGCAGTGCATGTGGGTGGAGCACCATTGACTTAACTATGGATCACCAGCGCTCTGCGCAGCCCTTCCCATTCCAACATTGCTAAAAAGCAAGTTCCAGAGGGGGCTACATTGGCAGGAGGGGTATCTCTTGCACAGCGATCCACAGAATGAAAAAGCTGAGCCACCATTTGGTGGAAGTGAAATTCTTTGCTTTCTTCTGTCTTTAGTTTATCAAACTGAGTCAGCAAAAGTCTCATTCTCCGCCAGCTTTAATAAAAAAAAAACTAAAGCTTTTTGGTTCTTAATAAGAATTCTCTGTGTCTGGGGCTGAAAGAAAATGTGTCAGTTAAAAATAATTGTCACCAATGCAACCCAAAAAGCCCCACCTTTCATGAGAAAAGAATAAAAAGAATCATAAGCCTGGATTAGGTTCTTGTACTATATATATAATATACATATAGTTAAAAAAAAAATCACCGTGTGAAAAGAAACACATGATTCAAACCTACCATTGCGCCTCCAGCGTTATTGCCAGAGGAATTAACTTTACAAGGACCAGGCACAATCTGGAAAGGGGCCATCTTTCAGATCAAATCTATATGGGGCTTGTGATGTCTGGGAGCTAGGTGAAGTAGGGGTTAAAAACATTGACAGAGAAAAACATTGGCTGGATAGTGGTTGGGTGGGCATCTGAAAAGTAGCGAGAGCAGGGAAAAATAGTAGCCTCTCCCTCCCCTTTTTTTGCTTCTGTTGTTCACTCTTGGTTAAAACTTGGCATACGAATAACAATACTTAGCACTTATGTAGTGCTTGAAATCTTCAAAGTGCTGTGCAAACATCACAGCACTAATCCTCGCAACACCCCTGCCTAGTGGGCAAATCAGGTTTATAATCCCTGTTTTAGAGAGAGTGAGAGTGAGAAGCGGATGAGCCAGATTTTCCCAATGTAGCCACTGAATTTTGATGCCTTGATTTTTTTTTTTTTTTTTTCGGGGGCTCAGCATGGGGTCTGCCTTCGAGTTGATTTTCAGTTGGCCGAGTGCCCTCAGTGCTCACTGACTGCAGCAGTGGGCTGTCAGCAATTCTGAAAATGAGCCCCTTGCCGTCTCAAGTTGGACAGTCACAAATGTTGGCCATACAGACTTGCCTGGGGTCCCGTGGTAAATCGGTGGCGCAGCGCAGGGACTATTTCCCAGTCAGCCTCATTTGTGTCGTGTGGATTGGGGAGCATTTTTTAAAATGTAAATATTAGCAACGTCTCTCTTTCCTGGTGGTGTTGGGTCGTTGTACAGCTGCCATTTCCCTCTCTCTCCCTTATTTCCATTTTTAGAGTGCTTTTAAAATAAATCAATAACATTAAACAGAACTAAAAAGCTTTGAGGTACAAAGATATAGGTCACGTCATTATTGTGTAATTTAATACCTTAATATTTGGGGGTGGGAGGACAGGACTCTAAAATAGACCCTTGTTGCACCTGCCAATATCTGCATAGTAGAAAGGGGGATGCTTGGGCAGAATATTTCCCTCTTTTAGCTCAGATGGAACATGTATCTGCCTATTTGGATTATTTATAAAGTGCCAGTTTTCCTTATAATACGCTGCAGACTGGGCTGCAGGTCCAGAATGCACTTAAGCACCTGCCTAAGTGTGTGTGAAGTCAGTTGGACTACGTGTGCTTCATGTTAAGCTCCTTGTGCTGAACTGGGGTATAGGGAGTGTTCTAGTAGAGCAGGCTGTGATACGGGAAAATATTCTGCTTAAAAGACTGTCCCAGATAGAGGTGGTTTGTAAATAGAGGGAGCATGAACTTCCATTGCACAATAACTGCTTTTCTTGAGGTTTTTACTACGTAAAGATGATGTGCAATGTCCATATTTTCACATAGCATATTAGCTACCAAAAATAGCTTCCATATCTATAACTAGACCTGTACAATGTGTCTTTTGATTTATTTTAAACTTCATATTGATATGAGGATGCATTTTCTGTCCTATTACAAACAGGAAAACGTTTAAAAATAAAATTCAACACATTTTATATACCAGATTAACGAAATTGACATGGAAGGAGCAGTTCTGCTGTCTGATACATACTGTGATACCAAGTTGTGCGGGGGGTTTGTTTGTTGTCTAAGCTAGGAAGCTACATACATGTCTGATACACAGGACCAGTTTATAACTTTCTAATGCAATACAGAATGTCACATTTAGGTGGATGCAAAGTTGCATCACAGATAAAAATGAGGAAATGCAGTTGTATGGCCGACCTTTCTTTTGCAACAGTTTTTTTTAAGTATGATTTCAGTTTGAACGTCCTGGTTTTGTGTTACAGGCTTTCTGCTACTGAATATGCATTTTTTAAAATTGAATGTGCTCTCTCTTTCTGAGGGAAATACTGAAGTTGTTGACCTAGTTCCTTTCAAATATTTAAAGCACATTTTGGTAATTTATTTTTTCAAGAGGAAGATCAAAAATATCTTTAAAGTATATATAAAAAAATCATGACTTTTGGTCGGATTGATGAAGACCAAAATGTCCTTGCTCTCCTGAGCCATATGAAATGTGCAATGCCCAGGGTACAGTTGTCCATATCGCTAGCCAGACTGACTGATCAGAGTCCTCAGATCTGGCATGGGAGCCAAACTACCTCTTCAGCTCTGTTCTCTGCTGCTCCACAGGCTGGCTCTGCTTTGTGGCAGAGTTGTCTAGTGGATAGAGCTCTGGGCTGGGACCCAGGAGACTTGGATTCTATTTTTGACTCTGCAACTGGCCTGCTGGGTGACCTTGGGCAAGTCACTTTGCCTCATGATGACTCAGTTTCCCCATTTGTAAAATGGGACAATGATACTGACCTTTTTATAAAGGTCTTTTGAGGTCTAATGACAAAAAGTGCTATAGAAGAACTAGACATTATGTATTTTTATTATTTATTTGTAGTTGAACTTCAGTTCTCAGGGCCCCTAACTCATCACATTTACCTAGCAATAAACGTTCATTAAAAATATTTTTAAAGTTTATAAACAAGCCAATTGAAACATTGGTTTTGAAGTTTCCAACCTCAAAATCAAAGTGTGGTTGGGTTTTGGCCCTGGCTTAGTTGGTAATTTAATGCTTCTGCAGCTTTATGTCTAGCGTGTCACACCAGAGGGAAATCCTTATGCAGAAACGGTTTGAGTGTCTGCTTGAATGAAAGTCGCTCTTCCTGTTTGTGTGGCTGGAATGAGAGGGAGTTTGAGGGCCAGCGGAGCAGTCTGTTGTAGAGTTGGTAGCACTCTTGCGCTAGCATCCCTGAGCCTGGGTGGCCATCGGTACCATTTCATCAATCTTGAACTGGTCATCGCCCAGGTCCTTCCCTAGAGCGCGATCTAGTCTACCATGGAGCTAGGATTCCAACTCTCCAGAGTTGGAATCAGAAGAACAACCTAAGCCCAGCGGTAGATTGAAGTGCACAAGAGTGAACAGAAGATACCCAGTGGCAATGGCCCTAGGGTCCAGTCTGGAGGTCAGTCATTAAGGAGCAGGGAACCTTGGGGTGCTGGCTTCTGGGAGTTTGCTGTCTGCATGCCAATAGGAAAGAGAGGAGAAAAGTTCCCAAGAGATGCTCACCGGACACTGAACATGAAATGACGTGTTCATTAATCAGTTGTGTGATGGTGAGTTAGTTTCCCATTCTTCCTGCTGCCGACTGCTCAGGTTATTAATTCTGAGTCATCCATTTGCTGTCTTATCCCCAATGTCTTGAAGCACATCAGTCCAGGGCATTGATGGATTTCTTCTTAGGCAGATTTGCCTTGTTCAAAGGCCTCTCCCTAAAGATCATTGCTGCAGACTCCTACCTACAATGGAGGCTTGGGTCTCTAGGATGACCATATGGGGAAGGAGCACTGGCCAGATTTTTAAAGGCGTTTAAACTTTTGAAATTAATGGGAATTAAGCACCTATGGACCTTTACAAATCTGGTCCATAGTAATTAGATGGCATATGTCACGTGTCATTTTCATGAATGTTAAACCGATACAGTAGAAGATCGTGAAACCTTTCTTCAAGGAACTTGACGAAAACCAATTGCTTTTAAAGCTGAACTTCTCCTCTGGACAGTGACAGTGTAAAAATGGCAATTTCTTACCTCACCATTGCCCCTCAGCACAGTGAAAATATGCCAGCTTCTGTGAGAGAAACAAGTTTTTACTGGTCTTCTCTCCTGCTAGCCCGTCAGGGCCAAGAGGAGAAAGGCCTGGATTCTCCATCTTCTGGTGCAGCATCAGCAAATTTGTTCACTAAATTCCAATCAGTTACATAAGCCAAATCCAGTAAAGGAAATGGCATTGCACTGGTGTCATTTACAGGCAAAATCAGACCACCCCCATCCCTGGGAGCCTTTCCTGTTGGTGATGTCTGAGGAGTAAAGAACCCATCTTGACAGTGGATTCCAGGTTGCATTTGCAAGCCTGGCCATTAGTAAAACACGTCCATGTAAGTGCCTTTGATGTGAAGTCATTGAGAGACCACAAACTTGGCACACCGTGATCCCATTGTTAGTCACTTACCAATAGGACAGTACTCTCTTATGAAGGCATCTTCTACTAAAAGTGGAGCAGGATGGGGTTCTACATTTGGGGACAGCTTATTAAAATAGGGCTAATAAAGAATCTCTCTTGTGTAGGGTTTTCCTGTGCACTTTTAAACTTAGTGTGCATTATGGTTTTCCATATTGTGTAGTGATGGGGGTGGGGGGTGCCTAACTAGAGATTACCAAGTGTTGCTGCTCCCCAAAAATCAGCATCCTTTGAGGTGTCTTAAGCTGGCAATTCAAAATCACCTTGAAAATCTAGACCTATATTTTTGTCTCCTGCATGAAGCAATCTTAGTGTGATCTGCTCTCCGAGGAGCTAGCGCTCGTGGGCTTCCTAGAGATGCACGGCTTAGCTTGTATATGAACAGTGACTGTCCTGGGCTGTCATTTGGCAATCTGCTTAGTGCTCACTTCCCTGCTCAGGCAAGGCGCCTCTCCAGTCTTCTGTGTAGGCAGCTGTGTTCGGGGACTTGGCCATCCTGGGAAAACAAGGGCGTAACCGTTAGCTCAGTCAGTTTTATCCACTGGTCATTCCAACCCATTTACACCTTCTAGGGATCGTCCATCCCTCCAGCCTCATTAGGGAGAGGCTCTTGCCTGACTTGTCACTGACTCACTTACCACTATATGAACTAATGTCTCACTTGTCCCAGTGAAATGTGTCATTAGACAGCCCTGAAATATAACAGTAGCATTTGTATGGACCGCTGGCATTGTTGGAGCTGCAGTGGGGAAAAAGTTGACTGCTGACCCTCCGCTCACTTACATTTATCTACAGTAGTAGCTCTGATCCTAGCACATCTTGAATAACCAGATGTGTTTTTGCTTGCATGACTGCAGGTACGTTAGAGTTAATAACAATAAAAAAAAAAATTAAACAACCTTTGAGTTTTGGCCGCAGGCAAAGTGGGTGAAACGATGTGTTTTGGAGATGAATGTTCTTGCAGGAGGCAAGATGTAGCTTGCAGAAGAACATCTGCAACCAATCCATTCTGTATGAGATGGGGCCAAGACTTGTTTGTTTCTCAGTACCTGTTCAAACATGTAGCACAGCAAAAATTTCTAAACTCGCTGTGGAGGGTGGACCAGCACATAGAGAGAGAAATCAAGCTGAAAGTTGACTAAATAGCTGTGATTTCTTTGTAAAACTTTTAGACATGTTGTTAATTCAATTAGCAACTTCCAGTGCATAACAGAAGAGAGCTTGATTCCTTTTTTTAAGTGCTCACATTGGTGGCCAGAAAGTATCTGGCCTGGCTAAAATTTTAAGTCTGTTCTTATCAGTTTAATGTCTACGAAGACCTGTCTGTGAGGACTTTATTAGAGAGACAGTCTCTCTAGTGCCTAGACGAACAAGACTGAGAGTCAGGAGACTTGGGTTTTGTTACTGACTCTCTCGACATGCTGAAACCCATCACAGTAGCATTTAATTTCAAAAAGGGGAACTACACAAACACGAGGAAGTTAAAAACCGAATTAAAAGGAACAGTCACAAGAGTGAAATGCCTGCAAGCTGCATGTACACTAATTCAAAACACCATAATAGAAGCTCAAAATAAATGTATACCTTAATTTTTTTTTAAAAAAATACCAAAACAGTAAAACCACTATGGCTAAATAACAGAGTAAAAGAGGCCATTAGATGCAAAAAGACATCCTTTAAAAATTGAATGTCAAATCCTACTGAGAAAAATAGGAAGGAGCATAAACTCTGGCAAATCAAGTGTAAAAGTATAATTAGGCCAAAAAAGAATTTGAAGAGCGACTAGCAAAAGAGACACAAACTAACAGCAAAGTTTTCTTAAAGTACATCAGGAACAGGATGTCTGCCAGACAGTCAGTGGGACAACTGAACAATAGAGACGCTAAGCGAGCACTCAAGGAAGACAAGGCTGTTGCAGAGAAGCTAAATTAAATATTTGTATCAGTCTTCACTGCAGAGGATGTGAAGGAGATTTCCACACCTTGAGCCATTCTTTTTAGGTGATAAATCTGAGGAAGTGTCTCAGACTGAGGTGTCAATAGGGGAGGTTTTGGAACAAATTGAGAAATTAAACATTAATAAGTCATTAAGACAAGATGGTATTTACGCAAGAGTTCTGAAGATACTCAAAAATGAAATTGCAATATGAAACTTGTTTGTGGTATGTAACCTATGGCTTAAATCAGCTTCTAAACCAGATGACTGGAAGATAGCTAATGTAAAGCCAACTTTTAAAAAGAACTTCCAAAGCGATCTGGGCAATTACAGGCCAGTAAACCTAACTTCAGTACCAGGCAAAATGGTTGACTCTGTAGTCAAGAACCAAAATATTAGAGACACAGATGAACACGATATGTTGGGGAAGAGTCAAGTCTGCTTTTGTAAAGGGAAATCATGCCTCACCAATCTCTTAGAATTTTTTGAGCGTGTCAACAAGCACGTTGTTAAGGGTGATCTAGCTGCTGCATTGTATTTGGACTTTGACAGAAGCCTTTGACAAGGTCCCACACCAAAGGCTTTTAAGCAAAGTAAGCAGTCATGGAATAAGAGGAAACATCCTCTCATTGTTCAGTAACTGATTAAAAGATAAAAACAAAGAGTAGGAATAAATGATCTTTGCACGGTGGAGAGAGGTAAATAATGAGGTCCCACAAGGATCTGTACTGAGACTAGTGCTGTTCAACACATTCATGAAATGATCTGGAAAACAGGTGGCAGATGATACAAAATTATTCAAGATACTTAAGTCTGGAGCAGACTGCGAAGAGTTAAAGGGACCTCACAAACCTGGCAGACTGGGCAAGAAAATGGCAGATGAAATTCAGTGTTGATGCAAAGTAATGCACATTTGAAAACATCATCCCAGTTATACATACAAAATGATGGGGTCTAAATTAGCTGTTAGCACTCAAGAAATGATCTTAAAGTAGTCGTGGATCATTCTCTGAAAACAGCTGCTCAGTGTGGCGGTCAAAAACGCTAACAATCTTAGGAAGCATTAGGAAGAGGATAGGTACAGTAGTAAATATCGTTGTCAGTCAGGTGCATGTGCTCTCTCTGGATGGTGTCCCAGCCCTGTGCAGATAGTTCGGCAGACCTTGGGACTGCTGGCACAGTTCGGCGACAAAGGCAGTTGACCAGGTTTATTGCCCTCATGACACAGTACAAGCGCCCTGGCTCCGTGGTTATAGGGACACTAACACGAGTGTCCAGTGGCAAGGAATGGCTCAGTCAGCAGCAGGACTTTCTGTTGTCCCCAAGGCCGCACAAAGGGTTACGGAAAGGCACCCCAATATTTATAGACTCAGACAAATAACTCTCGTACTGTCTTACGTGTTTCATGACAGCTACTTGTTACCACCCCTTGTATCATGCTCCAGGTGTCTAAGGCACAACATCCTTATTCATTATTTCTAGCAGATCCTCTTGGGTGGTGGTAGGCCAGGATGTCCCTAGGCTAAGCTTTTGGAGTGTGTTCTCACACATACCCAATATCTGTTGCTTCCTAGGAGTGCCTATGTTTTAGCCATACTACCAACACTTTTGCCAAGGTCATATAATGAACTTGTAAACATCTGCTTTAATACATAGCCTAACTTTGGTTCACAGCCTGTGGTTCAAGCCTCAGATCTTGCACCAGGCCCAGTGCTCCAGGCTCTCATTTTCTCCAACAAATATCATAATACCATTAAATATCATAATGGTGCAGTCACATCTTGAATCCTGTGTGCAGTTCTGATTGCCCCATCTCAAAAAAAGAAATATATCAGAAGTGGAAAAAGTACAGAGAAGGACAACAAAAATGATTAGGGGTATGAAACAGCTTTCATAAGAGGAGAGCTTAAAAAGACTGGGACTGCTCAGCTTGGAAAAGAGACAACTAGGGAGGATATGACAGAGATCTGTAAAATCATGACTGGTGTGGAGAAAGTGAGTAGGGAAGGATTTGCTCCTTCACATAACACTAGAACCAGGGACAACCCAATGAAACTAATAGGCAGCAGGCTTAAATCAAACAAAAGAAAGTATTTCTTCACACAACACACAGTCAACCCGTGGAACTCCTGGCCAGGGAATGTTATGAAAGTCAAAACTATAACTGGGCTGAAAAAAGAATTAGGTAAGTTCATGGAGGATAGGTCCATCAATGGCTATTAGCCAAGATGATGAGGGACACAGCCCTATGTTCTGGTGTCCTTAAACCGCCGACTGCCAGAGGTTGGAAGTGGATGACAGAGGATGGATTACTTGATAATTGCTGTGTTTTGTTCACTCCCACTGAAATGTCTGGCACCACCACTGTTGGAGGACAGGATACTGGGCTAGATGGACCATTGGTCCAACCCAGTATGGCCATTCTTGTGAATAACATTGGGCAATTCTCCAAAACTCTAGGACATGGACTCCTAGTGAAATACACTTTCTCACATGCTACTGACTATGATCCAGTTTGGGCAGCAAGAACCAAATGCAGAACGAATGCTCAGCAGCCACAATTTAGAAAGCTTATTAATCCACCTATAATCTTGTCGTTGAAATGTCTCTTGCCCGTGTAGCATGGAGCAGTCAGCTGAGACAGTAGCAAAGCCTATAGCAGATTCCCTCACATGCAATTTAAAATATTGACAAAACAGGCCCAGAAAATACACATGCAGTTGAATGCCTGACTCTCACATGTAGTTACCATGACTGCGCACATAAATCAGGGAGTTGTATATTCCATGGGTATTTGAATATGCCGTTATTTGACTTGAGGTACAGTTCAGAACTGAATCCAGATCTCCAAGATCTCCTGTCATTGGCAGACTGCGACAACTGATCTTCTGAACTCTGCCTTGTCATAAACAGTGCTATCAGTGCAAAGACCAGTGTGCTGCCTGCTGGCTCATTGTTGGGATGGAAAATATGTTCTCTAAGGCCTTCTTCTTCCTCCTCATCACTGGGGCTATATTTGTGCGTACTGAGCTGAGGGGAATAAATCAAGAGAGCTTCTGCGAACAAGGGAGAGATGTGGAAATGGGGCTTCTGAAATGCTACCGCTAGTCCTAGGAGAGGGCATACGTCTCAAGAGCCAGATACTGAGTTCTGCACCAGCCAGTTATAGGAACAGATCCAACGTACAGTGCCCCTGTCCGTGTAAAGTTTCTTTCCTCCCCTCTCTCGCAGCCCCTCTTAGAGTGGGTGTACTGGAATGGAGAATCTGACCCCCTGATTTTGGTTTCCTACCATTGGATCCTGTAGCTCCTGAAAAAGGCTTGTTCAGCCAAGCTTGGGTGCTCTGCAAAGTCCATGATGTGCAGGTGAGTTAGAGAAGTGCAGCGTGTAAGAGCCTCTCCCCTCCTACGGCAGTGTGGCCAGGACTCATCGGTAGTGCACGTGCTTTGGTGGAATTAATGCACTTCTGAGCGCACACCCACAGTCCCATGCATTTGTTGGCCTCTGCCATGCATCCTCTTGCAAAGGGTCTTCCTCAGACCCCAGGAAGCTTTATATTTTCTTGCAAGCCACTAAAAGGCTTAAGAGAGGCCCTTGCTATGGCTTGAGGAGAGCATCAGTTACTGGGCCTAGGTCCGTGTGAGTCACCTTTACCTGTAGAGATGCTCAGGCTATTCCCCATTGCGCATCTCCTGTGCTCCCTTACAATGCTTTTCCTCCCTTCATGCCCTGGGTCTTCACAGCCATGTTGCTGGGCCAGCACCTTGAGCAACAGCACTGCCTCGATCTGGGGAAATCGTTTTCGCAAAGGGGGTTCCAAAAGTGTGGTCCTTCCTGTTCGTTGGCTTTTTGGAGCCTCCCTTGCAAAAATGAGCACAGGGCAGCTTGAGCATGGAGCCCTGGGAGGCGTCTACCACTTGCTGAAATTATGGGTTTGTTCTCATTTTTTCCTCCCGGGTAAGCCCTGCCCATCGCAGGCCTCCTCCACACACCTACAGTGCATGCCAAAGCCCCACCTTTTACCTGAGCTCTGGCCTTTAATTTCTTTTCCAGATGCCATAATTTGATTCCCCCTCCAAATCCGTGCTAGCGATTTGAAAAGTCCCCTTTTTTCCTTGCAAGAGGATTCCATTCAGGGCTCCCTGCAAAGTCCCTAGTCGAGAGTGTGCCTGCGCATGTGGGAATCTTGGCTCCACGAACAGCTAACGTTGTGCAGCTGCAAAGTGTACCTGTAGGAGTGGATGTTCCATGCAGAAAATTAGGTTAGGGAGTAAAGATCACATTTTTCTATGCTAATTAGAGGATTAAAGATGCAGGGGTTTGGAGCCAGCTGTCAGCATGCCACGTAAGAGAGCCTTTGATGGTTGCATCTGACTGGAGATTAAATTTATTGCGTTTTAAATAAAAAATGTGGTAACTGTTTTAGTCTAGCTGGTCCCCCAAGAATAACTCCAGCCGTCTAATGCTGGGAAGCTGGTATACTGTGGCCCCTAACCAGACTCTTCGTAATCATCTCATTGTTTCCTTGTGCTTCTCCCATTCGTTTGTACCTACCGGATGTCTCTTGTCTGTACTTTAAATTGTAAGCCCTTCGGAGCAGGGACTGCTTTGCGTTCGAGTGAGACCCCAAACCCATTCCACCGCACAGCAGAGCTGCATTTATGTGCCTCTGGTGCGTTTCGGCAAGGTTCGGGTATGTCTCATCCTACGTCAGCCGTTTGTCAATCTTTGCGCTTGGCTCTTCAGAAAAACTGAGCTCCAGATCCCCAAATCTCATCTGACTCCTTGGTGCCGCTCAGGTGTAAAGTTAGTGGAGTGCAGGGGCAGGACTGAGGATAGACAGATCGGAGGGATCCCACTTAACAGGTCCCCAATTGGTTTATGGACCATCATGGCAGACCTTGTGGCAGGCTGTCCCACAGAAAGTCTGTTGTCTGGATTGTGGCATATTAAGTGCCCAGCTGTGAGTCATAGTCTTAGAGATGTAAGGTTGGAAGGAACCTCAGGAAGTCACCTAGTGTATTCCTCCTGCTCTCAGGAAAAACCAAGGAAACCTAGATCATGCCTGACAGGTGATTGTGCACCCTGTTCTTAAAAACCTCCAGTGATGGGGATCCAATGGCCTGAACTAGCTGGAGTTTTAAGGCTTGATAGGTGGATTGCCATTCAATGATATTCATAATTATGCAAGTTAAGAGACAGAGGGATGCTCAGATCTCATGCCTTCGGATATGACTGATTGCTTAGGCAGACAGGAGTCAGTTTTCCCTTATGTACAGCATTGCTTATAATTGTGCATTCTGTGTTTCATGGAGGCTCTGCCCCTTCCTTAGAAGCACCGGGTGTGAGCCGTGCCAAAGGTAGGATACTGAAGGATATGAGCCAATTATTTGTGCTGGTATTGCAACTTCATGTCATCTTTGTTTATCTGTGCTCAGCGTGGGACCTCTCGGTGCCAGAAAGATGTGGATCAATTACTGGGAATACAGAGGAGAGCACAAAATGAAATTAAAGTGCTGGAGGGATGTGATAACCATCCACAATTACAGCGCATCTCCCTTAATTGGGATGTGGTTAATTGAGAAATTTGATGAAATGGGTCGTTTCCCAGGGAGTTTTCTCCCCTCCCATTGTTGTTGTTCAGTGGCAAGGGCTGCGCATTTGGGAAAGTGATGCTGCTTTAAATGGGGCCATCCTGCCCCCTGAATGCCCAATTATACACACCCTGGCCCATCCAGAGCTTGCAATCTGCCCAGGGAGCGCTGCCGGGACTCAGAAGCTACACAGCTGTTTCCATCATCCCTCTGGTGGTTTTTCTTGGAAAGCAAATTTCAGATTTGCAGCCCTGGAGATTTACACCAGAAACCTGCTTCAAAGAGTTTAACCCTTGTCCAATGGGAATAACTGAAAGACATCATGTGATCTATGGGACCCACTGAAACTACATGAATGGCTAAAAATCAATGTTCTGATTTCAACCAATGCCCACATCAGTGGGTTTTTCAAGGGGTGAACAAATTTGGGGATCCCTCTCTCAGTGCTCAGAGGCAAAGACCCTGGCTGAATCGATATATGTGCCGAGTTGATTTCCCCGCAAATAGACCCATGCATTCATCCCCCTTCATCCCTATGGAATCCTGTTGCACTCAGTACGGTGATGCAGGAATCTGCCCATGGAGCTATGGGGCCTTAAATCTCACTTGTCATCCTTCTGTGTGGCTTTCTGTGTCCTAGTCACAATGTTCTCCCCTGCTTCTCCTGGCTGTACAGTGTGGAGTGGGTCTGGGACTGGGTAGGCTTCATGCATTATTTCAGGGAGACAAGGAAATGGGGAACGTGCCACTGACTGACTGGAATTTGAAGGAAGTTGGTTTTAAAGGAATAACTTGGTGGTCTGCCCAGCAGCTGCAGGGATGTGGCAGGTGTCATGATTAAGGTTACTAGGTTCTTGAACATGGTTCTTTACAAACATTGTGTTTCCCACAGTGCCCAGGGAGCTGAGGCCCTAGTTCAGCAGGGTACTTAAGCAAGTGCGTAACTTTAAGCATGTGCATAATCACTTTGAAGTCAATGGAGCTGCTTCTTTGCTTGAAGCTCTGTAGCTGCTTGCATACCAGGCTGAATCAGGTCTTGGCTGAGAAAGCATTCAAATCAATTGCTGCTTTCCTAGAACTCTTTGAGAGCTGTGGATAGCGCCCAGTTAGATTCCCCCCCTCCCCTTCAAAACAAACACCCAGTATTGGTCAGGTTAATGGGCCCAGGAATGTAGGTGTCCTGGCAGAAAGGGGTATATTCAGTTTTGATGCTGTGAGCATATATCCAATTGGACCCCCTCCAGAGTAGTAAAGTTCTTGCCCCATTATAATGACCTTCCTCCGTAGAGGACCCATTTCAGCGGATCTCAAAGCAGGTTAGGAGCATTAAGCCTCACAAATGCCATGTCAGAGACGGGGCGTACAGATAAGGAAACTGGGGCATGGTTATTTGTTTAACTGATTTGCTAGTGCTGGCTACCAGTCTTCCTCCCTCGATTCGATGCATCCTAGCCAGGGTAGCATTATTGTCTGTCCCATTGAATGATTGATGAAGCACTCTATAAGTAGCAGGAAGAGGAGAGGATTTGCATAGATATAATCCTGGAAATTGTGCATAATGTATCAGGAAACGGGACTTTCCCTGGCGGTTCATGTGGAGAAAACTTGTTACCTGTACTTGGTTTCAAATGGAGAACAAGGTGCAACTCAGAAATTCAGTGAAAACCCAGCGTCCCTCTGGCAGAGGAGTCATGCTCACCTTTTCTGTCATGAGCAAGAAGATGCTAAGGACTAACCCTTTCTGCAAAGGAGGCCCATAAATCTGTGCTGAAATACTACCCTATGGAATGCTTCAGATATACAGGAGGAAAGCGCCACTCTCAGAGCAGGTGGGTGTGCTGTTTCTGCAGTCAGAGCAAAGGAACAAGGTGCTCGTGTGTGCGCTGCCAGCGAAATAGAAGACGTGATGCTACTTGTAAAGTATGCACAAGACAAGACCAGAGGCGCCGTACAGCTTCACTACTGGCGAGAGCTCAGTTGGAACTTGCCTCTGCCCTGTGGCCTGCAGCATTTAGGGAGAAATTGGGGACGCTGCTACTTGCTCCAAAGCTTTGCCTGATGGGAGCTACCCTCATTTAAGTTTGCGCGGGGTGGGGGGGGACGCAGGGAACGTTTGAAGTGAACAGGAAAATTACTCACCTTAATTATGCTTTTTCCTGGCCCTGCCACAGCCTTGAAAGCCTGACGGATTTAATTTTTTTTTTTGTGTGTGTGTGTGATTAATACTCTAGTTTATTAGAGCACGGAACTGGAGAGGAGACTGCACGTTCCCCTCAGGTGGAATAAATGGGGGAAAAAAAGAAGTAAATGGATCAAGGGTGGGACTCGGGGATGCGGGGGGGGATCCCAGAACCTTTCCTTCTGGGACTTTGATCCTTTGGTGCTAATGAAACATGAAAATCGTTTCGTTGGCTGGTGAGATTATCTGTGTGGACATAACAGCTCCCTGGTGGTTCATCAGCAAGGTTTGCACCCGGGGCCTTCAGCCCTCGGCCCAGCACAGACCCCTGCCGATGAGCTAAAGGTGTAACTCCATTAGCTGGTCGTGTTAATAGTAGGCTGTAATCCTGTAGTGGACCAGCCACTAGAGGGCAATATGAAACTCATGTTCACTGTGTAACGTTGAGTTATGAGTATATCTGGTGCTTAACTCTGTCCTCGCTGCAGCCTATTCTGCTGAACGTTTTTTAGATTGCAAGCTTGCAGGGGCAGAGACTGTGCCTTCTTCTGTCGAGAGAGCCCCTAGTACATTGTGGGTGTGACTATGTGTAAGTAACAGAACCACACTGGTGCATCTCTGTCTTTCAGTCTGGCTTGGGTTTGTGTGTGCCAGAATCCCTTGGTTTCTGACCCTACAGAAACCCATAGCTTTGTGTGATGCCACCTGATTGATAAACTAGGGGAGAGACAATAGCCCTGACCTACTCTGTTTTGTCAAACACACAAATTCAAGATCAGATGAGTTCGTCAGCTTTTGAGAGGGAATAGGGTGACCGGATGTCCCGATTTTATAGGGACAGACCCAATTTTGGGGTCTTTTTCTAATATTGGTTCCTATTACCCCCCACCCGCATCCCAATTTTTCACATTTGCTGTCTGGTCACCCTAAGAGGGAATGTCCTACCTCACCAATCCCCACCAGCCTCTGATGCTCCCTGGGGACAGCAAGCAGCCTGAGAATCTCCTTTTGAATAAGAAGAACAGGAGTACTTGTGGCACCTTAGAGACTAACACATTTATTTCAGCATGAGCTTTCGTGAGCTACAGCTCACTTCTTCGGATGCATGGAATGGAACACACAGACAGGAGATATTTATACATACAGAGAACATGAAAAGGTGGAAGTATGCATACCAACAGGAAGAGTCTAATGCAGCCATTGACAAATGAGCTATCCTTTCCACACTCTGCCAGCTCATCAGCAAGACGACATAAAAAAAAAATTCTTGAAGTGACTGAATTTAAGGTGACCTCAATAGAAGAAGTGTGAGGAGTAACTTAGCATATTGGGAATAGACTCAATAGTCTACAGACCGCCAACCGCTCTCCCAGTCTCGTTTAGGCCTGAGTTGATGTATCTAATTGCATATTAATTAGAGTTCAGCAGTCCTCTCTGTCTGCGAGTCTTGTTGCGCGAACGTGTTTTTTGTGCACCCCAAAATTGGCATAAACCTTCAAGCTACTTCACTGAGTGGTTGGAGAAGGTTAGAAGTGATCTCCTCTGAACCACCTGCGGTTTTGAAATCTTATGTTTTCCCTGATGTCAGATTTGTGTCCATACACCGCACACCAATATAATACATAAACACTAACCCAGGAACCTATCCTGCAACAAAGACGATGCAGCCTCTGTCCACAATATCTATCAAGTGACACACACCTATCATAGGACCTAATCAGCCCACTCCCATCAGCGGCTTCGTCACCATTGCACACATCTACCACCGTGAAAATATACTGCCGCCATCGATGGTGCTCAGCAAGGCCCCTCTGCAATGTACCATTGGCCAAAGCCGGACAGTCCTCTGGCGCAAAGAATAAATGGACAACAAATCTGCACATCAGATCCAAACATTCAAAAACCAGTGGGAGAACACTTCAACCGCTCCTAAGACTACTCAGTGACACGACTTGAAGTGCAAATTTCAACCAAAAAAACTCAAAAAGCAGACCTCCAAACGAGAGACTTGCTAAAACTCGAGTTAAATATGCAATAGATAACGATAAATTACTCAGGCTTGAGAGCAGAGGACCAAAGGAATGGTGAGGGTCCATACACTAACTGAATCTATTTCCCTATGTTAAGTTCTCCTCACACCTATCTATGGGTAAGTCTGAGATGCAATACTCAATAAGTTGTTGTTGGTTTTTTTTTCACCTCCATGCTGTTGCACTTCCAGCAATCATCGCATGATTAACTGCCTTTGTTGGCATGGCACCAACTTCCACCTTTTACATCGTCTACTGTAATGTATACACACGACCAAATAGATCTCTGTTTTTGCATGTCTGTCTGTGCATCTGAAAGAAGTGAGCTTAGTAGCACTCATCGGAAACTACATGCTGAAATAAATGTTGAGCATTAGTCGGCTAAAGGGGCCACAAGTAAACTCGCGTGTTCTTTTTGCAGATACAGACTAACACGGCTGCTACTCTGAAACCTTTTGAATAAGATTAACTCCTGTTAGCAGATTGCTGGTGATGCCAAGGCATTGTGTTACCTGAAGTATTCAGCTAGGCTGAGGGTTTGCAACAGGCTTACTTGAAAGCTGCTCCTCTGAACTAGTTACTGGAGAAGGGAAGAAACGGAACACGACAGAGGCGCTGATGTGCCCAGGATTCAAACTGTGGGCGAAGGATGTGTAAATGAGTCTGACTTCCCTGTTAAAGGGACCCAAAGAGCATGTTAATTACACACACATTGACTCCCTCTAGACCCCACATAACCAACATGTGATTCAAACCAGCCTGTTCCTTCCCCAGCACCTCAGAATCAGGCCCACGAGTCTAGGGAGAGTCTAAGTGCATCTAATTCCCCTACCCAGGGGCAGGGAGCATAGGGAGAGGGCTGGGGCAGCAAGGAAAGCAGCTACCAGGGAGCATTCATGCAGGTAGCCCCCCAGCCTGCTTCTAACCTCTAGCATTGTTGGTCCAGGCTCCCTCATAGCCACCCCTTAGCTCTGTGGCTCCCAGACTTTTTAGTGACGTGACCCACCAGCTGCAGTTTGTCTTTTCTTCATGACTTGCCTCAGCTCCAAAATCATAGACCAAAGTTTTCCTCCCCCTGCCAAAGGGGCAGCGACCACCCGCAGCAGCATCCTCTACCCCGGCACTGCTACTCCAGTCCCAGCCTAGAGCGGAGGCCCAGGTGGGGATACGGGTTGCAGAGCGAGCCTGCCCTGCACTTACCCTGCAGCAGCAGCTCCCGGCCTGGCTCCCTGCTCCAGGCATTACGGCCTGGGTCACAGCACTGCTCGGGTTTGGCCTGGCACTGTTCTGTGTGCCAGGGCACCACGCTGCTCACTCCACTTTGGCTGTGGGGTCTGGTGTTGCACTTTTCTGCCCCCCGTTGTTGGGTGTAGCCTGACTGCATTTAGCTGTTCTTATCCTTGGAAGACGGACGCCCGGCTGTGGGACTATGTCCAGTGGAACGTGGGAGCTTGGCTGTAACATTCGACCCATCTGAGTGCCCTGCCTTCCAGTATATTGCTGTGAACCATGCTGGGGAACCCCTCAGGGCTGGGATACCCCGGGATCCTTGTCAATACAAGATGGCATCTAGTGCTCTCTGGGGCAGCCTCACCATTTTTAATAACCTGGTCTCCCTTTATAATAGCAGTACTGTAATAGGAAACACATTAGGGTACGTCTCTCGGGGATCGATGTATCGCGTCTCGTCTAGATGGGATACATCGATTCCCCGAACGCGCTCCCCATCGATTCTGGAACTTCACCAGGGCAAGAGGCGGAAGCGGAGTTGACGCGAGAGTGGCGGCTGTCAATCCCGCGCCACAAGGATGTGAAGTAAGTAATTCTAAGTCGATCTAAGATGTGTCAGCTTCAGCTACACTATTCTCTCTATTCTCATAGCTGAAGTTGCATATCTTAGATTGATTTCCAGCCCCCACTTTCCCTCCAGCGTAGACCAGGCCAACCTGTTGCTTTACGAACACTAATCCTCACAAGTCCCTTGGAGGTAGGTAAACATATTCAACAGATTGGGAAGCTGTAGTGAGTGTCAGAGCGTGGCTTAGCATGGTGGGCTTCCTAGCTTCTTGTTTTCTGCTTAAAACCCACTAGATCATTGGCTTAGTGTTGAGACATCAGAGAGAGCTTGATTCAACTCCAGGTACAAACCCATTGCTCAAGCCAGTTTGCAGGGGTCTGCAAGACTCAGTCTGTACTGCTGTCTTCTCTGCAGAGCGTTTCAAATAGGCACGTGGATTGATGTGGTCGTACAGAGCCTAGCACAACGTGGTTCTGGTCCAGGATCAGAGACGCTACAGTAGTGCCAGTAAATAACAGTTAATCTTTCTGTTGCACATGCGTATAGTAGTTGACAAGGGTGGATTTGTGGATTGAGAATGGAACCTATTTTTACCTAGTTTTGGTCCCAAACCACAATGGAGCTGGGAAAGTTGTGCATTGCACTGTTGAGTTTGCTTTGATCCCACATTCAGATCTGAAAGGTCAAGACTCAGATGAATAGTAGAACCGCACAAATTAACCCCAGATTCTTGCACAGCTCCATGATCCCAACACCCAATGGCCAACAGGACCACTCAACTTTGCCTTAGCTTTGCTACTCTGAACACTCTCCTGAATAAGTGTGCACAGAAATAGTCAGTCAGTGGAAAGACTGTATGTGCTGCTGTTTTCTTTCTGCTTATTTCTTGCTGCCTCTTTTACTCAGTGATTCTGGGTTGCTTTGCTTTTCACTTTCTCAATTTGTCAACCTGGTTTAACAACCACTTTTGTACCTTTTAAGGAGGGGAAAAATACTTGCTCCAAAGTATGATGTCAGGTTATTCAGACTGTTTCTTCAGGCTGGTTGGACTATGGAGCTTGACTGGTATGATTTAGCATGTCTGGACAACTCAACCTGAAACAACCAAGATCTGGAAAAAAAATAGGAAGCAAACACTGTCCTCTCCAGCTGAGCTTTAGATGATCATGGAATGTTTACGCTTTCTCAGCTGCACTCAGTGAGAAGGGAATTTGAAATAGTTATCTTGTGCCTGGCTAAAGCAGAGCCTGAACAAAACAATCTTGGATCTCAGTATTTTGAGAAGCTGGCATTCTGCGTTTGTGCTGTGCAGCATAGCTTTGAAAGCAATAGTGTGTTTGGCCCCAGTTACACTCTCACTGAAGTCCACTGAAAGACTCCTATTGCCCTGAATGGGAGTCAAATCCAGACCTTTCTAAACCAAGGCCTCAGTCCTGCAAATACTCTCATGCTTAACTGTAATCACATTGGTAGCTCCACTGACTTCAAAGGAACTCACATATGCTTCAAGTTAAGCATGTGCTTAGTGTCTGCAGAATCAGGACCTGAGTGACTTGTCTGTATCCTCATTAGCAGATAGATCTCTCAATGCAACTAAAACAGTTTGTATTTTAATGTAAAGAAATACGTATAGTTTTACCTGCAGCAATCTTGCCGCTCTATTGGATGGATTTGAACCAGTGATTGATCTTTTGGGGGAGATGGAAGTATAAAGGGGAGACGAATAAGATGAGACTTTTAAAGAAACCTCTCCCATCCCGCTCCTCTGGTTCCCCTCCAAAAGATGCTACGTGTTCTGAAGCTTGATGTACAGATCGTCAGATGAAATTGAACTATTCATTAACTCTCAATAATGAAAATGACTGGTTCAGTTCTTAAATGTTTTAATTACATTCTCACGGTGCCAGGCCCATTCTGCCAAAACATTAGAGAACGCCGTTTTTATTTACCTATTTCACAGGGAATTCATCTTTCTGATTTTGTTTTTGGAGATAGTGGGGGAAATGAAATGATAAAAATAATTTAAAATGAACTAGAGAGCATTGTGCTAAAATCGACTCTTATAAAACCTCACTTTTGATCGAATAGCAGCCAAGGTTGGTGACGTTGTCGTTATTTATTATTTGTCTTGATGTAGCACCCAAAAGCCCTTGTCCTGGATCGGGACCGCAACGTCTGGAGTGCTGTAGAAATCCAGCACAAAAAGGTGGTCTCTGCCCCGAAGAGCTGACAGTTTAAGTATATAATCCTTCAGTAGGGATATGCTGCCCATTTAGGATGCTCAGTAAATCACTGTGTCTGTCACCTTAATGTGAGAGTTGTTTTTAAACTAAAATGAAAATAAAGGAGCAAATATATTAAAGTAACATCAAGAAGGATATTGATAAATTGGAAAGGGTTCAGAGAAGAACCATGAGAATAATTAAACTGTTAGAACATGCCTTATACTGATAGACTACAGGAGCTCAATCTATTCATCTTAACAAAGAGAAGGTTAGGGGGTGACTTGATTATAATCTGTAGGTATTTACATGGGGGAACAAACATTTAATAATGGGCTCTTCACTCTAGCAGGGAAGGGTCTAACACGGTCCAGTGGCTGGAAGTGGAAGCTGGACACATTCACACTGGGAATAAGATGTATACATGTAAGAGTCAGAGTAATTAACCACTGGAGCAAGTTACCAGGGGTCGTGGTGCATTCTCCGTCACCGGCAATTTTTAAATCAAGATTGGACATGTTTTGGTTTTTTTTAAATATGGCCTTCAAACTATTTGGGGCACATTCTGTGGAGGTCAGACCCAATGATCACAATGGTCTCTGCTGGCCTTGGAAGCTATGAATATGTGAAAGAAGGTATCTCTCACGTGCAAAGCAATGTGTTGCTGGGAGGGCTCTGATACAGAGCTGGGAGCAGGGTAAGAACCCAGATAATCATTCTGATAAGGCACTGGTGCTCCATGTGCTTTGCCTACCCTATTATGTGCAGTCAGGCTGGTGCATGTGGTAGCCTGAAGGGAATTCAAAAGGCCATTAATGATGTATTGCCATCCAGGGGTGCTCAACATAATACCTGGCAGGATGAGTTAATGAAGCCATTGCTGCCTGGAACTTAGAATGTGTAAACTGCTATACATTTCAGTTGAACCCTAAGGATGGGTGTTGCAAGGGAATTAATATTAGGTCACTAGTTCCTATTTCAGTAGGATTTGGGGCCTAGCTCCTATAGGCTCCTTTGAAAATTATAGGCTCAGCGTGCTGTTTTGAATAGAGATTTGCCCATCTTTAATTCTGTTGGATTAGGAATGATGAATGAAGCATTGTGGCATGTTCAATATTAATTTCACTTTTCCAGTTATGCAGCAGTGGCACTGATTGAACAGGACGATTAGAGGCGCTAAGTGGGAGGGGCCGGTGTGTGTAAAATATGTTTCTAAATAAGGGAAGTGGTTATTGGCTGCAGGAGGCTTAGTGCAAAGCAGCCTTGCAGCTAAGGCGGTGCTGTCAGATCGGGTTTTACTTTCCACTATTGGTGCAACGTGCTCACTGCTTAGCTGCAGCATCTTGCTTTTGTGGTGCAAGCTGAGAGGACTGAGTTTCGCTTAGGCCTGCGGTCCGTTTCCCTTTCAGGTTTACATTGGCATGCTGCTCCTGAGATTCCTGGGGGCTTGAAAAGTTGTCTCAGGCTTTGTGAAGACTTGTTCTTACAGACCCTGACTTGTGGCTCCCTGTTGACCTGACCTTGTCTGTAAGATAACATGAAAAATCAGCTCAGGGCTGCCATCCCACACTCAGATCCGTGCAAGCTAACCCTTGCTGACCAGTGCAGAGGTATCCTGAAGTTGGTGGGACTTAACACTCTGTCCTATCTGGGCAGACCCTTGTTCAGATTCAAGGACTTTGGACGTTTTCAGTTGAGAGGTGGATGATCTAATATACACCCTGTAAAAAACAAACAAACAAAGCCCTTGTATATCCATATAATCTAATCTGACTTCCTGAATAATACAGGCCAGGAAAATTTACTCTGTGCTTCCTGCATCCAGCCCATAACTTGTGGTTGAGCTGGCGTGTAATCTTCAGAAAGCCGTGTATGTTGGAGATGAATCCAGTGGTTGAGTTCTCTTGATACCACTACCCTAAGTGGGCCAGGAGTTAATGTTTTAGTTCATACTGTGTGCAACTATAGATGCAAGAATATGTTGGGGGTACTTCTTACTTTTGGGGTAAGAAAAAAAAATCTCACTATAGAAATTACATTGTGCAATGAGATTTCTGTACTGTATTTAGTAACACAGGGTCCGATACTGCAGTCAATGGGCATTTTGTCTGTATAGGGAGGACTGCAGGACTGGCCTGTTGTCTTCAGCTTCAAGTCACTAAGGACCCCCTTCTCTCCACAATTTTTCCCATGTGAAATGATGTATCCCATATACGTTGTTCGTTAGTGATTGTGCCCAAAATGTACTAAATTCTTTCCAGACTCAAAGGAGAATGCAGTACTTACCCAAAAGAATCTGCAATTAAAAAGACAGAGCCAGCTAACATAGGGAAAATGGATGCAACATACAAGCAGAATGACAGGGATGAAGGTAGATAGATAGATTGTCTGTGGGAAGTTGAGTGGTTGCATGAAGTTTTTTGTTTTAATTCTAATTTTAAAACTTTTCAAAAATTCCAAAAGAGGAGAGAAATGCATTAATGAAAAGGTAAAGAATTCAAATATGTAAACCATAAAAATGAAAAGTTATGGCTTTCCCCAGCAGTCATAACTTTGCATTAGTGTGTTTGGGCAGTGTGACCTGTATTGAAGACGGTACATAGTTGTGCAAGTGTTCACACAGTTATTCGTAACGTATGTTTCAGGATTTTTGCACTGAAGTTTGTGAAAGGTCACATGTTCATGCATTTCCCTGTGAAAATAGATCTTTACCAACATGATATTTTGCAATAAAAATGTTCAAAAGTTGGGCATTTTTGCTTGAGAATAGAACCCTTTGAGTGTTTGTCTGTCGTTCATTAAAAAATGAACCCTGTTCTCAAGCCAGCTCCCTCAGGCTTTTGATGAATTCCGGCCTTGTTCACAGAATTGAAATGAAATGTAAAAATCTCAAATGTCAGTTTTTGAATTTGATTACAAATATTTATTAAACGGTAAAATGACATAATTCAGTTTCTATCACCATCACAACTAAGCACACAAGTACAGTACTGTTAAAGCCAATATACTGATCCAAAATGTTCAAAAACTTTAAAGAGCTTAAAGTTAGGAGTCTAAATCCGTATATAGACACCTAAAGAAGTGACCTGATTTTTCCCAAAATGGGGAGCTCCCTGCATCTCCCATCAACTTCAGTTTGTTTAGAAACATTTCTGCTTTTCTCCTGGTTATGGGTCAGTGTCCCCCAGTCAGTCCTTGCTGGAAGCAGAGAGAACATACCACCCCATGTTGGTTCGGAATAGGATTGTGTTAGGGAATCAGGTATTATGTACATGGGAAGACTAGGGATGGACGCATATTCAGTGTTGGGAGGAGTGGCAGACAGGGCCGGATCTAGCCATTTCGCCGCCCCAAGCACGGCGGCACGCCACGGGGGGCACTCTGCCACTCGCCGGTCCCGCGGCTTCAGTGGACCTCCTGCAGGCATCCCTGCGGATGCTCCACCGGAGCCGCGGGACCAGCGGACCCTCCACAAGGATGCCTGCAGGAGGTCCACTGGAGCCGCCTGCCGCCCACCTGGCAACCAGCAGAGCGCCCCCCGCGACATGTCGCCCCAAGCATGCGCTTGGCGCGCTAGGGCCTGGAACCGGCCCTGGTGGCAAATAAAGAATATTCAATAGGGTCAGTTCTCTATGCCCAGGAGGGGAAGGTAGTTAATCTCCTTGCTCTTCGCCCTGTTTGGAACAGTGGATGTGTAGAACAGAATCAGAGCTTTCTTCTAGCCCAGGGGTAGGCAACTTATGGCACGCATGCCGAAGGCCGCACGCAAACTGACTTTCAGTGGCACTCACACTGTCTGGGTCCTGGCCACTGTTCCGGGAGGCTCTCCATTTTAATTTAATTTTTAAATGAACTTCTTAAACATTTTAAGAACCTTATTTACTTTACATACAACAATAGTTTAGTTACATATTATAGACTTATAGAAAGAGACTTTCTAAAAACGTTAAAATGTATGACTGGCACACGAAACCTTAAATTAAAGTGAATAAATGAAGACTCGGCACAGCACTTCTGAAAGGAGCCGACCCCTGTTCTAGCCGCTCCAGTATTCCATTTCCACTGACTCCAAGCACAAGTCCTACTTGAATGAATTTATATGAGCAAGAGCCAAGGACCGTAGCATACAGTTCAGGGAGCTCGGGGGGCGGGGGGAAGGGGGAGGTTGAGTATTGCCAAGTCTTCCACTCTTTGACGTATAGTGGCAAATTGATCTTCCAGTGTTCTCGCTCTTGGAGTTGAAGAAAGCAGAGAATCCTGATGAAAATATTTAATAATAATAATGATACTTTAGTTGTGTGGATTCAGAGACTGAATTTCAGAGGGGGCGGCTGTTTGCTGTCTCCCGGTTGAGACCACCAGTGGACTGGAAACGTACATAACCAGAGGAGTTCAGAATCCCCGTCCAGCGATCAGAGTGGCCCTTTCCCATGGCAGCTAGCCTGCTGATACGTTTTCCAGTGATTCTGGGTACCACTCAGATGTGCAGTCTTCCAGTATTGAGAGACTCTGATCCCATTGTTTATTCTGGATGCACCCTGCTCTCCCCCTCCCCCCCCCGGTTGCCTCCTGCAAGTGACTGCGAGGTGAAATATAATTAGTAAGAAATCCCAGCAGCTCCAAAGTGTCAGACAGAGAACTGGGGAAAGGGTTGGCTGATCTCTCAGAGGCGGTGGGGGGAACCCAACACACCCAACTCAGTTCTGAATTCTTGCCTGGAGGCTACAGTTCTCCATTCTCCTCCTCCCAGCCACCCCTCCCCATCCCCGTTTACCTAGGCAGGCCGGCTTTTTTTTTATTATTTTATTAAAGCTTCCAAGGTGGAGCAGCTGCCATTAGAGTCCAGTCCAGCGTTAAGAGCATTTCGTGCTGTCGTGCCCTGAGGGAACAAAGAATTACTGTGACACATTCCTCCCTTCTTCTTCTTGTGGTTTGCAGTGTAAACGCTCCCCATCTCTCTCCTGTGGAGCTGCGTTCTTCCCCCGCCCCCACACCAAGCCTCCCTTCACGGTTGCAGACAGCACAGATATGAGGCCCACCTGCCTGATGTCAACATCTTGGTGGGCGCGGCCGGGGGAAGAATGCGCCGCTCCCAGCCCCGTTCAGGTAATTAATCCCCACAACTGACAGGTGGCAACAGGCGGCCTTTGGCTTCGGCTCTTGGGGAAAAGCGCTTGGAGGAAGGATTTTAATAGCTCATCAGTGCAATGCCTACATGTCTGGCAACCAGCAGTCTGCAGCGGGAAAGACAGGAGTGGGGGGCGAGGGGAAGAGTGCTGGATAAAGGGAGTTACAATCTAGCTGAACTGCAAAAGATTCCCAGGGTTCAGAGACACCCCTCACATCCTGTGTGTCAATGCGAGGATGTGAGGTTTTCTCCACGTTCACGCAGACTCCACAGCTGCCTGTGCAGTGAATACAGCTGTGTACAGTCACTGCACAGTGTCTTATTCCTGCACATTTTGAGGGGCAAAGGGTGATCTTCTGGCTGGGCATTGCACAAGAGGGTCTTTTCTCTGTGCCTCAGTTTCCCCATATGCAAAAACGAGGGTGATGTGTTCCTCCTTTGCAAGTATGTTGTTAGATTTCTTTCAGTGTGGTATGGAAAGTGCAAGAGATAGGCAGTGTTGGCTCTCCCTTCATGTGAGGAGCCACACCTCGAAAAGCACTCTCTTTTTTTTCCTCACATAGGGTCTGCTCATGAGCACCCTCAGCTCCTATTAGCTTTCCTGGTTTCTGTGTCCACTCAGGATGAGGCCAAGCCTGGGATGCTCTCAAATGTGTCATGTGCAGGACAGATGGCCACTAGGCAGCAACTTTGGCTTCAATGTATTGAATGCAGCCGGCGTCTTTGTTGGTAGGAAGGGCAGATTTAGTAGAGAGCCCCGGTCTCCCTTCTCTCTCCAGAGAATGGAACTGGCTTTATACAGCACTTTCTGTACCCAAAGCAGCCACAACATTGGCAGTCAAATCAAGGATCTCCTGAGTTTATAGGATTGATCTTGTAGCAATGCTGAGTGTGAATTCTTTTGGAAAAGCCAATCTGACCCCCCTCCTCCCCCCGCCCCCCGAACGAGCCTCTATTGGATCTGGCTCTAAATTCAGACTAGCTCACAAGCATCTTGTTCATACATCTTCGGTGAATGGCAGATGTTATAAGCATTTGCTATCAACACAGACATGGCTTTGGTCTAAGATAATCTGTAGATTTTATTTTGGGTCAAGAGGGATTTCCCCCTCCACTCCATTCTGATGTCAGAATTACTTAAATTGGCTTTTCTTAAGCCATTTGTGTTTGTTCCCTAGGAATCTGTTTGTGTAACCTTTGGCGTTGCTCTTGGAACGCTTTTGAACATAGGAAATTAAGCTTCTAGCAGTGTGTGTTGCTAATGAACAAACAATAAGAAAAAAACAATTTCATCTCAAACAAACTGAAACCCAGTAATGAATACAAAAACGCATGTGTCTGAATTCTCTTTGCACTGTGTTTTGGCAACTAGCAGAACAGAGGGACCCAGTTTCCCTTCTGGTGACAGAGGACTTTCTATTTCTTGGACAGTATCTCAGCTGCAGTGTAGCAGTGGAAAATTTGCAGCCAAGCGGGGTCGTGAAATTGCAATTTAAAATTAATCCCAAACTAAATGAGCTTTACTAAAAAGTGAGTTGCTGGGGGAAGATTGTAAGTTGTTTTTAACCATTATTGTTCTGAGTGAAACGGACTTGAAGATAGAGGATCTTATATTCACTAGCTGGCATCCTAGATTCTGTTCATATTCGTAAGTATTCGGCATTAACAATGGGCACCCCTGGTGCTGGATAAGCCACTTTCTTACTTAAAAGCCCACTGGGCCACAGAGACTTGACTAGCTTGGAAATTGAGACGCACATTAAAGAGGTACTTAAGATCACAAGTTTAATTGACAAAGGGAATAGTGTTTGGTATAATATACTTAGACTTCTGTAGGGCATTTGACTGGCACACTGTTTTGATTAAAAATCTAGAACAATATAAAATTAATCTGGTACACATTAATTGGATGAAAAACTGGCTAACTGATAGTCTTCAAAATGTAAACATAAATGTGGAATCATCACTGAGTGGGGGTGTTTCTAATCGGGTCCTGCAGGAATGGGTTCTTGCCCATACATTATTTAGCAGTTTTATCAGTGACCTGGAAGAAAACCTAAAATCATCACCGATAGTTTGCAGATGACTGAAAAATTGTGGGAATGGTAAATAATGAAGGGGACAGGTCACTGACACACAGCAATCTGGACTGCTTGGTAAGCTGGGCACAAGCAAACATGTTTTAATACAGCTAAATGTAAATATGCACATGTGGGCCATGCTTGCAGAATGGGGGACTCTATCCTGGGAAGCAGTGACTGAAAAGGATTTGGGGGGTGCAAAATCAGCTACACTTGAGCTCCCAATGTGACGCTGTGGTCAAAAGGGCTAATGGGATCCATGGATGCATAAATGAGCTCTTGAGTAGGAGCCGAGAGGTTATTTCACCTCCCCATTTGGCACTGGTGTGATCTGTGCCGGAATCTTGTGTCCAGTTCTGGTGCCCACAGTTCAAGAAGGATGTTGATAAATTGCAAGGGGTTCAGAGAAGAGCCATGAGAATGATTAAAGGATTAGAAAACCTGCCTTATTGAGATCCTGGAGTCTATCTCCTTAGTTTAACAAAGAGAAGGTTAAGGGGTGACTTGATCACAGTCTGTAAATACCTACATGGGAGACAAATGTTTCCTAATGAGTTCTTCAATGTATCAGAGAAAGGTATAGCACAATCCAATGGCTGGAAAGTTGAAGGTAGATGAATTCAGACTGGAAATAAGGTGTAAATGGTTAATAATGAGGATAATTAATCACTGGAACAACTTATCAAGAGTCACAGTTTCATAGACTTAAGGTCAGAAGGGACAATTGTGGTCATCTAGAGTGACCTCCTGCACAATGCAGGCCACAGAATCTCACCCACCCTGGAGTCTCCATCTCTGGCCATTTTTAAATCAAGGTGGGATGGTTTCTCAAAGATCTGGGTGAGGTTCTCTGGCCTGTGCTCTGCAGCAGGTCAGACTAGATGATCTTAGTAGTCCCTTTCTGGCCTTGGAATCTGTGAATTAAAGCAGCGTGTCAGGGATTTTGCTGCATCAGAGTTCTGCCTGAGAGTTCATTACTCAATGGAAAGCCCACGCGACTTGTATTGCACAAATAGAGCAGTTCCTTCCAAGAGACGCTTCCTTTACCTCACTGAAAAGGCTTCATTTGGGAGCTGAAAGGTTTTTCTTTAAACCTTTTGTTTACCCACCTTAAGGAGAAGGGGGCTTGTTGAGAAATCAGACAGGTGTCGGCTGATGTGAGCTGGCATGTGTACGCATTGTGATACTGAATTACCAGTGGGGATGCCAAGAGTGTGTAATATAGTATGTCTGCTCAGGCAGGTGGTGAGGGCAGGGCTGGAGTCATTGGAATGTTTTTTTCTTTTCCTTTAAAACGTATTATTAGTCAAAGAGCAGAATTTACTGTTGTTTTTAGCAATCTGAGTCTGCTTATTTGGACATGACACACAGTGCTTGAACCCCAAAGAAAAGGCTAAGCAAAGCTTATCTTTCTCTCTCAGCTGAGAATGTATAGTTGGGCTGTATTCCTAATGCATTTGTTTTAAGTAACTGTCTGCTCCATACGTCTAATAGAAATTCTCTCTGGCGTGTTCAGGATTAGCTCCCTGGACTGTGGTGTTGGTTCAGCTCTTGTTCCCATTAACGGATAATAACAGTTGTTGTGTTTCAGAATGACAGGCTGATGTATTGAGCAAAGCTAACTTACGGTATTCTCCTCCCAGTCAGTTTCGTTCTTATACTCTAACTACATATCATGCCATTTTGATTACATAATCCGAGGGAGCCAGGATATTGACCTTGTAAAGTATCTGACCCAATTGGTCCAAACGCGCCAGTTTCCCCTTATTTATACCATGATATTAATTTCTTTCAAAAAACAACAGTGCAATGTAGGATGAAGTGCTGACTCTGGCTTAATTTTCTGGCTTCTGCAAGTTCTAGAAGAAAAGATTACAGTATGAAAAGTCTTATCTGGTTTTCTAGTCCATCTCTCAGCCTATGCTGAATTGTTCATAACTGAGCACGTACTGGTCCACTACCGTTGGGATATTTATTCCCCTAGCAAACACAGCTATTGGAACAAAGTCCAGATACTTCCGTTCTTGATTTCAGAGCCCACTACTCAGTTACACCTCTTTGTAACCCTTAAAAATAACGTCTCTCTCACACGTTTATGCTCTTTTGTAGACTTCTATCCCCTTCATTGTCACTTAGGCATGAATGGCATATTTCTTTCCTCATAACGTAGTCCCAAGACCCATCTGGTAACTTTTGAGGACCACCTGTGACCTCTCCCCAAATTTCCCATCTCTCTCTGGAGTTGAGTACACTGTTTATGTTGCAGCCTCTGTGATACTTCTTCCCCTCCATATTGGAGCACGCAGTGGTGCTCTTGCATTGGTGTATAGGTGCTTCAAAACAGCTTGCCCATTGCTTCAGTCAGTTCCGGCCATGCCTTATGCCTCGTGTACTAGGGATGTTTCTGAGCAGTTCAACTGGAGTTCATGCACATTTGAAGAAGAATCTGCCGGAGAGATCTTCTGTTTCATCCCAAATATATACTTCTTCTGTGTATGCAAAGAGGGCTTCTGTCTCCAAGGTTTTCACCGACACAAACCTCCTTTGAAAATATATTTCATATCTCTCTATTACATAGATACAGATAATATCACTGACCTGATTAGAAGTCACCGTGAACGAGCTGTTCCCGTCTATTGTGCCAAGAGAGAGTTAGGACTCAAATTACAAATGACCACGAAGGGGTTGGCAGGAACAAAAGCCCCAAGGGGCTTTATTTAATATCTGACAGCAGGTACTTTATGGACAGATTTACACTGAGCTTACATGGCTGTGGCCTCTGGGTGACTGTAGGCTGAAGGGCCATTTTGCCCGAGATGGCTTTGAATGCTGTGGTTTGGCTGGGATTCCCAGAGTCCTATCCCTTGTGCTGCCCTGATGAGACATGAATCACTGGCCCAGTAAGGCTGTTTAATCTTCCTGTCCTCTCCCCTTCAGTGCCCACTTACCTTTCTGCAGTGGATATTGCTCCTAGTCCCTCTTTGCAGTGCACTGATGATGCCTTGAACAAAGAACAGAGTAGTAGACTATACGCCGGGAGCTGCACGTGGTATATGAAGTGTCATGCCCAATCCGCTCCAGCAATGCGCTGAACTCCAGCCTGTGTCTGTCAGATCGCTGCTTAAACAGGGGACCTCTCCTCTCCTAGGAGGAATGAATTTTTTTCCAAGTTTCCCTCACTCATTCCATTAAATGAGCTCTAATGCTCCAGTCAACATCATGGAAGATAATGTGCATTGTCGCACAAGCTAAGATGTTATCTCCAGTGACCTGGCCAAGTTTCATTAGGGGAAGGTAGATTCTCTCTGCTTAATAATTTCCCCTGCAGTTTTATATGGATGCAATATTCTTTGTTTTTGTCCTAAATCATTGTGTTAAAAACCTGCTGCATTTCTTAGACCAAAGTGATCCCCATGTGCATATACACACTGGAACTCTCCTAAGTGAAAATTGCTAAGATTTCACTTTTGAAAAGAACAGCAGTCACTCAAAGAACCTACTTGAAAGATCCTGCTGATAATGTAATGTTACCCATTGCACCTAGTTTGTACCTACTCTGGATCAACTGAAGTTCTTCCTCCTCCTCATTGTTTACCTCTCCAAATGCTTATAGCAGGAGTTCTCAAACTGGAGGTTGGGACCCCTCAAGAGTGGTTGCGAGCTGACAACCTCCACCCCAAACCCCGCTTTGCCTCCAGCATTTATGATGGAGTTAAATATATGTAAAAAAGTGTGCTTAATTTGTAAGGGGGGATCACACCCAGAGGCTTGCTATGTGAAAGGAGTCCCCAGTAAAAATGTTTGAGAGCCGCTGACTTATAGACATCTCACTGTTGTCCCCTAGAGCACATGCTTTGTCCTTCTTATTGAACCATGCTGGGCTGGGCATGGTTTCAAAGCTGCCTCAGGGATTTGGACACTTAGTTTCTATTAGTGTTAAGTAGTTGGCTTTGCAAACCTAAGCAACTTCGTTTGGTTCCATAAGTTCTGAGCCGCAGTGCACAGGTACCACAGTAATGCATTGAATAAAATTCTGTTGCTTAACTTCCCGACATTTGAAAATGTGGCTGGCTCTTTTCTTTAAATTTTCCTTTCTTGGTGATATGTAGCATTCAGACTAAAATAACAGTGAATTAACTGGGCAAGGAATTATTTTTTAATAAAAAAAGAGTAAATACAAAATTACAGGTTAAAAAGAAGCCTTTGATAAGCCCACTGTCTAGATTCATGTTTCGCAACCTGTCTTTTTTTTTTTTTTTCTTTTAATTGTTTGGCACGTTCTCCATTTCCGCAGGCTGGGTAAATCCTGTGTGTGTTTAATCTCTAGCCTGCAGGCACATAAAACAGATTGCATAACTTTGTCTTCACATTTTAGAAAATCTGAAAACTTAAAACATTTGCAGCACCTCGACTGAAATGGTGTCAGACTCCCGGGCAGTGGGATGGCCTTGAGTCACTTCCCCCAACTCACCAGTTCTTCTGACTCTGGTTTTCTTGTATGTTGCCGTGAGTAACCTTTGAAACACATACAATCCCCCGAATAGCAATCGCTAATCTCTTTGCTGCCACATGACCAGCCCCTTACCCGTTTGTGTGCCAGGCTCTCCTGTACCGGCAGGATGTGGTGGCCAGCTGGCGTCGGTAACCTGTACATACCTGTTGCCTCCTTGTTTGAACAATTGGGAGCAGGTAGATGAGCTGTTGCTGTTAAAGACATTTTAAAGAAAACAACCACTTTGGGGTTGTTTAAAGAAAACAACCACTTTCTTTCCTCTATAAGAAATTAATAGAAGTCAGTGGGAGAATGCCAGCAATTTCTGTGGTTCAAGTGGTTAGGGAGGCAGTTCTGTGCTTTGTAGTTTCCAAGGTCGGAAGGAGCTATTGTGGTCATGTAGTCTGACCTGCATAACACGGGCTGGAGAACTGCCCTGAAATAACTCCTGTCGGAACTAGAGCATTTCTTGACATAAACAATAAAACAAGCTCTAAACATCCCTGGGCATCATAAGGAGAAAAGGCCTCCAGAGCTAAGTGTATGAGCCGCTGATTTTCTTTACACATGGATTCAAATTGCCGGGTGGGGCGGGGGCAAGGAGGAGGGGATTGGGGTTGTCTGGGGAAGTATTTCAGGTAGCAGAGAAGACTGGACACTAGCTTCAGGGAGAGAATCCAGTGAAAAAGTGTTTAGGCTCTGATCTGATGAAACATTTAAGAACTTGCTTAAATCCATTGCTAATACATGGGTGCACACATGCTTTGCTGACATCCCACTGAAGCTGAGCTGAACTGGGGCGTTACTGCGGCAGGTACGCCGACAGAAGGGAAACTGTGATTGTTTTATTTGTAGCTAACGCAGCTGGAGTTGGATGTGTTCTTCTTACACATGTATCTTACTTTCAGGAGAGGGAGTTGTACTTTACTGATGAAGGCCCCTGCCTTGGAGTCTCTGCCCGAGTTGTGTTCTGGGTTCTGTTCCAGGCTGTGGTGGTGACTGACTCTCTCTTTGGGCTAGTCGCTTCAATTATCTATGCCTGACCTCCCCACATGGAAAAAGACACCATACATCCCTGCGGCGAGGGGTAGTTAGCGCTTTGAGATCCTCGGAGCGAGGTTGCCATAGAGGGGCTATGTAGGGTCACCGTTAGCATGCCCCTGAGAGAAGTGCATATTGTATAAATAACATAAAATAAATATTTTGGGATGGGCCCCACTTGCACAGTTCAGACTGGGATCTCCTTTTCAAATATCCATCGAGTTGTAGGTGTGTTTAGGTCCATGATTTCATGTCAGACCACTGGGGAGATAGAAGCCCACTTGCAAAATGTGATGAGAGTTCAGATTTGCATGCTGGTCTGGTTTTCAAATGCTCCTGTGGCTCAGAGCTGTTCTGATGCAAGATGGTTAGAATTGGCCCATCTCCGTTTCTTTTGTCAGGTGCGGTGGCTGAGGGGTTGGGATGTTTGATTACAATCCTGAAGGTTGTGGGTTTGAGGCTTGTTCGAGCTGCCACTCAAAGGCCAGGTCTGGTTCACATAGCAGTATAATGGGTACCTGACCCATTGGGTGAGGGCGGTCAGAGGCGTTTGGACAGGATGCTGGTCACATGTACCGTTGACTGTGAAACTGATGTACCTTAACCACGTCAGCCCAATGAGCCATTGGCTCTGGGGAGCATTGACTTGACACTTCTTTTGTGTAAAATGCATGGAGAGTAAATGAGTAGAGTGGATCCATAGCCTATGCACAATAACAAACTGAATAGCCCCCTGTGCTCGGGGCTTTACAGCTCACGTCGTTCTGCGTCCTTGGCTCTCTGCCCTCCTCCCCTAGCTGCAAATATGGACTGAAATTTCTCTTGTCCCCCTTCCCGTCTAGTACTCGACCGAGCTGAAGAAGCTGTATTGCCAGATCGCCAAGACATGTCCCATCCAGGTCAAAGTGATGACCCCACCGCCACAGGGCGCCATTATCCGTGCCATGCCCGTCTACAAGAAGGCCGAGCACGTCACTGAGGTGGTCAAACGCTGCCCGAACCACGAGCTGAGCCGGGAGTTCAATGAGGGTAAGGCGAGCGCCATGCACCGGGCCAGCACCTGCCCTCAGCCACACCCCCCCGTGCGCAGGCATCGCTGGGGTCTCGTGGATATGGCGTGGCCTGATGGGATTCTAGGCCCAATGTTAGAGGAAAGGTTTGCTGAGTAACAAACGCGGGAGGGTCTGACGACCCTCCCTCCTTTCTGTGTAGTTCAGGGGTGGCCAACCTGTGGCTCTGGAGCCTCATGCATCTCTTCAGAGGTTAATATGCCGCTCCTTCCATAGGCACCGACTCCAGGGCTGGAGCTACAGACGCCAACTTTCCAGTGTGCCGGGGAGGGGTGCTCACTGCTCAACCCCCTGCTCTGCCACAGGTCCTGCCCCCACTCTGCCCCTTCCCCTGAGCCTACTGTACCCTCGCTCCTCCCCCTTCCCCACAGAGCCTCCTGATTGCGGCAGGCAGGAGGCGCTGAGCAGCGGGTGGGAGGCGCTGGAGGGCAGGAGGTTGGAGGGAGCTGCTGATGTGTTACTGTGGCTTTTTGGCAATGTACATTGGTAAATTCTGGCTCCTTCTCAGGCTCAGGCTGGCCACCACTGGTGTAGTTGGAGGCCTCCCAGTAATGTAGCGCTGCAGCCCTGGGGAGGCAGGGTTAAAATAAACTACAAGGCTGCCCATGCTGGGTCAGCCTCTGACCCTGCACCACTCTGGTGCAGACAACCTCCCCAGACTTGCTCTGGTTCCAAGAGGCAGCTGTTCTACGCAGGAATGATCTCCCGTACTACTGGGAAAGGGATCTGGTAACAGGATGCAATATCATCTTGAGTCTTTAATCCATGTCTCAGAGATGCAGGGATGTTTGTCTCCAGGAGGGTAACACCAAGTGCCAGCTTTGAGCTGCAGACTGTCGTTCTATTCATTTAGCATTATCTGATCAGGATTAATTAATTAACAATCCGTTGTTTCTTAATTTATTACTTATTCCTGCTATTACTAGTTTGCTAACAGTCGTTTTAAAGATGTCCCAGATTTTTAACTTTTCCAAACTTAGCAGCTGCATTGTCTCTTACCCAAGTTCATGTGGGTTCGAAAAGCCTCTGGTTACGGGCTCAGATGTGGTGTTTATCTAGCACCCTAGCTGTGCACGGCAGTGGACAGATCCTTCCTTGGGGAGGTTACAATCTCCTAAACTACTAGACAAGGCAGTGCAGTGAGCCAGGACTCTCATTTGGCCAGGGGGCTAGGGACAGGAAGAAGGGAGTTAAGTGTACTGCCCAATAGGGGAGCATGCCTTTCAAAGACTGCTATGGATATGATTTGTATCCCTTTCTTTTCTTTCCGCTTGTACCTTGTCTCTCCGTCAGGGCAAGAGTGGCAGGAGGCAGCCGTGTTATGTAGGGTATTGATTGGAAAGTGAGTAAAAGGAGTGGAGATTTGAAGGATTCCAGTTGCTTTGTGCACAGGTTTTTCAAGGCCAGGCATGGGATGAAAACCTTCATGGAGTGGCTTTCTGGAACAGGGCCCCAGATGTGGAGCCCTCAAGGGCATGGCAATGCTTCCTCTTGAGCTAGGGTGACCAGATGTCCTGATTTTGGGGTCTTTTTCTTATATAGGCTCCTATTACCCCCCACCTCGTCCCGATTTTTCACATTTGCTGTCTGGTCACCCTATCTCAAGCACCAGAGAAGGATGGTCCAGTGGTTAGTACGTGAGCCTGGGGCTCAAGATACACAGGTTCAAGTCGTTGCTCCGCTACATACTCCCTGCATGACCTGCTTCTGTGCGGTGCGGTGAGAAGAATAATCACATCGGTGGCCATGGGAGCCAGCTGAGTAAGGAAGATCACGCTCCCCTGGGCTTGAGCTTCCTTCACAGGAAAACTTTCCTTCTGCCTCCTCCCTCCATCTGCAGGGCAGATCGCCCCTCCCAGCCATTTGATCCGGGTGGAAGGAAACAGCCATGCTCAGTACGTGGAAGACCCCATCACTGGAAGGCAGAGTGTACTTGTACCCTACGAACCACCGCAGGTAAGCGTGAGATCAGTGCTCTCCCTTGCTCTCTCTAACAAAGCCTGCCTCTCGCGGAAGGGAGGGGATTTCTGAAAAGCTCTTTGCTTTAGTTAAAGGAGACTTTACCTCTTTCTTCAGCCCGCTCATATCTTCCTCCTCCTCCTCCTCCACACAGAGGGGTTTGAAGCAGGACCCCCGCCAGGGTCTGAACTTCCCCACGCTCTGAGAAAGCCGAAATCCAGACCCAACCCTTGCAGTTTGCGGCCCGTCTTTGATATGATGTGATAAAAGTGTAGCTAGCGGGGAAAAGAGGAATACACAGCTCCTTCCATCTGCAGTCACCCCTGTATCACGGCTTTTCTGTGTCCAGGTCGGCACAGAGTTCACGACGGTGTTGTACAACTTCATGTGCAACAGCAGCTGTGTTGGTGGGATGAACCGCCGCCCGATCCTCATCATCGTAACCCTGGAAACAAGAGAGTGAGTAGCACGCAGCAGATCGGGAGCTCTGGAGGGTGGAGTGGGAGAGCATTGCCCTATGTTTGCCAGACAACATTACTTCCCTACTCCCATAATGTCAGGAGGGTTTTGTAGATTTCCTGAAAATAGGCGGGGGGGGGGGGGGGAGAATTATTTTCACCTCTATTTTTACAAGTCAGGGTGATCCAGTGATCAGGGCATCAGGTTGAGCCTCAGAAAAGCTGGTGTTTATTTCCAGCACGGACTTTGCATTACTCACTTTGAGATCTTGGTGTGTCATGTAGCCTCTCTGGGCCCATTTCCCCATCTCTTAAGTGGGTCTGGTGACCCTTGCCCACCTTTGCGAGCTGCTTTGAGATCTACAGAGGGGAAGCCCTGTCTGTGCCATGCAGCTTGGTGGACGCAGTTGAAATAATTCCACGTGTGTCTAGTTCTGAGATGCTCAAAGGTGTAAATTCCCGGTGGCTGCATCGTGAACACAAGCAGCCGTTTGGCAGCTGCAGTACTATTGGAGGGATTCACAGAACAAGCTGAGATGCAGTGACCAGGGGGTGGATCCACTTGTGTGGTGAGCACAAAGCAGGTAGCTGTTAGCCAGTCTCTCGTTCAGATGTGGGGCATTCTGGTTGTGAGCCAGGCAGGGAGTGGGAAAGTTTGCCCCTTGTGTTAAGTTTCAATGTGCGAACGCATTGCTGGTCACCGCTGGGCTTGAATTATCGCCTCCCCTCTTTCTCCTTGCTCTAGTGGACAAGTCCTAGGCCGCCGGTGTTTTGAAGCCCGCATTTGCGCTTGTCCAGGGAGGGACCGCAAAGCAGATGAGGACAGCATTAGAAAGCAGCAAGTCTCCGACAGCACAAAGAATGGCGACGGTACGAAACGCCGTAAGTAGCTGGCACAGCTGGGCGGGCTCGCAGCCTAAGCTGTCGGGGCGTGGGAAGCACCCCAGCTTCGGTACCAGAGCAGCCAAGATTGGAGAAGACTGAGCTGGAGGATGTGGGGTGGAAGAGCAATCACCGCTCTCATAGAAAAGGCTCTTTGGAGGGTTTCTGCTTGAGCAGTGAATTAAAACCACTAAACATTAATTGCTCTCAAGCAAATTGCCTCTTTGGTGTGGGCCTGCTATCCCACCAGCATTTCTGTCACCGATAGCATGCAGATTCCCTCGCAGCGCTGAAATCCTGTCTGTTGTGAATAGTGTTACAGATATCCTAAATATGGAACATGGTCTGAGGGTTGGTCTACTCCCCTTCCACTGAAGGGGAACTGGACTCAAGGCTCCGATTAAGCCCAGACATTGACCCAATCAAACAGCCCAGGTTTCCTGCATGCTCAGTGTTTCCATTTAGCCAGGCTCCAGAATTTAGCTTGGAACAACAAGCTGTAGGGATTTACCTCATCAATAGATTCTACTTCTTTGCCACTCAACCCATTCTCTTAAAGAGTTGTGGGAAATACGGTGATGATTCATTGAGAGCTAGGCAGCCCTGAGATGCTTAGATTCGTTACATTGTCTGGAAAGACCCTCTTGTTGTCCTGAGTGCAGTTCGTTGTGGATTTGCTGTTTGCACAATACTCTCTTGTTGACTCATTTCCCATTTGTCAAGACCATTTATACACTATCAAAGATATGAGAATCAGCACCATACTTTCATAGCCACAAACAGATGCCTCAAGTCACATTCACGCCCTGGCAGATGCTGTTTAGCCAGCAACGCTTTTCAAACCTATGGGTCCTGAGTACAGAGACCTCATTGAAAACCCAGTGGCAGTAGACATGCCAAATTCTAATCAGGAACTGTGGGGTTTTCTTTGCAGCGTTTCGGCAGAGTACGCATGGGATACAGATGACATCTATCAAAAAACGTCGCTCTCCAGATGATGAGCTCCTATACTTACCGGTAAGCTTTGTACTGGTTTTAGTTTTTGCCCATGTTCCTCTAATTCCTTGGGCATCAGCTAAATGAATTGAGGTAAATCAGCTGCTTATTTGGTTCTAAGTAAAAGAACTACATCCATGATGCACAATTATCAACAGATTATTGGCTTTAGGGGTGAGCTTTAGCTTGAATTGTTTAAGAATGGCTTGGACAAAGCACCCAAGAATGTACAAAAGGAATGGTCTACAGTGACAGGTGGGTGGACTGGATGGCCCAATAGATCTTTCTCCCTTCTCATTTCTGAGTTTATGAAATTCAAGATTCCTCCAGCAATAATGGACTGGACCCTTTTCTTTCTCTCCAAGATGGATGGGTTTTGGCTTTTATGAGCATTATCAGCACTGCAGAGAAAATGATCAAAATGAAATATGCTGTAATAAACACACGGCAGGAATAGAAGAGCAAAAAATGTCTGTAATTGCCAATTGACTGGTTTCCTCAGTGAGTAATGTTGCCCCTGGCACTCAAAGCACAGTTCACTTTTAAGGAAGAGATGGACCCAAACTAGTCCCTCAGATCCAAGCACCCCTATTCTTGGGGCATGTGATATTTAAATCCAGGCCTATAGAAATCTTATCTCAAGAGAATGTAACGTAGGATTTTCTCTAGCACCTACCACTGCATTATCGCAGAGTGCTAAACAGCTGGGTCTGAATTTTCCCGGCATATTTATATGGAGCCAAATGAAAAGCTTCAATCTAAACAGCCCCCAGATGTCGAGTGTTCGTAATCCAGATCTGGATTGTGAAGTTTCAGTCTATCTCCTCTGAAAGGCTGGCATGGCAATTATACCCACAGTATAGAACATGGAACGGCAGGTTTATACCCAACATCTACAGCATGTGTAGCCGGTGTATTTGCATCCTGCTCTGCTGTGGTTTGTTTGGTTTTAGCAGAAGCTCATGGAGGTGGCTGGAAGTCCTATCCTGTGGCTTTGTAACTTTAGATCCAAGCCCTGTAAGTGTTGCCTTATCCCCACTGTTCAGGTACGGGGACGGGAGACGTATGAAATGCTGCTAAAGATCAAAGAATCCTTGGAGCTCATGCAGTACCTCCCGCAGCACACGATTGAGACGTACAGACAGCAGCAGCAGCAGCAGCAGCAGCACTTGCTCCAGAAGCAGTGAGTATGCTAATCAACTGTTTGTTGGAGGGAGAGGAGGAGAGAGGGTTTCTCGGTTGTCCCCACGCACTCAGCCATTGATGTGGTGGTTAAGAAATGCCCGAATATACTGTGATTACCACCCTCTGGCAAAATCCTGCCTGATAGTAAGGCCTAGAGCAGAGTGACTCATTGGCCAGATGCAGCAGGAGTAATCAGTCATCGCTAGAGATGGACTCAAAACAAATCCCTGGGTCCAAAAGTTTAGAGGAGCTGAGAGCTAGATCCCAACTCCGCAGCTTTCTCCTAGCTCAGTAATAGGGCAACTGAACCCTCCCTCCCTCCCTCCCTCCCACTCGGTCCAGTCCCTGGTTATCACAGACGGTTTGCCTTTGACCTTACGAAACGCATGGCGAAGAACGGAATGCTTGCTTCTTAACTGGAATGCCCAGGCTGTGGATCGAGAGTCTTGAAGTACTTTTTGTCCAGCCACTTGCATTAACCTACCTGCAGACAGAAACATACTGAGCACTGATGACTGAGCTAAGCAATACGGGGTATGGGACGTACTCTGTGGCGAAGAGAAAATACTCCTCAGCAGCAACTCACCCACCCTTGGAATCTATCTATGAGTGCTCTTCCAAGAGCATAATGAGCCGGGATTGTAAAGAACATTTAGACCGGGCAGTTGTGCCTTCAATAAATTACTTTGATATCCTTGACGGACAGATGCTATTCCTTAGTGGGAAATTAAAAGAGTAGGTTAAAAATTGCAGAAGTAAAAGAGGGAGGGGCAGAAGCACTGTGTCCGTGGGGTATTTAAGGCCATATTTAGCACACGCATCAGGCCCCTCGTTTAAGGATATCAACGCATTCACGAGCATTGATTTTGCCATTACTTCTCTAACTTCAGACAGAGAAGCTGTCATGCTTCCCAGTTTGCAGCTGGGGAAAACTGAGCCATCGCGAAGACTCTGGTTTGCCCACAGTCGTACTGAGTCTGTGACACAGCTGAGGATAGAGCCCGGGTCTTGGGACTTGCACTGCTTGCTTGAGAACAGTCAGCAGAAAGCAGCAGTGTGTATTGTACACACCCACCCATGCGGTAGCCTTCATTCCTGCTGGTGTACGTTCACCTGGAGGCTATGGGTGTCACATAATGCTGTGACTAGGGGCAGCACGAGACCGAAGTATCTCATAAGTCCCACTTGAGCCCATAGGTACCTCAGCCTTGTCTTGGGGCTTTTGTGTGCCTCGGCCTTGTGCGTGCTCTCTGCACAGTGGCACATTTCACCCCGTGTGCAGAGGATGCACTATGAGTGCCAGCCATAGTGTTAGAGGGACGTTAGCCAGGGCTTGGGCTGAAATGGATGGAGCACATTGGTCACTTGTGGGGCTTTCCTATCTACTTGGTGAGATTCCCATTACGTTTCAGGAGTCTGCACTGTGAGTTTGTCTGCGTCATAAAGGCTAGCTGTAGACACAGCCTGCTTGTACCCAGAGATACCTTTGGGGCTTTAAAGATACCCCGATACAGCCATTTCTATATAAAAATGGTTTTGTAAGCAGAAGAGGATTGACATAAATGACACCCTTCCTCTCAATGCCGACGGTGTTGCTTTGCCATAATTACTGTTTTTGCTCTTTCCGTATCAATGGGATGGGTTCCTGGCAGGCAAAGTTGGTATTTTTACCTTTAGAAACTGTCTCTCTGTGTGTGAGTCCATCCACTTAATTTAATGAAACTTCTTTCCGCACGTCTCCTGGCGCCACTCCAGTCGTGTGTTCATTTCTCCGCTACCAAGTGTGCCCAGATACTGTGGAGAAAGATTAAGAGCTTTAAAGAATGGAGGAGGAAAGTTACCCTTCAGCATTTGCACAATACTGACGCAGTAATAGCTGAGCTCTCCTGCAAGGTGGCCTTAGTCCGTACTGAAAAGTGCATTAAAAATATCAACTTCTTAGGCTTGGTTGGCTTTCTGGTTGGAGTACTTCGGCAAACCAGCAGTACAGCGGGTCAGCTGGATTCATTCCAGTACAAACAAGCAAGAATCAGAGACCTTTAGGGATAAAGAACCAGCCTATGGGTTGGTATCTGCTACCACCTGCCTACGGCTTGGGGGTAAAGGAGTTTCCAAGGTCTCAGCCAAGGGGTAACGAAGAGAGGAAATTCCGGAGACACTGACTCAATGACATGGTCTCTTCTATGAAGTAAGGTCAAAATGAGTGAATGCTGCTAATCTGGTAGGAGAGGTTTAGTCACTGCTTGTTTATCAGGACAAGATAAACGGTGACTCATTTGTCAGGCTGTTTTTAAAGAAAAGGAAAATACTTCTGTGTATAGGGCTACGCGTTCAAAAATGTGTGCTGGAGTTGCATGCACAGTTAGGAGATTCAAAGGTACAAATTACACGTGCAGTCACCCATGTGGATTGTGTGTCTGACTGGTCCCACTGGGGCTTGCCTGCATCTTATTGCCTTGGCGTGCTGCCTGTAGCTGTGTACTCCCCAGATGTAGCTGTGTGCACATGGCTGTGCTCTGTAATCAAGCTCTAAGCAAAGAGAAACTGATTTCTTTCAAATGACCTTTTAGAGCCATAGTTAAGATCTGAACCCCTCCCCTCCCCCCCCTCACATTAAAAGTTTCATCTTAATCTTTAAAGGGGTGTGGTTGAGGATTGGAAAAAGCAAAAGGGGAAACCACAACAGCAATATAGTAATTGTTTAAAAATCAGTAAAATGGATCTGCTTGGAAAAATACTGTAAGAGCCTGCAGTTTTCATGCAAAAATGTCGGACTGCATTTGGCAGGTAGGAAATATAATTGTCTTAATATTTTGGGGGAGCGAGAAGACCAGCCTAATGGTGGTCAAAAAGTGTTGCATTTGACAAGGTAATCACAAAATATTTCACTATAATTACATTCTGACAGATACCCTTCCCTTCCCTTCGTCCCTCTCTCTCTCTGTCTCGTATTGCATTCTGTCTACTCATTCTTTGATGCATGGTTTCCCCTAGTTTACTGGCATGCCAGATACCTTCATGATCATAGGTGGGGGTTTAGCAACAGTTTTCATCCTGCATATGCCACAGACAAAGCCCTGAGTGCATTTTTATAAGACCAATACATACTTTAATTTGGAAGACACTTTGCATTCAGTCTGCCAGCCACACCAGTTTAAAACACAGACTTGCTGCATTACCAGGGAATCCTAGAACTTAGAGATGGGAAAGACCCTTCCACCAGTTGCCGTATAGAACCTTCCAATATTCTAGCTGTAAATGCAATGAGATTTCCTGTTTCCCTCATGAGTTATTCCTCAGTCTGTAATAGATGTGACCGGAACACTTTCTCCAATTCAGCCAGCACTTTTTGGTGTTCAGTTTCGCTCCGGTACTCATGTTCAGGTAGTGCAAACTGCCCTTAATTTGGATTGGCCATAAATTGGTTAAAGCAATTTTACAAAGTATTCCTGTAATTAGGAGCCATCTTATCACTGTTTTCCAGCAAAGTATCTCTGTAGTATCAACATGGCCGTAGCCTGCAGACCACTGACTGGCTTTGAGTCTACGTGAGCGAGCTCCTTGTTACCCGTGCTCCAGGGAGTTCATTTTTCAAGTCAGCGTCAGTGAGGCAGGACAATCCAAATGCTTGTGGTGATCAAACTGAGGCATGAATTTGCAAAATTGCGCTGCAGTCAGTAGAAAAATAACAATGTTATCAGTGAAGTTTCCGTTCACACCTTGGTCTAGTTGCTCACCGTTAACAGTCTGAGTGCTAGTGGTCTGCCTTGCGTGCTTTGTATTGCTTGCGTGCATTGTAAGCTCCAGGCATTTGGATGGTGTTCTGACTGGAGGAATATCACAGGGAAAGGGAGCAAAAAGGTAGGGCCGAGTGGGAGGAAGTAGTAGTATATTTTATTGTGCAGATGATGTAGAGCCCTCCCTCCCCACACACATACACCACATTAAAATAGTGTGGATCTCAGTGCTACCCTATGCACTATGTTCCACTCCCGTGGCATGGAATAACCAGCCTTGGAAGGGAGGTGTTGGTGTGGTTGGTAGATTAACCCAATGAAACCTTCTTGCAATAAGTTGGATTATTCTTCTGTCTGGTACCAGCCACTGTTTTAAAGTAAACAAAGTGGGGGGTGGTCTACAGTTAGACCTGGGTTTTCAACCCCCAGTTATGAGAGCTTTTTCCCACTCATGGCTCATGCTTGATCAGTGTGTTGCTGATCAGTCGCTGGAATCAACACCAAAGATGTATTTGTGCCCCGTGATTTGGAAATTGAATTTCTGTGTCCATTAGTGGTGGTGCTCTTTTTCTGTTACTTTCCTTTGTTCTTGGGTACTCCTACTAGGGCTGTCTGGCATGCTGAACCTTCCTGTCCAAGACCCTTGCATGCAGGCCCCGAGTCACGTGGGGTTTCTCTTCTTTCTAGTCCATACTGTGATCATGAAGGTAGAAAGGAGGTGTTTCTCTTCTGGGTTGTTTATAAAGGTCCTAAGCCTTCATCTTCTCTTTTCTCTGGTTCGTCCTCTACAGTCTCCTTTCGGCCTGCTTCAGGAGTGAACTCTCGGACTCCAGGAGAGAGCTTCCCAAACAAAGCGATGCCATCTTAAAACATTCCATCCCCCCAAACCCATCAGTCTATCCATGAGCCAAGGTTGGGGGGTTTTGGGACTAGGAACTCTGGCAAATAAAAACAAAAAAACCAGCTTGTTAGAAACAGAGAAAATAGTGAAAACAATCTCTTGAAGGGACTCAAACTTTGCAAGAATAAACAGTTCTGCAGATCTCTTAGCTATAGCGTTAGCATTGGGAGGTCTGAAACCGCAATGGCGCCTTCCTCAATGTATTTTTTTTTGGTAATATGTTTGTTAAATCTCTCTACTGTTACTATTGCTGTATTTGTGAAACTCGCGAGAGTTTCTCTGAGCAGGTCTCAATCGTAAAATGCCTCTTGTCTTGTTAAATTAAAGCTGTTTTCACTCGGGTGGTGGGCCGGGGGTATGTTTAAGAATAAACAGCTGGGGATTGTGACCATTGGTCAGGTAGTCCTTGTTTTAATGCTGGTCATGCAGTAATAATGCAAGTAGTTAAAATATTTTGTACTGCTGGACAGAGGGAGGTGATAAGCACATTAATTAGCATAGGCAAGATTTTTTTTTTCTTAGAAATATGACCTCCAACCTGAATCATTAATTGTCTCTCCGTGGTCATAAAGGGTCTGTTCCACAGCCCGCTGAAGTCATTTGAAAGACTCATTGATTTTGTATCAACCGTACTGGAACCAATCCAGCTCCCACTGAACTCAAAAGGGTTTCCGAAGTTAACAGACTTCACTGGGGGTTGGACTGAGCCTACGCTGGCTTGTGAAGCCCTGATTCTTCTTTGAGGTGCTCGCATCAGTGTGGATCCCATTCTAGGTACACAAGGGCCTCATATGATCAAGATAGGAATCTTCTGAGCAGCAGTATCCGCTGGGCTGCATCTGCACAGTGAACTCCTCCTGTTCCTGCCAGCGAGGAGCATAAAGTTTGTCCACAACCTCCACCCCTGCACTGCCATGGTGGTGAGACAGAGCTAATGCTCTTCGCTTGCTGCCGTCTGATGTTTCTCAGATTTAACTTGTTTGATAGATTTCAGTCCTAAGTATTCTTCTGCACTTTGTTTTCCAGTCTGGTTATTTAACAAAAAAAAAAAAAGCTGACCCGTTTTGGTACTTAGCACCTTTCTCCGCTAATGGCCAACTCAAGGCTTTCAGGCTTTAAGCCAGGTCCATCTTGTGATGGCTTAATTCTTCTTGTCAATGAGCACCTCTGTTCCTTATTCTGTCTTGGCAAGAGCCATGTGCAATTCCTTCTTGGCGAGGACTCTGAAATTCAGGGGTGTCCATCTCAAACTCTGCCTCTCAGAGCAATCTGTGAGGGTAACTTCTGGACCACAGGAGAGAAGTGCCACCTTAAAGACGGATCTGACCCCTGTTAAATTCTCCTGCCCCCACTAGCCAGAATGTGACAAGAACAAGAAATCATCTGTATCAGGCAAGCACTTGGCACCGAGGTCTGCTCTGGCACTGGAAGATGGTATAAGACAAGGCAGGACAGACCTGGCTTGTAGCACTGGTCCTTGGTCTCCCGTGGGGAGTTGCAGAAACATCAGCCCTCCTGGGAATGACCCACGAAACCTGCTTCCCAGGCAGAGGCGAGTGATGCTGGCTTGGCCGCCAGCCCGGCACTGAACAAACGCTGCCTGGCATCGACACCAGTGGCATCAGCACCATTCTTGAGATGAACTCTTTAGTTGCCCTCACATAGGACAGGAGGGTCAGCGATCTTCAAGCTCTCGTGGTTGATCTTCCTTACCCAGCATTCATCCGAGACACAGCAGTGCTGAGACCTCATCCTAAATTTATTTCGAAGGTTGTCTCAGGCTTTCATTTTAAACCAATCCATCCACATGCTGGTTTTCTTTCTGAGAGCACCTTTGGATGTTTCCAGAGCTTTATTCTATTACCTTGACAGAGCGAAACCCTTCTGGCTATTGTCTTATTTCTTCATTGCCATCTCTGGTGCACTCAAAGGTCAAGCAGTCTTCTCCCAGAGACCATCCAAGTGGATCATGCTGTGCCTATCAATCTGCTACCAAATGGCTGACGTACCTCTCCCTCCCAATATTACGGCTCATTCCACTAGAGCTTAAGCTGCATCCTCTGCCTGCTTCGGGTATGTCCCCATATCAGAAATCAGTGAGGTTCCCAGATCCCACCACTTGGTGTCCTACCTATTCAGGATTCCGAATTAGTGAGGAAACAGAGGGTTGCGGCCTCTCTGCTCCTTAGACCTTTAGCCTAGTGGGTGGGCCTCATGAGGATGCCATGGTGCAAGCATGTCTCAGCTATTCAAAAAAATTCCTGTCTTGCACACTTGCCTCGAGTGGGATCCACACTGATAAGTACATGTCCAAGAACCACAGTTACTGTCAGGTAAGTAACCATTCTTTCATGTTGGTGAATGCTTCTTATTGATTTCAGTTGGACTATGCATGTGGGTAAATGTTCACCAGTGTGGAGAAGGGTCTTATGATCTAGGCCCTAGAACTTCTAGGATTTGCCCAGTGATCCATCAAGTCCAATATCTTGCCTTTGATGGGGCTAATACTTCCCTGCCTGAAAGTAGCCCTGCCAACCATGCCAGGCATCGCAAGTTGAAACATTTCTTTCCTGGCCCTTCCAGATGATCAGTTGATGCCCTGAAATATGAGAGTTGATTACCCTTACAGTAGTTTGCATAACTACAAAAGTTGTTGGCCATATGCTTAGCTAGTCTCTTTTCAAAAAAAGAAAAATCCGTTGCAATATTTAAATTTTTGCCTTTTGCATCAGACTGTTCCAAGAAGTGTAATAGTCTGATGATTAAAGTCCTTATGCCTTGATATTAAAATGCATTTCATCGGCATTAGTGTCAAATGGATTTTAGTGCTCCTACTTATAATCTTCCTTGGACTCATTAAACATCATTTTAAAATAAGAGCTTCATCCACAAGGACTTTTAAAACATGTAAAGGAAAAAAAAAAGGAATTTGAGGAAACAAAGCAATTGGTTATAAACAGATCACCAAACGCCAGGTAGTCTACTGTGTGTTTCATACCAGGAACTATTTTCTTGTGTTACTGAGGCTGTTGCTACATGGATGTGTGATGTTAATTTTCAATAAACTTTTGCATCTTGGTTTATCTTGGGATTTTTCTTTTTCTGTCTGCCTCTTAATTTTCTGGGTATCTTCTTACATGATAAAATAGTTGAGCTGAAGTGCTTATGGGCATTAGCATATGGAGCTTGATTGTAATCTCACACCTGGTTTGTACCTGCGACTCCACTGGCTTCAGGGAGTCAGACCAGTATAAATCAGGAGGAAGCGAGAGGAAGATCAGCTCTGGGTGAGACGCTTCTGGGCGGTATTTTCAAAAGCATTCAGCATTAGCCCAACTCTGCTCTCTCTGAAATGTGAGCAGGAGACGCCTTAGATCCAGTACTGAGTGCTTTTGAGACACCTGCCCAGTAGATCCAGGCACCCCCCTGCCCCAAAATCATCTTACAAGCACTGTATTTTTAAAAGTAAAACCGCTCTCAGGCTTTACCAAATTCTCTTCTGATGACACTCCATTGACCTGACAAGAGTTAGGCTGGTGAGAGCTTGTCATGTGGTGATTTGCCTGCCTCTGGCTGCATAAGCATTGCAAGCAAGAGAACTGCTGCTCCAGGCATCTGCTCAGCCTTGCATTGCTCATGTTATCTCAAGTCTGGCTAGCATAAGCACCCAAATGTGTCCGTTCACTAAACCCCCAAATCCAAACCCCTACTGAACCTTCACAAGGCATCAAGCTGGACCTGAACTTGGTGGCTGGCCCGGACTTTTATAATGGTTGATCTGAAACCTCTGATATAAATTGCCACCCCTGCCCTGAAAAGTCGGCTCTGAATTTCAAGACTTGGAATCGTTTCCCCTTGGGAGCTGCATCCATCACTAATGTTAATTGTACGCATCTTGTGCTGTCTCTTGTCCTTGGGTCTGCAAAGTTTATTTTGGATCTTGTCCTTCGTTTGTGCCCCCAAAATACAAGGAGGTCCCTTCACGCCCTTCTGTAACTCCTATAACTGTGTAATTAGTCTGCACTTCCTCAGGCTCCAGATACTGCATCCTGTTAACAGATGTCTTCTCCACCCAATGTAGTAAGCCTAAAAAGTGTAGGGCAGGTGGAGACTGCCTGTCTGTATGGAGGTAGGGCTTGGATGCTAAAGGTTTCAGTAGGTCATCCAGAAATCAGGGTCTTTTAGTTTAAAGAGAAAAAATTCTTTATAGGCAGGAAATTTATGGTGAAGTCTGCAATTCCAGGTGGTCCATGAGATCACACATGCATTCACGACATCATTCACGTAGAAGAAATGTCCGTTCCCAGGAATCCAGTGTAATCAGGTAGAGAACAGATGAGTGGGTTTACTAATGGAAATAACAGGGAGAAAGTTCCCCCTCCCCACAGATACTTCCTGATTGGAATGCAGCGAAGCAATCACTGAAGCCCTGTAGCTCCGCCAGGCAAGAAGCTGTGTTAGAAATTATTTTATTTGGGAAGCTTGCCCGGTTCCCAAGCACCTTTGCCCCCAGCATGGTAGATCTCTGCCCAGCATACAGGGGGGAGAGGCTAGTCTCCTGTGACAGTATGATGTGCTGTCACTGCCAGTTGCACTATTAGACTGGCCTTAATGATCATTTTCTGCATATTCCAAATAATACCCAACTCCTGATGGAATGCCATGTCTGTAACTCAAGCTGGGGACTGGGCTGCCATTCATGAGCACTCTGCTCTGGCACTCTCTGAACCTTCCCTGATGAAATCCTGCCCTGCAAGCCATCCAGGGTGGGGAGGGGAGAGATCTCACAAGCAGCTTCCCCTGGACAGGCCTATTACAGAAGCATCTGTTAATACTGGCTGGAGTGAGGCTGTTTGCATGGGAGGATTTGGAGAGGGTTTGGTTGGTTACCTTCTAGTTTTGGTGCACGAGGAGGCTGCTGATTTTAGTCTGGCTTGGAGACGTGTAATTGGAGGGTGATATTTTTTCAGAACAGCCTGAGGGCAAGGAGCGGTGTCAGGGTTTGTGGCGCCCTAGGCGGGGGTCCTTCCGCGCTCCCGGCAATTCTGCGGTGGGGGGTCCCGGAACGAGTGAAGGACCCGCCGCAGAATTGCTGCCGAAGACCCAGAGCGCGGAAGGATCCCCCGCCACCGAATTGCCGCCGAGGGCAGCAAAATGCCGCCCTCTCAAATCCGAGCGCCCTAGGCGACCACCTAGGTCTCCTAAATGGAAGCGCCGGCCCTGCCTAAGGGATTTGGACATCCGATTCCCATTAAAACTAACAGAAGCTGCATATCCAGATCCCCTAAACTGCTTTTAAAATCTCAGCTTCCATAGAGATCAGAAGCACCTGCTGCCTCAGCAGGGAACTTCTGGTTGTAATTCACACCTGGAAGTAGAGGGTTGGCCTGATTATGTGAATCCTCAGCAAAGAGTTTTTAAAACGTCCAATGTAATAATTGTTCCCTAACTTGAAAACTGTCCCGATGTCTGCAGCCAGCTGTCAATATTGACTAGTGCTGGTTGAAATCGCTTCATCTCTGCTTTTTTTTATGAAAATGGATTTTTGAAAAAATGTTGGCTCAGTAGAATATTTTTATATAAAATAAATAAAACACAAATAAAGAAAACAAAAAACTCTGAACATTTTTGGTAGAAATTTTCTGGGTTTATTTAAAACCAAAAACTAAATTTGTACCAAAACAAAACAAACTCCCCCCTCAAAACATTTCAGTTTGTTCTTCCAACACCCCCCTCCCCCAAAAAACCCACATTTTTTCTTGGGAAATTTGTGTGTTTTAATTATTTTTCAACATTTCCTACAAAAAATAGATATTTTTCAACAAGCTGTCCTACTGACACCCCTATGATACCTGTAATTTATATAAAAATAGAACAGATAACCCTCCTCCCATGATACACACAAGACTTGGCTCAAGCTCCTATCTACTCCTTAAGCTTCAACAACATAAGAACGGCCGTATCGGGTCAGACCAAAGGTCCATCTAGCCCAGTATCTGTCTACCGAGAGTGGCCAATGCCAGGTGTCCCAGAGGGAGTGAAGCTAACAGGCAATGATCAAGTGATCTCTCTCCTGTCATCCATCTCCATCCTCTGATGAACAGAGGCTAGAGACACCATTCTTTACCCATCCTGGCTAATAGCCATTTGTGGACTTAGCCACCATGAATTTATCCAGTTCCCTGTTATAGTCTCAGCCTTCACAACCTCCTCAGGTAAGGAGTTCCACAAGTTGACTATGCGCTGTGTGAAGAAGAACTTCCTTTTATTTGTTTTAACCTGCTACATAATTATTTTCTTTGTGACCCCTAGTTCTTGTATTATGGGAATAAGTAAATAATTTTCCTTATCCATTTCCTCCACAACACTCTAATTTTATATACCCTCCATCATATCCCCCTTATCTCCGCTTTTCCAAGCTAAGAGGCCTAGCCTCTTTAATATTTCCTCATATGGGACCACTCTCCAAACCCTAATCATTTTAGGTTGCCCCTTTTCTGAACCTTTTTCTAGTGCTATAATATCTTTTTTGAGGTGAGGAACCACATCTGGTACACAGTATTCGGATGTGGGCGTACCATGGGATTTATATAAGGGCAATAATATATTCTCAGTCTTATTCTATCCCTTTTTAATGATTCCTAACATCCTGTTTGCTTTTTTGACACCTCTGCGCACTTGCGCGGACATCTTCAGAGAACTATCCCGATAAGCCAAGATCTTTTTCCTGCTCCTAGCTAAATTAGCCCCCATCTATTGTATGTGTAGTTGGGGTTATTTTTTCCAATATGCAATTACTTTACATTTATCACATTAAATTTTCATTTGCCATTTTGTTGCCCAATCATTTAGTTTTTGAGAGTCTTATTGAAAATTCTTCAATAATCTGCTTTGGTTTAACTAGCTTGAGTAGTTTAAGTATCATCTGCAAACTTTGCCACCTCACTATTTAAACCCCTTTTTTCCCCCTCCAAAGATCAAAATTTTTAAATGAATAAATTGTAATAGGCATTTGGTCCTAGGACTGACCTTCGGGAACACATAGTTACACCTCTCATTACTGAGAATTTACCATTATTCTACCCGTTTGTTCCTGCTTTTAACATTTCATGTCCATGAAAGGAGCCTTTCCTTTATCACCATGAAGCTTAATTTATGTAAGAGCCTTTGATGAGGACTTGTTGTCAAAGGCTTTCGGAAATCTAAGTACACTGTGTCCACTGAATCCCCCTTGTCCACATGTTTGTTGACCCCTTCAAAGAACTCTAATAGATTAGTAAGACACGATTTCCCTTTACAGAAACCATGTTGACTATTGCTCAACAGTTTGTTTTTCTTAACCTCTCCATTACTTTGCAGGACTTCTATGCAGTCGCAGTCGTCTTATGGCTCCAGCTCCCCACCGCTCAGCAAGATGAACAGCATGAACAAGCTGCCTTCCGTCAGCCAGCTGATCAACCCCCAGCAGCGCAATGCTCTGACCCCTACCGCCATCCCTGACGGCATGGGAACCAACAGTAAGGGGCTGGCTGTTTCTATTGCTTCTCTGTTCTTGCTCCCCATTGCCCTCCTGGTGTATTTGATGAGGGGGTTAGGACTGGGATGAATTGGTCAGGTGATCCCTCTCCATGTCCCAGCACCCATCTCCGTTAGCCCCTGTCCAGCAATCACAGCAGAGTGGCCCAGGATTTCAGGCCTAGGCGGAACCACCTTCCCACTCAGAAGGGCACTCAGTCCTCCTTCTAGGCGAGGGTACATCTGTACTGTCGCTAGGAGGTGTAATTCCCAGTTCGCTCAGACAGACGTTTTAGCTCTGGACGTCGTAGCGTGGTAAAAATAACAGCACGGTCCTGGTGGCACAGGCAACGGCTCGGGCTCATCGACAGAGTCCAATCCTGCCCCACCACCTGACTTGCTGCAATCACGCTATTTTTGTGATGCTAGCTGGAGCATTGCTAATGCATGTCTGTCTACGCGAGCTGAGAATCACACCTCCTTCTGGCATGTTTGTGGGGGTGGGGCGGAGGAAGCATGCACGGCTGCTTGCCTATACTGACCCTGCTCTGTAGAGAGCAAGTTTCAGGCTCCAAGGCTGTTGATCCAGCTATGTAGACCCAGCACGAGTCGTGGAGCCAATCCTGCTGCCCTTGAGGCAGTACTGGTGCACAGGGCTGGGCTTCCGGAAATCTGGGTTCCTCTGTCTGCTTTGTTGCTGACTGGCGGTCTCTCAATGACGTGTCCATGTCTCCGTTTCCCCATCTGAGACACGTGTCCCGCTTCTGAAATCACAGGGTAAAAAGTGCTAGGTGTTGCAGGCCTGACATACTGCTGCAATAACCTCTTCTGCTTTTACCATTCAGTTGCCTCCCCATTCCCTTTTTAAAGAGAAGTTGCAAACTTGTCTCCTTGGCATAGCTTTCCCTGGGTCCATGAAAACGCTTCCTAAGTTCAAAGAAGATCTGTGCAGCGTGCACCTCCAATTGCAGTCTATGGGGCAAAATCCCAACCACAGAGTGGTGCTCGGCAGCTCTGCCAATCCAGACGCAATTTAGGGCTGGGGTTTCAGAGACGCAAGGCACCCTGTGACTTTCTTAGGGGGCTTTGTGTCTCTGAAAACCAGGTGGTTCAGTGTTTGTATTGGGTTGCCCTGCTGGTTTTGTCCTGTCCACTGTTCTGCTGCAAAGAAAACTGAGAAGCCTGCGGTTTGCTTAGGTTTCCATCCAGCATATTTGTGACTGGAGTTGTTCCCTCTGCTCCCTGGCCTGGATTATCATCTACAGTTACTCCAGTTAGGAGAGAAGACTTGAGAGCTCTCCTGACCCAAGATAACCCCCATGATACAGCACACTGGGGTGCTTTATGGTGGCTTTAAGACTCCCTCTGAAATTCGCAGCATTTCCAAGTCAAGGAGCTGCCCGGGAAGGCCCATTGGGCTGGAATTTCTTTGTAACAATTCTCTCCCTTTGCTTGTTTCATCTAGTTCCCATGATGGGCGCCCACATGGCAATGACCGGAGACATGAACGGTCTCAGCCCTACGCAGGCGCTGCCTCCTTCCCTCTCGATGCCGTCGACATCTCATTGCACCCCGCCACCTCCGTACCCCACAGACTGCAGCATCGTCAGGTGAGCAGGAGCAGGCTGGCGAGACCCAAACCCAAGGGGCTAGGAGGACTTTAGAAAACAAGGCCTCGCGCATTGGGTGCAAAGTGTATGGGCCACATGGTCACCTGGGCGCACTCTCCTTCCCATCTCTGGAGCTATCAGATTGATCCTCCCTGGGGAGGATATGAGAGGAGCAGTTTCAATAGAACACATCCAAGGGGTAGGTAGTCCTTGGCACACTGACCAGTAGCACTGTCCACACCAGCGTTTCTGTGCTTCTCAAACAAGTCGAGTAACACTGACACCCCTCCCACTCGGAGGTAGGCTCAGCAAGTAGCATAGTCCTCATCAGATGAGAAGGGAAATAGAGGATACAGCCTGGGGCCTACAAGGCTGATGAGTGGCCTCAGCCCCCCTTGGAGTCGTCAATAGTTGAGGTGCTTGGTGGGATCAATCAGACTGAGGGGATTTTTCTCATTGTCCCAAAATAAGTCACTGTCAGGGCTGGGGATAGAACCCAGGGGCTTCTGACAGAGTCCTGCTTCCTCCTGGGAGCCCAAACACATTGGCTAATGCTTCCTTTAGCCTAACGCTGACAGTTAAGCAGGGATATGTTGTTTAGAGGCGCAGCTGTGTTTGTGTAATGCATTTTAGCCTTTAAGCTCAGTACCAATGTGAACACAAGAACAAATGGATATAAACTGGACACTAGGAAGTTTAGACTTGAAATTAGACGAAGGTTTCTGACTATTAGAGGAGTGAAGTTCTGGAACACCCTTCCGAGGGAAGTAGTGGGGCCAAAAGACATATCTGACTTCAAGACTAAGTTTGTTAAGTTTATGGAGGGCATGGTATGATGGAATAACCTAATTTTGATAATTAATTAATCTTTGATTATTAGCAGGTAAATAGGCCCAATGGTCTGTGATGGGATGTTAGATGGGGTGAGATCTGAATTACTACAGAGAATTCTTTCCTGGGTGTCTGGCTGGTGAGTCTTGCCCACATGCTCAGGGTTTAACTGATCACCATATTTGGGGTCGGGAAGGAATTTTTCTCCAGGGCAGATTGGCAGAGATCCTGGAGGTTTTTTGCCTTCCTCTGCAGCATGGAGGATTCTCTGGACCTTGAGGTCTTTAAACCACGATTTGAGGACTTCAGTAGCTCAAACATAGGGTAGGGGTTTGTTACAGGGGTGGGTGGGTGAGATTCTGTGGCCTGTGTTGTGCAGGAGGTCAGACTAGACGATCATAATGGTCCCTTCTGACCTTAAGTCAGTGAATCTATGAATCTACTGAGCGAAGCCCTCTGGCCACGCATTGCATGTCTGCAGGGCAAGCTCTCCGCTTAGTGAAATACCTCTGCTCAGACCCAGAAGGACTCCCCCTGTGGGGGTTTGCTCTCCACTGCTTATGCTGCTCCCTTACCTCTCTGCTCCGGTCACCGCCTGCCACCGTGGCACCCTGGGAGGTGGATGCCTGTCTGCTAGGCACTGGACTGAGAGCCATCCCATGGCAGTGATGTCTGGTGTCTACTGAGCTCAGCCATGCTGGAAGAGCTGATCCCCGGGGAACAGCTCAGCTTCCCAGTGTCTAGCTGCTGCAAGGTGGTCGAGTCTTTGGTTATGCTACGGTTGGGCTGTTGCAGCCAGGGTGATCCTTTTTCTCTCTCCTTCCCTTCCCTCCTCCCCTGCAGCTTCTTAGCGAGGTTGGGCTGCTCATCCTGCGTGGATTATTTCACGACCCAGGGGCTGACCACCATCTATCAGATTGAGCATTACTCCATGGATGTAAGTAACAGTCACCCTTTTGTTTTGTCGCTCTCTCCACCCCATGCTGGGGGCCGGGCGGGTTAGGAATCCAGACTCCTTATTTGTTAGAGAGAGAGAGAATTTTTTAAGGGGAGCTAGTTTTAATCCAGTCTACTGTGAACCAGAGAAGACTTTTTAGGAGGCTGAGAGGCCATCCCCAGTGCAGTCGGATATTCGCTTTGCCTGGCGCAGAGTATTTGACTCTGTTTTGGCCTCATGGTTGGCCCCGAACCCCACACCCATTAATTCTCCAGGTCTTGGTTTCCATTTATAAGGGCTGGAAATACCTTGACTTACCTGCAAACTGATGATCTCAAAAACAAAACAAAAAAATAAGTGGCTGCCCATACGTTGTCTGCAGTTTTCCTCTCCCTGCCTCTGTTTCCCAGCCTGACACTAATCATCTTGCCAGGTCGCTTATTGCTAAATTCTTCTCTGGTGCCACCTGATTTCTTCTTGCCCCTCCACTGTGGTTTCTCCTGCCAGGTTGCTTCCTCTTGTCTGATGCTGCTGTTCTCTGCTGGCAGGCTGCCCACCCCTCTGTCACTCCCCAGGGATCAGCCATGCTGGGCTGCTGTTGCTTTTATAGGCTGGGCTGCTCTTTCCTCCCCACTGCTGCAGCAAGAAGAGCTGATCCCAACTCAACACTGACTTACCAAAACAACTGTGACCTCATTGAGCAACTGGTGCCCGGCTTACCAAAGGGAGGCTGAGTCCACCCCACTGTTGGCTAGCAAGAGAAGTGTTGGGATGGGTAGAGATGGCCACAGACATCAGGCCCTCTCATTCACATGCCCATACTGAACTGTGTGGTGGGTTGGACCCAGAGCAAATTTAACAGCTGAATGGAGCTGATCTTAGCCCAGAGGCCAGGCGGAGTCCAAACTGAACTCTTCAATGCTGCAGAGCTCAGATTAGAGCATTCCTGGAGTTGGGTTTGGAGGATGGTGACAGGAGAAGTGGGGTCTGTCTGTTCCTGGGTGAGGATCAGTGTTTCTGTACAGCCCTGGAGCCTTAAAATCCCCCTGTTCTATTTAGGGCTGTGTATTCTGGTGATGGCCAGGATGCTGTCCTGCATGGTGACAGCCATTGAATAGCACTTGGTTCCTGTTTGAAAACCAGTACACAACCAGCTCCTTCTCTCTGGGAGGTGGATTTCTCCATCTCCAGGACAGTGTGACAAGCTGCTTTGATCTCCCTTAACAGAGGCAGTTTTCAAGGCCAAGAGTTTCAAATATTGGAACTCAAAGTGAAGGTTCTAAATCCATTCTTCGGCTTACAGAGAAATGGTTAGATTCTTATACGTGCTGAGACCTCCCTGCCTCTCCCATGAGCTCCTGGAGGTTGTTCTGGGAGACAAGACTGAAGAGGGTTTAGCACCTTTATGCCTTGGTGGCTTGTGCCCGAGCACGTGTTTCTGCTCAGCTGGTCTTGTCCCCTAGCATTGTTTGTGTGGCCTTCACAAATGTCTATTCAGAAAGAGCAACCCAGAGAACCGCCCGCTCTCTGCATCTGGTAGAATTCTAACCCCTTAGCACAGTGATTTCAGCAGGAGTGGTGGCCATTTCCCTGTGTGTCCTGGGGAGGCACGGTCTGTGTGTTGCATCTCAGGGACGGCTGAGTCCAATGAGCCATTGCTAAAGGAGATGACCTCTTTGCCTTCCAGGATTTGGTGAGCCTCAAGATCCCGGAGCAGTTCCGCCATGCCATCTGGAAAGGTATCCTGGACCACCGGCAGCTCCATGACTTCTCCTCCCCTCCTCACCTCCTGCGCACCCCCAGCGGCGCCTCCACCGTCAGCGTGGGCTCCAGTGAGACCCGGGGGGAGCGGGTCATCGACGCGGTCCGCTTCACGCTCCGTCAGACCATCTCCTTCCCGCCCCGCGACGAGTGGAACGATTTCAATTTTGACATGGACGCTCGGCGCAACAAGCAGCAGCGCATCAAGGAGGAGGGGGAGTGAAGCTGCCAGGGCTCTGCCCCCCCACTCCCCACCCCGACGAACTACTCCACCCTTCCCATGTCTTCCTCCACTTGGACTGTATGTGAGGAGAAGGGCAGAGGAACCTTACTCTAGCTAGCTTGCCCCTAATCCTGTCTCAGCCACGTTTCTGGGCTCGCAGCCTCCATCATGTAGCCAGGGAGAGAGAGGTGCGAGGCGGGAGGACGGGTGGGATGTGGATAGTTTTTCTCCATTGCTGTTGGCTTTCCTTTGGGGAGAGGGGAGCGGGGTTTGGCTTTTGGCTTTTGAAACCTACGTGCACGGGCGTCCTGACCCACACCTCGTATTTCTCATCCACTCATTCTAATTATTATTTTTTTAATGCGAGAAATGTGCATTGATACAACAGAAAAATCAAGGGGGAGCCCCAGAATGCTGCACTTAAACGGCACTTTTCTGTGGAGCTGAGCGCTTCCTCTGTCCTCCTGAGAGGCAGCACCTGCACCCTGCTGAGCAGGCTCAGTGCCTAGGTGAGCATCCCATCTGCCAGCTACTTCCCTGTTCCTGTGGGAGAAAACGCCTGCTGCGTCTCTGCCTCCATTTCCTGCCTTCTGAATGTATGTGAGCTCTGTGCTCCCCAGAATGCTCCTTTCACTCTCACAGACAGCCTGCCCTCCTGTTGGGGTCTTTCCTTTGGCGGTTTGCATTTGATTGTTAAGAGGCTTACAAACAAGGCTTGGACGGGTTTGTAGCTTGGCAGGCTGGTGTGAGGAGGACACAATGTTAAACCTCCAGTTAGCAAAGGAGTAAGTTAGAGGCTACAGGCCGAGCTACTGTAGGCCCAGACAATGCCTCGTTAAAGCTTCGTTAGGGTAGAATGGTTTCCTTCCTGGGAAGCACAGCCATCCTAGAGATGCCCAGACTAGATTAAACTCGGCTTCACTGCCAATAATTGCCTTGGAAGAAGTATTTGCAAGGCTGTGTGAGATGCCATGAGTGTTACTGCTGCACAAAGTTGTGTTTACATTTACAGGGTTAAAACCCAGCTGTTGACCTGTTGGTCCAGCAGCGGTTGTGTTGTTTGAGGTGAGGACACTAATTACAAATAACAGAAGCTGAATCCAATGGCTGTTTTCACGTGCAGATTGGCCAGTTGAATAGAGTCCATTTCTAACACGGAGGAACACGTTTGAAATGAGCAGTGCAGCTCCATTGAAGCAGGCTTTCTTTTAGGGCAAGCCTCCATTTTGACAGGTCACAATACCACAAAGGCAACTTCTGAATGAGTCGCTCGCTTTCCTGCCATACCACAACTCAACGCAGTGCACTGAGTTCTGCATATGTCGGTTAAGCCAAGCAGAGCTCAGATCTTTTTAACTTGCATATCTGCTCGGGTCTAAGTTGCTTTCAGTGACTGCCCCTTAGTAACTCCCAAACACTGCCACGCTCTCCACATGTATTCTGAATAGCTCTGAAACCCCAAAGCGAGACGGTTACCCAGTAAAGTCTGTGTATAGATATTTTTTTTGTATATGTAATTTTTGTTTCCTGATTTTTACTTCCTCTTGGGTTACCGGGTCTTCCAGAACCACAGTAAGGTGTTCGTTTGTTTTTGGTTTTTTTATATTGTAAGCATTTCTCAGTAAAATAATAATGTACCTTTCTAACATGATGGCTATGGGACAGACATACTGTTTGTATTTTCATACTGAGATTCCTGTTACCTTGATGCAGTTGAAAGATGGGGGAGCCTCAAGCCTGTGATCATTTTATTTTGTAACACTTCAAAGAGGAGAGTCCTAGATTTCAAAGTACTTAAAGCGCACAGCGTGCAAACTTCATTTGTGTAGCTTGCTACAAAAAAGGGGAACGATTCTGCTCCTCATTCAATGCAAGAATCGGTTTGGTGGTGCACGGTTAACGGGAGGAAAGCATTGGCATGCTTAGTTTGCAAAGTCATGGGGGTGAAGTAGATTTGTCCCTCTTCACTCGATGGTTTTGTGATTTACATAGCAACATTCTTCTGAGCTGATTCAGGATATTACAGTAAAAGCTACTGATCGTAAAGCTACTGACCGTAAAGTGAATGTAGTGTACACTGAATTCGATTTCTCAGCCTCTGTGCAAAGAGGGGCCTGCAGCTCTGGTCTTTCAATTCAGCAGTGAGACTGAGCTCTTCATCTGCAGCATCATTAAAGATGTAAATATATGCTGTGAAAAAAATCTTCCGTGCATCTCTCCTGTGTACCACTATGGAGCCCGCTTCAGTATAATCCTGCATCTTCAAGAGAGTTTGAACTGCTGTCGCTTTTATCCTCCCCCATATAGCTGTGATTTTTTTGTTTTGTTTGTTTTGCGAGATCAAGCCTATGGGTTAATTGAGCTGATGATCTGCCAGTGCTTGTAGCAATGCTGGTGTTGCGTACACCAAAGGTTTGTGTGTGTGTTGGAACACCCTGTTGAAGCCTACGGAAAATAAAAGCTGAATTGAAAATGAGACTGAATTTCCAGACCGTTTTTGTCTTTCCCTTGTGCCTTTCCAGAGATGCTGGGTGGCGATGCACCCCCTTCACCTGGCACACCAGGTGATCACCTCCTTGATTTTTCGAAACCACTGCTGTGCGGCCCAGTCCTGGGGACCCTTTCTATATTCACAGAATCATAGAGTTTAATGCCCAAAGGGACCAACCAGTTTGACGTCCTGTGTGTCACAGCCCCTTAAAATTTCACCCAGTGACCCCTGTATTGAACCAAATAATTCATGTGACTAAATCATGACTCACCAAGGCTGGATTTGAAAATATCCCAGGATGGAGAATCCCCCACTTCCTTTGACAGTTTGTACTCTTGCTGGTAACTGCGGAGCCTTATTTCCTGTCTGGCTGCAGTTTCCAGCCTGCGGGTTTCTTGCAGAGCTGCACTGAAGAGCTCTCCAGGAGTTCTTTACGCTCACTCGACTTTGGGATAAGCTAAACTCCAGGAGCTCTTTAAGTCTCCCATTGTCAGGCATTTTCTGGGGCCCTTAGATCATTTTGTGGCTCTTTGCTGCGCCCTCTCCAATCTTTTAACGCCCTTTTTCAAGAGTGGGCACCAGATCTATGCTGCACATCAAACTTCTCTGCACTGGCAAAACAAGCAGGAACATGAATGATGGCCTGTATCTTTACTAGGAGGATTACACAGTCGGCTGCTTCTGTCGGCCGAGTGCACTGCATACCTAGGAGCTCCATCCCACCCACCCCGAACTGCCTGTGTATCATTCCCCCATTCCCCTCTATTTCCAGGACACTCACCCCCCTCCCTCATGCCAGGGGCCGTGTGTCCTCCATTCCCACCTTCTCTCCCATGCCCGGTTCCCCCTCCTCCCATCCAGTGTGGTGGCAACAGGAGCTGAGTAATTGAACAATGACTGCTGATGGGCATGCAAGCAGATTGCTATGACCACTCTCCCAGCCTCCCACCTCTCTCATCTGTTTGTCTCCCAGCAGGAAGCTTTGGTGTTTGCAATCCAGCCACAATATTGAACAGAAGATTGGTATGTATTGGCCAAGAATTCACCAGATGACTTGGCAGACACAAAATGAGACTGTTTTGTGGGACAAATGAGGTCTTTCAATGCACGGTTCCACTCTTTTTTTTTTTTTTTTTTTTCAATCTGCACTTACATTTTTTTTTTTTTTAAGGCCAGCTTGTATCTGCTTGAAAGAAGTGACATGTCCCTGCACAGTCTGTGCTGTGATGTTAGAAAAGGTACTAACCCAGCAGGCTTTCTGTAATGATCACAGCACTGAGCATACATTTCAAAGGAATGATAGCCATGTTTTATGTGCTTTGTATATATTTTCTTTCTGCACACGAGACGAACTCTTGTCTGTTTTTTTGTGTGTGGGCGGTGGGTTTTTTTTATTACGCTATGAACACTGATCTCCTGGGATCTTGTTATTTCTGCTGTTTGGAGTGAGGTGGTGCAAGTCTTTGAAAAACAAAACTTGCCACTCACCACAACATGCAATAAAATCTCCATGCATAGAGAAATGTCTTTGTCTTGCTCTTCCATAGCCCTACTGGGACTTGCCTGGAATGAATTCAGGGCAGGTTCAATATGCCACGGTGCAAGAAGTCCTGTTAATGACTAAACCAGCACAGCCACTGCTGGTGTTCTCATGCTACCATCCCAGGGGTTCATTGACCTGGGACAGGGGAATCTGATGATGGACTGAAGGTAGCGCAGCCTTGTTCAAAGTTTGCCTTTCTGCTGAGACTGATGACCAAGGCACTAGAGGAATCCAGCAGCTCGTTCCAGAGGCCATTGAAGGGTTAGCTGTCTGGGGCCACTCTGCCAGACTTGGAGCAAGTGACTGGCATAGAACACATGCAGGGCTTCATCCCTGAAGCCTTCCAGTCCCCAGAACTCCCAGTGCATCTGTGGTCTCCAGAAGTGGAGAGAGGCCACCCGGACTTATCCTCTCCGGATGTAGTCTGAGTCTGTGCTGGGGTTTTGCCTCTGTGTCAGCCACTGGTGCAAGCCCCAGGGTTGACTGCTATTGGCTGCATTTTACTGGGGCGCAGCTTCACCCCTGTTTCAGTCGGGAATCCGCTTCGGCACTGCAAATAGTGGCTCTGCTTGTCTGTCAGGCAGTGGGGTCTCCAGGGTTTTCCTGAGCATATCAGCATTCATTAGCACTGGGGTGCTGGCAGAGCCTGGATTTTAAATGTCTGGGTGTGTCTGCCATGAAACATTGTGAGATTGGTAAGTAAGGAAACTAATCCTCAGTCTGTCCATGGGCCAGCATACTGCAAGCACTGGCTCTGCAACTTTCCCCGGGGGTGCTTTGCCAGGGAAGGTGAGCCAAGATTCTCCTGTGAGTCTACAGGCCTTTTGAATGGTGCTCAGGAAAACACAGTCAGGCTTGAGCCATTCAGCCCTCTGCATACAAACTGAACGTCAGCAGGCGAGAACACTACAGAGCGGGTTGCTTCTCCACAGGCTAATTGTGCAGTATTATTTGTATTCTCACAGTGCGTCGGAGCCCCGGTCATGGAGCAAAGTCCCATTGTGCTAGGTGCTGTACAAACAGACTGTCCTGCCCCAAAGATCTTACAATCCTAGTATCAGCCAAGAGACAACAGGTGGCTATAGACAGATGGAGGGGGCAAGGAAAGAGATTGCCCTGTCCAGCTGGCATCTCCCTGATGCACGGCCGCTTGTTCATCTGAATGCTCTGCCTGTCTTTGTCAGTATGGCGATGCCTCGCTTGCCTGGCCCATCCAGGTGAAGATCCAGCACGCCCGTCTCCCAAGAGCATTCCTGCCCTCACTCCCCCAAGGGAAGAGCAGCTTGTTCTGTCCCTTGGCCAAATGCCTTGATTTCCTTGTACACTCGGCTGTGGGATTATGTATGTTTAGCTCTTGAGAAATGTCAGTCTTCAGCTGTCAGGTTAGGCTTAGAATCATAGACTCTCAGGGTTGGAAGGGACCTAGTCCCACCCCCTGCTCAAAGCAAGACCAATCTCCAGCTTCATGAGTTCCTTTCTGAATCTAGCCCACAGGTCCCATGGCTCTCAAGGTTTCAGTCCTTGCACGCACAACTTTGCGTTTTTCCACTTCTCCAGGTGAAACGAGGAACACTGGACCTGTGCTGCTGGGATTTGAACCCACAGCTCTAGAGATTGTAAGACTAAGCTATCTACTTCAGCATATGGGAGGTGCTGGGCTCTGTGTGCTATAGCAGTTTGATGCATTGGCTTCTGTTGTAGAGCCTACCCCTGGCTCTGCAGTAGATGGAGCCCTTGGCTTTCTTCCATCCCAAAATGTTTGGGTCACAATCTCGACCTTAGGCTGAGACCCCCTGGGTTCGTAAAGCAAAATCCTCCATGGAGAGCCTCTGGGTTGTGTGCAAAGCGTTATACTGGGCACAGGGCCCATTTCCCATGGTTTCTATTGCCCATGCTGCTGCAGATGTTCTCACTGCATACAGCAGTACGACGGGCGAGGTTCTGCAGTAGAATGTCTTGGAAGCTGGTGCAGAGGCCAAAGTGCCAGTGCTCCTAGGGAGGAGGGAGCGGAGATGGCTGCTCACCCTGCTAGTGACCTGCAATCCACCTCCAATTTGGGGTTAGCAGTAAATGTGTAAACAAAATCTCTTCCTGAAATTGAGACAGCCAGAGAATGGAATCCACTCACAGCAGGCACCTCCCAGCACATTATCCCCCACCTGGTTTTATTCAGTTGAGACCAAAGAAAGACAGCAGTACCCCCCGCCCCGCCAGGAGCTGGTGACTCAGGTGAGGCTGTGCGTGATCACTGGCTGAGACACCCAGATGTACATGTCTGGTAAACAAACCCCCTTCTGCAGGCTATGGGGCTAGTGCCCTCTGGTGGAGCGACAGCAGCCTTGAGGCAGCTAGTGCGGGTACTTCGCTCCTGCATATGCAACGTGCAAAGGTCTTAGCAAACTGCTTCGCAGGTGGTGGCAAACTGGAGCAAAGACACTTGTTGGCTGTGCTAGTCAAAGTGGGATCTTAATGGAACTGGTACCATAACAGAGGCATTGCCAGAGCAGGGGACTGCACCAACGTCCGCGTGGGATTCGTACTGGTGCAGGGGACAGGCATGAGCCCATTGCACCCTGTAAGCCTGTGGCATGAACAGATAAAGCCAGGAAATGCTAATATGTGTCTGATCTCCCCAACCCAAACTAAAGCCAGGCGCATACCAATGTTTCTGCCCCAAGCTGCAGCGCTCTACAGAGCTAGCGCTAGCCACCTCTGAAATGTAAGGGTGGGCAAGGGTTGGCTATTATGAATTTTGCAACTCAAATCTGCAGCTAATAAAAATTCCAACCCGAAGAACTGCCGCAGAGGCACAAGTGCTCAAGCTGGAGCAGTGAGATGAACCAGCTACTTATTCTAGCTTAACACCATCTTCTCCTGGGGTTACCTGTTACGGGAGCTGCTGCTTTTGCAGTATGCCTACTTGTTACACTTTAGGCTGTGAGCAGATTTAGTGATCTTGTAAATAGAGAACAGCAGCAAGCATTCCTTATCAAGGCATTTTACAGACCTTACCGGTGTGTCACAACAGCCCTGTGAAGAGGGAGGTTAGTGGGAGCATTAATATCCCCATTTTACATATAGGGAAACTGAGGAACAGAGGGACCATAACTTGTCCAGCACCACAAAGGGAACTCATGTCAGAGCCTGGCACCGAATTCTTTGTTCAGACCACTAGAGTTTTCTAATAGCAGTGTCCTGAGGCAGGTGCTCTACAAATCTCCTCTGCACCAGAGCACCTGAAGCCTGTGCCTGCAACATCCTCTTGGCGGTGGGACGGCTCGTAGGTTCCAAAGCACGCGGGCAGCAATTCTAACTGCTGCTAGGGGCACCCGAACTGGAAAGGTTGGAGGGTAGGACTCAGAAGAAAAGCTGCCTCTGGCCCTCCAGGATGGAATTGAACAGGAGGCCACCAGCCTGTCCTCGTAAGAGTTCTAGAAACACAACAAGGTTGCCATTCCAGCTAGATGGGATGGCAGAGCTTTGGTCAGACCCTATGCAACATTTCCCAGTACAGGAAGAATTTGGAATATTGAGGGAGGGAGGAAGGGATAGCTCAGCAGTTTGAGCATTGCCCTGCTAAACCCAGGGTTGTGAGTTCAATCCTTGAGGGGGGCCATTTGGGAATTTAGTTAGGGATTGCTCCTGCTTTGAGCAGGGCATTGGACTAGATGACCTCCTGAGGTCCCTTCCAACCCTAATAATCTATGATCCTATGTTAAAGGAGCATCAGGCTAGAGGCCAACTACATCAAGGTCTCATTACACTGGACACAAGATACTGCACAGACAATGACCTAGAGAGGCTGCAATCTAGGAACCTTTCACAAAAAGAGCTTTCCTTCCAACTGTTTGTTAGGCATTAGAGCTAAATGGGTGCTAAGTAAACCAGAGAGCCTAATCAAAAAGAAAATCCCTTCCCCTCTCCACTTTCACTTCATTGGCCTCTGTGATATCATCAAGTTATGAGTTTCCCAGTCCTCTGGAGAGTCATTCAGGAAAAATGGAATGTGACACTTGTTTTTTTTAATATTAAAAAACCAGCAATTTACTTTTTTTTTCCAGTTAAAACTTTCAAGTTTTTAACTCCAGTAAGGAAGTCAAAAAACAAAATCAAAGCAGACCTCATTTTAAACCCCACCTTTGAACTCCAAACCAGTCTTGATTTTCAAAAAAAAAAACCATCCACCACAACTGTGTCAAGCTGCAACAGTTTAAACCCCCTCCCCACCTCAAAAGAGCATTAATCCCACCTCAGATGCTTTAAGCGAACCAACAAATCCCATTCTAAGAAGCCAGGGCTGGCTGAATGATGAATGGATCCTCTAAAACCTCTTCCATTTTTCTCCCTCTGTAAATCTGCAAAATATTTAGGGTTCAGAAGAGTAAATAAAATGTCATTAAAATGAGCATTAGGAGGCATGGGAAGGAGGCAAATAGGGACATTTTGTCAGTAACCCACAAACGTTTGCACAATGCTCACTAGAAAGGAGCAGCCCACGGAGGCTTGCTTCTGGTTGGGAAGGAGGTGGTGACCCACACACTTACTTCGGGCCATCAGGGTTCAAATGCTGGATTATGTCACACAGGGAGGCTGGGGCTCATGGGCCATGCCACCACCTGTGCAGGTCACAAGACACGTTGCATTGCAAACAATTGAAGCCTGGGGGTGGGGCTGGAATAGCAGACAGGAGCACTGAGCAGGCTTGAGGTACAATGGCAGAGCTGCATGTGGGGCGATGCCCAGGGGTAGTGCAGGTCAGCTGGGGGTGATTTGTGGTCAGGATTGTGAGTCCCTGAGTTTTGGTTAGTCCCCAGCGTTCGCTCTCACGTTACTGCTGCCAGCCGATGGCTTTGTACATTTTATGCGCTAGTGTCACAATCAAGCTGAGGGAGCAGCTCATTAATCCACATCTCACCACTGAAGCCTTCAGATTTCTCTGCCAGTTTTCCTGTGCTGGGAAACAGAGTGTGACGCTAATGGTTGGTTCAGCGCCCTCAAATGACACTTCCAAGTGCTTCTCAGGCAAGTGAGTTGGGAGCATTCCATGGTGAGGCCTGACCTGGTAATACTCACCTCTACGGAGGTGCAGCTAAAGAGGCTGCTGTTAGCTGTCGTTTGGATTGGAAGGGGATGGACATCGCTGAGGCCAGCTGAGAACAAAGATGGTGCTTATATTGCTTGTAAAAACCATCTCTGATGGAAGCAGTATGGTTAGAGCAGGCGATTTTTCTCGTTACTGCCAGACAACTTGCCTGAGCTCTCTTGCCAAAGGTATTTAGGCTCCTACCTCCTAATGCAATAACAGGCATTAGGAACCCAAATGCCTTTGAGGCTCTGTGCCATACTTTATGAATATGGGGACTAATGAGTTAAAATGAGACCAGTCAAGACTGCAGGCTGGTCAGAGGCTGAGCAAATATTATCTGAAAAGTGCTTTGCACTCTCACAGTGCATTTCCTCTGGCATTGCAGCACATGGTTATTATTTATTAGGCATCACAACCCTTTAGTTGTGCTATTGTCTCCACCTTCTGTATCCAGCTTGCCGCTGCATCATGAAGCCAGGCAAGCTCTGACAGAGAAGGTCTGGAAGGCTGTTAGACAGTAAGGGATGGTAGAATGCAGGTGACAACATCTTAAGAGGGTTCTATTATTGTCCTGGAGCAGCTTTACTGATGCTATTTCAGGAGGTTCTCTGAATCTTCTTTAGCCTCTGGTAAACTTCCAGCAAATGCACTGACTACTTCCATTTCCATGTTTTCTTTGTGGCTGGGTTTTGTCCATATTCACGTATGCGGCTCTTTGGTTGATTCAGGTCTTGCTACATTGGAAAGGCGTCGCCTGCCAGAGATAATGCTATTGTTGAAGGTCCCTTCAGATATGGTCCAGCTGCCTCGCAAATCTACAGAATGCTGCATATCCAACACATCTGTAATTAGGTAAGAAATATTGCAACAGATCCTAATATCGCATAACCAAGTTGCTGTGCAACAAAAATATTACAGTAATTGAAAAACATTTTTGATTAATGACCTTCTGTCAGAATTAAAGGTGTATATGATTGCATCAGATCATCTATGCCGCATGGTGAAATGTGAGAGAAATACATCGTGACTATTACAAGGGCATTGACAAGTAGTTCATGCGAAAATTTGTGGTTGGGAATATTCTCAATAGGAATAGAAATATTTCTACAGGTCTGTATAGTTAATGAAAACAAGAGTTGGGAGGGTATGTGTACCTCTTCTCCTGCCATTTTGCAACCACTGTGCATGAAAAAAATGAATGATTAAATGAACTCGAAAGCCAGAGTGAAACTGAATGACCTGGTCTCATCGGCTAAGCCAAACTAAGGGCAGAAAAATAATCAAGCAAATAGAGCGAAAAGGAAATGCTAGTCAAATGTCCTCCCACTCTCCCGTTTGATAATCTGAAGTGACTTGGAAGCACGAGCATTTACTCTTATTCCAGCAGAACTCCATCAGGATCAGGGCCCCATTGTGCGAGGTGCTAGATAAACACATGGGTTTTGCTGCCAACCGCTCACAGCTTAATCGGTTTGTTAAATGATGTTTAGCTAGATATTGTCCCTTTGGCAGTAACAACTGGAGACTGTGCATAGGAACGATCCGTACAAACTCATTCTGAGCTCTACACTCAAGGAAAAGAATTGAGGCGGCACGTTGCACAACAAAACCACCCACATACTGGGGTTGCATAACTAGTGCGGGGTTGACTCATCCCCCAAAGTAAGGGAATGATTAGCGTGTTCCACCGAGCTGTTGAGCCTTTCCATGGATCCAGGGGGAAGGTACTCATAGACTCATAGGTCGGAAGGGACCAATATGATCATCTAGTCTGACCTCCTGCACAAAGCAGGCCACAGAACCCTACCCATCCACTTCTATAACAACCCCTAACCTATGTCCGAGTTATTGAGTTAAAGGCAGGTGTGTTATGTTCAGCCCTGGAGCAGCAGCTGTTTCACGCTTTCAGTAAATGATTCCCACCCCTACTGAGCTGAATGTGACCTTTGAGTAAACACTGAAAGAACTTGACATATTCAGTCTAGAGGAGAGAAGGCCGAGGGGTGACCTGAGACATCTCCAAATACGTTAAGGGCTGTTCTAAAAAAGATGGTGATCTCTGCTGGAGGTGGGACAAGAAGAAATGGGTTTCACGTGCAGCAAGGGAGATGGATAGATATTAGGCAGAACTTTCTAACTCTAGGGTAGCTGAGCTCTGGAACAGGCTTCCAAGGGAGGTTGTGGAATCCCCTCACTAGAGGTTTTTAAGGACAGGATGGATAGATTCCTGTCAGGGATGGTCTAGGTTTACATGGTCCTACCTCAGTGCAGGGGGCTGGATTTGGTGACCTCTCGAGGACCCTTCCAGCCCAACATTTCTATGCTCTGGATTTGTAACCGGGTGGAGGAACTGAGATTAGAATCAGGCCCCACGTGGCTGCACTGTGCAGGGGATGGGAGGGCTGAAAGCCCTGCCTGTGTAATGGTGGTGTTTCTCTTCTCACTCGTACCAGCCGTACACAATGCAAGCTGAACTAGCTTCAGTGGAACTGCTCCTGATTGGCACCCACAGGAGTGAGAGAGCAGGGCCGGGGCGCCGCTGGAGCTAACTGGAGGAGTCCAGCCGGCAATGGATCTGTTGGCACGTTTGAGACCATGGAGGCTCCCTTCACATTCTGCTGCCGTGTGTGTGTGTGTTGGGAGGCCTGGATCTGCCCTGCCAGTACATCCCCATCTCTGGGCCTCCAGCATGGGCTCTTCAGAGCGGGTCACTCAAAGTATGGCTGTCTCCTATGTGTGAGGGCTAGTGGAGAGGGACTCTGAGCTCCTACCCTGGGCCAGGGAGAGCAGTGGAGACTGCCCTGATTGCCTGGGTGAATGGGAAGGGCCCGGTTCTGCTTTCCCACAGGCCAGCAGGTGCTAGGGGTATTGCTCCAAGTCCTTTGTGTGGTGGGTGTGCTGTGCCTTAGTCCCCAGGCCACTGGGGTGGAGGGAGCACTTGCTTTGCTGGCGATGGAAGGTTCTGCCGCAGCCTTTGCCCCAGGAAGAGATGTAAGCTTCCTTTAGTTTGCATCCCAGAGTCTAGGAGTGCTCAGATGGAAGGCACCAATCCCTGGGGAACACCTTGCTGCACTGCGTGGCCCTCTGAGCTCAGCACGCACAGCAGTGTCAGTGAACACCAGGGGGCGCTGCCTCCACCCCTGCTTGGCCCATTCGATAGCCTCTGAAACGGGTCTGAGGGGGTGATGCGGAAGTGGGGTGGGGGGTGAACAGCTTTTCTGTAGCCTTCGGCATGGACTTTCCAGAGAGCTCCGTGAGCTGCATTACCTTCGGTGGCCTGAAGCCCTCAGTCTCTGGGTCACATGGGACAGTCACTGGCCCGTCCCGTGGCACAGACGGTTGAGTAACTGGAGGACTTGCACAGCCATCTGCTGCTGTAATAATGCAAACCTGACTTCCCAGTTATTCCTGCTGGTGGATGGCTGGCAATAAGGTAAAGTTCCTGGTAGTGCACATTTCACTTTAATTAGCCCACTTCTTTCTGGAGGGAGAGATGGAAGGACCAAAAGTGCAAGTAAATGCCTTTTGCAGCACATCTCACAGACAGAACTCAGCTCGGAAGGGCATTCCACACCTCCAGCCCCTGAGAGCCAAAGCACACGGAGCCAGGCTCCCTCACTTCCAGGGCCAAATTCTGCAGTGGCAGCAGAAGTGGAGGTGCCCGCAAGCCATGGGAGGAGCCTTTCAGTTCAAATGGGAAGCAGGAAAGCTCAGAAACTTTGTGGGACAGGCTGTGCTGATGAGACTTCCTGCTCCGATTTGCATAGCCCAAATGCTAGAAGAGCTCTGATCAGCTGCCCACAAGTTTCCCAACTTTCAGGGACTTCCCCTGACCAAGCTCGCCTGTGAGTTGTTGGGATCAGAGTCCTGGAAAGGGGTTGCTGAGGGGTAGCTGACTTGCCCTGCGTTGGTTTCATGTGCAGTAATTTGGAGTGAATTCCACCTGAGCAGCGTACTGATTTGTCTAACACTTGATTTCTTCACTTCCCAGGAAGTAGTTTAAGCTTAGTCAGACTCCCAAGTTAAATGAGATTTATGGAGTTAGATCAGTTCACTGTGTCAGTTTCAAAAGGCACCACAAATCATCCCCTTTCCCCGGTCCTGCAAGTCCATCACGTCCCTTACAATGGTCACAAGTCAGACCGCGCTTGAGCACTCTGTGCTCTAAGGGGTGGGAAGATGCAGCACTCTGGGTGGAGTCTTCCAGTTAAAGTTGCTCTGTACCTCGCCCAGGTGCTGGAATGGTGAATCACGATTCTGCTGCATGCACATGAAGTTTGCACTGGCAGCAGGGGAAGGATGAAGTGGGCCTCACAGCCTTTCTGGCCTGTGCCTGCCCCTGACCAGTGACAGGAAGAACGAGTCAGCGTGTGCATTCACCCCGTTGCCAATGCAAAACGTCTTCCACCCTAGCGCCACTTTTGTTTTTCTCCCAGGCTACTGCATAGGGTGCAAACTCTGCCGTCACTTCCACCACAGCCTAGCCCAGCAGGAAGTACCAGGCAAAGGAAATTGCATCATTCAAATGCCAAGTGTGAGCTATAGCTAAGGCTGTGAGTTCAGTGTAAAAAACGTTCAGATGCGCCGGCATAAAGAGGCATCATGGGAGAGCGGGCCCACCCTTCACCGGCGGCTCCTGGCCCAGAGCGTTGGCCCTAGCTCCCTCGCCTGCTGCACAAGGTCACAGCACCGGTCAAGTTTAGCCCAGCTGGAGACAGAGGGGGGGACAGCCCATTGCAGAGCGGCGTTGCAACGGCGCTCAGTCTCGGGGGTGGGAGGGAGCGGTGTCTAATTAAAAGGCATTGCCAAGAGTTTGCCAACTTTCTTCAAATTAATGCTTTCTGTGACAACCTCGTGAGCATAGCTCTTGCTGGGCTGGCGGGATTTGATAGGGGGCTGCACTGCTGACAGGCTTGGGCTTAGGGCCCGGTACTGACCTGCCCTGGGGGCTCAGGTAACACACGGCAACTTTCTTCCTCGGTATGGCCATCCTCACCCCCAGGAATGCTGGGAAAGTTACATTTGTTCCCATTTGAGCCACTGGGAACATGGGAAGGGGAATGAGCGTGAAAAGAATATTTAGCACAGCACCACCTCTCAAACCCAGCGTCCAAGCTCCTCAAATCCACATCTTGACACCAGGGCATGAGGGGATTTAGGAGCTCTGGGGCCCCATGACTTTCAGTCCCACCCTTTGAGAACCAAACTCGCATGTGGACACGAACAGAGGGAACACCCTTCAACTTGTCCCTGGACACTAGCGATGGAGACACTTTTGCGTGTCCTGTAGCCAGCTGCCTGGCTGCACAGGAGTGGTCCCTGGGGTGAATTTGCTAGTGTGCGCTTAGCCTAGCAGGAAAATGCTAAGAGTGAAATTTGTCACCTGTGGAGTTGGCTCCTAAGGGAAGTGGTGGGAGTCATTTGACACTAGGCCAAGCAAAACACTGGTTGATATTCTCCAGCCCCACATACAGTGCCATGTGGCTGTTGCATGGCACAGTGTTGGTCTTATACAAAGGGCCACACTTTGCTTTCACCCGCAGAGGTGACTGAAATAATAGCAAAGGGGACGTTCTCTAGCACAGGGGGTTGGCAACCTTCCAGCAGTGGGGTACCGAGCCTTCATGTGCACGCACTAATTTAAGGCGTTGTGTGCCAGTAACACGTTAACGGTTTTTAGAAGGTCTCTCTAGAAGTCTATAATAGATAACCAAACTACTGTTATCTGTAAAGTAAAGAAGGTTTTCAAACTGTTTCAGAAGCTTTATTTAAAATTAAATTAAAATGCAGATCTTAGCAGTTTAGTGTGATCCTTGCCCTTGCTTTTCCTTGCTGAGCTTTAAAATGTCTGGTGCATATTTGGATACTTTAAGCTGCATGCCGGCTTCTGAGTGATCAGTTGTTAACCGGCTGGAACCGCAGATCAGCAGCTGAGGTGAGTGGAGCTTGGAGCGGGTAGGGCTGAGCAGGGTCGGAGGCCTGGACCCTGTCTGGCAGGGGGCCTGCGCTGGAACTCCAACTGGAAAAAAGGTGAATGGGGCCACAGCGGGGGACCACGGCTGGCAAGGGGCCAGCAGCCGGAACCCCAGAGCAGCGACTGCCCCACTCTGGGCTTTCAGCTGCAGCTCCTGCCAGCCAGGGTCGCAGCCCTGTCTGCCTGGGGTTCCTTTTCCCAGGCCAACAGCGGGCGCTGAGTGGGACCAGCGGTGGGACCCTAGCTGGCAAGGGGCCAGCAGTGGGAACTCCAGAGTGGCAGCGGGCTGAGTGGCTCAACTCTGGGGTTTCAGCCGCCAGCTCCTGCCAGCCAGGGTCTCAGCCCACTCCCAGCCTGGGGTTCCTTCACCCAGGCCAGCAGCGAGTGCCGGCGGCGGGACCCCGGCTGGCAAATGGCCAGCAGCGGGAACCCCAGAGCGGTGGCAGGCTGAGCAGCTCAGCCTGCGCCATGTGCCATCAAAAATCAGCTCGCTTGGCACCTGTGCAGTGGGTTGCTGACCCCTGCTCCAGCAGCATCCAGGCCAATGATGCCTGAGATGGAAGTTCTTGGCGGCTGGATTCCTGGGACCCCATTTTCCCAGCCTTATTTCCATGGCTGTCAATAATGAGGGCTGGGAAATGTTCCCTATAGCCTACACACACACACACACGGCAAGTGGGGACCCAGCTGCTGAAGGCATGTAACTGTCACACAGGAGGTAGATGTGAAAACACCCAGCCCCACCCGCCGCACCCAGAGCCAGGAGGGTTTTGAAAACCAAAACAAAGGGAAAAGTTAGTCCCCACCCATCCACCCAAGTTGGCTGGTAAATCAAATAAAACAACTGGCACAGTGGGTGCGGTGAGATGCCAATTCCCGGCCTCTCACAGCACCGTGGAGGGGATGTCGAAATGAATGAAGATGAACAAACAACCCAAAGAGGCCTGAGGCGAACTGGTTTTCAGGCGCTGGTGGTTTGTTTTCTTATTACCAGCTCTGCTGTGCATGTGATCAACTCTGTGATTCTTCCCTGAGGGACTGGGCTGCAGAGCTGTGTACACACAACGCGTTACTCGCTGGAGGCCGGGCGTTGGTGAGGCTCGCGTCAGGGGGCCATGCTCCAGCAACAATCACCACCACAGCTGGGCTCATTAATGCTGCTCTCAATAGACTTACCCCAGGACTGAAAGGACCACGGAGGGGCTGGGTTGGAGCATGTTGGTGGGAGACATTTGACCTGTGAGTGTCCATGTAGGTTACGCTGCGTGTCTCAAGGGGTGTCAATGCAGAACCTTTCCTTAGCACAAAGCTCACTTATCAAACTCATTTATAGGCTGGCTGGTAGCATCAAAGTGTGGCACAACCCTTCCTTCATTACAACAGCCTTTAGGACTGGCTTCTCTTGCTGTGGAGGACAAAACTGGCGCGTGCAAATGGGGAGGTCACACCGCATCTGTGTATCGTCAGCAGTCTCATTGCAGCTGGGCCAGGTCCTCAGCTTCCCAACAGCAGTCACCCTTCAGCCCATGGAGGGGGTCAATCCAGTGTAAAGTGCCCAGGAAGCCCAGAGCTACAGGCCTGGGAGCTAGTGGCTGGAGCACTGGACTGGGAGGCAGGAGCCGGGAGTTTTATTTTCAGGCTCTGGTACTGACCTAGCGAGTCACGTCCACTCTTTGTCTTGGCGCATTACAGTGACCGCTCTTTGGGACGGGGCTGGCTCGCCGTGCATGGATGTGTAGCATGCAGCACAAAGGAGCTCTGAGCCCCAGAGGGGCTGCAACTGAATCACAAACAGTAATAAGCTTTGTGCTAACCCATTTATGGCTATGACTTCAGACTGCACATCTCCTCTGACCTTGCCACTCAACCTGTAGTTCTGAACCTGGGCCCAGCATCACACGGGCACACAACTGCCAATGAACTCACCTGACTCCCTTTGAGACTCTGGGCCCTCAGTCTTCACCGCACTGCCCCCTGCCCTGCCCAGGCTGCGAATGGCTCTAATCAGCGACAGTCTGGCCTTTTTCCGGTGTGTGATGGCCACAGAAAGCAGAGTAGAATGACAGCATTTTCTAGCCTGTGAGTGAAGGCTCCAAGCCAACAAAGCACTTAACATGGCCTGACCTCTAAGCATGTGAGTAATTGCATTGCTCCCCAGGGCTTCAGAGTGTGGCTGGAGCACAGCTGAAGGCAGGCTGGGAACGCTGGGCCCTGGAGAGGAGAGTAGTGCTGCACTAGCATGGTAGAAACGCTAGCACTGGTGAGTGGCTGCCTGTTGTGTGTATCTCCTCTGTGCAGCCTGTGATGTGCCGACAGCAATAAGCAGCAGGTATGTCAAGCTGACCGTGTGGGGCACTCAGGACCCTCGTGAACTCCCATGGGCTACAGAAGCTGCTTAGCACTTCGTCCACTCACCGTGACAGCCTGATGGGGTGACAGTGAGCCCACCTTTAGCACCCCATGCGCTAACCTTCTGAAGCCAGGCAATAACCATGAATGCTGAGCTCATTCTCTGAAACCACCCCAGAAACCTCATTAGCAGATTCTCGCCCTTCCTAGCCACACCTGCGTTGCAGACTTTGTTTCCATCCCTCTGGCTGGCAGCATGTGCATGAATCTCTCAGGGTACGTCTACACTACAGGATTATTCCGATTTTACATAAACCGGTTTTGTAAAACAGATTGTATAAAGTTACGTGCACGTGGCCACACAAAGCACAATAATTTGGCGGTGTGCATCCATGTACCGAGGCTAGCGCCGATTTCCGGAGCATTGCACTGTGGGTAGCTATCCCATAGTTCCTGCAGTTTCCCCCTGCCCATTGGAATTCTGGGTTGAGATCCCAGTGCATGATGGAGCAAAAACAGTGTCACGGTGATTCTGGGTAAATGTTGTCACTCATGCCTTCCTCCGTGAAAGCAACGGCAGACAATCATTTTGCACCCTTTTCCCCTGGATTACCCTGGCATAGCATGGCAACCATTGAGCCCGTTTTGCCTTTTGTCACTGTCACTGTATGTGTGCTGGATGCTGCTGACAGAGGCGGGACTGCAGCGCTACACAGCAGCATTCATTTGCCTTTGCAAGGTAGCAGAGACGGTGACCAGTTGTTCTGTACCATCTGCCATGCTATTGTAAATTGGTGAAGACATGATGGTTATCAGTTGTTCTGTACCGTCTGCTGCTGTCATGGATGCTTCTGGCTGGCTTCACTGAGGTCAGCTGGGGGGCGTAAAGACAAAAATAGGAATGACTCCTCAGGTCATTCCCTCCTTTATGTTTTATGTAAAAATAGTCAGTCCTGCCTAAAATATGGGGTAACTGTACTAGAGAACCAGTGTACCAGAGAACCAGAGAGCACAGCTGCTCCATGTCAGATCCCACAGAAATGATGAGCTGCATGCTATTCTAGGGGTTGCCCCTGCAACAACCCCACCCATTGCTTCCCTCCTTCCCCAACCCTCCTGGGCTACCATTCCAGGGTCCCCCCATTTGTGTGATGAAGTAATAAAGAATGCAGGAATAAGAAACACTGACTTTTTAGTGAGATAAAATGAGGGGGAGGCAGCCTCCAGCTGCTATGATAGCCCAGGCAGGACATTTAAATGGTGGTGGGGGAGAGAAACCCAGCCTCCCACTGCTATGATAGTCCAGGCAGTACAGAATCTTTTTTTTAGACAAGAAAGCGGGGGGCTGATGGAGCTCAGCCCCCAGTTGCCATGATGTAGACTGTTACCAGCTGTTCTGTACCACCTGCCGGGAGCGATTGGGAGTCATTCCTATTTTTACCCAGGCGCCCCCAGCCAACCTCACCAAGGCCAGCCAGGAGCACTCACAGAATGAGGAGGAGGAGGAGGGCTATCAGTCATTTTGTACTGTACCATCTGCCACCAGGGAGAGGAGAAGATGCTGCTGTTCAGTGCCGCAGCATCGCATCTACCAGCAGCATGCAGTAGACAAACAGTGACACTGAAAAAAAGTCAAGAAACGATTTTTTTCCCTTTTCTTTCACGGAGCAGGGAGGGGGGTAAATTAACGGCTATACCCTGAACCAGCCTGGACAATGTGTTTGACCCTACAGGCACTGGGGGCTCAGCCAAGAATGCAAATGCTTTTCATAGACTGCGGGGACTGTGGGATAGCTGGAGTCCTCAGTACCCCCTCCCTCCCTCCATGAGCATCCATTTGATTCTTTGGCGTTCCCATTACGCTTGTCACACTGCACTGTGTTGAGTCCCTGCTGTGACCTCTGTCTATCATAGCCTGGAGATTTTTTTCAAATGCTTTGGCATTTCGTCTTCTGGAACGGCGCTCTGATAAAACAGATTTGTCTCCCCATACAGCGATCAGATCCAGTATCTCCCGTACGGTCCATGCTGGAGTTCTTTTTGGATTTGGGACTGCATTGCCACCCGTGCTGATCAGAGCGCCATGCTGGGCAAGCAGGAAATGTAATTCAAAAGTTCACAGGGCTTTTCCTGTCTACCTGGCCACTGCAGCCGAGTTCAGATGGCTTTCCAGAGCGGTCACAATGGTGCACTGTGGGATACCGCCTGGCAGGGCCGGCTTTAGGTCTATTCCACCAACTCCCCCGAATCAGGCCCCATTCCTAAGAGGGCCCCATGCCCAGTGAGAATCCCTTCCCTGGCTAGAGGCACCTTTTTAATTTTTACTCACCTGGAGGCGCTTTGGGTCTTCAGCGGCACTTTGGAGGTGGGTCCTTCAGTGCTGCCAAAGACCTGGAGCGAGTGAAGGACTCACCACCGAAGTGCCGCCAAAGACTCAGAGCACCACCCGGTGAGTACAAGCCCCATGTGTTTTTTGACTTTTTTTTTAAGTCATCCCTGCAGGGGCCCCCTCACTTCCTAAAGCCGGCCCTGCTGCCCGGAGGCCAATACCATCGATTTGCGGCCACACTAACCCTAATCCGACATGGCAATACCGATTTCAGCGCTACTCCTCTCGTCGGGGAGGAGTACAGAAACCAGTTTAAAGAGCCCTTTATATCAATATTAAGGGCCTCGTTGTGTGGACGGGTGCAGGGTTAAATCGGTTTAACGCTGCTAAATTCGGTTTAAATGCGTAGTGTAGACCAGGTCTCAGTCTAGCTGCAATGCTGCTTCTCTTCTTCTCACCTGGGACCAAAACATATGCAAGCGCCTGGTCTGGTTCCTGTTGAACTCTGTGCTAGGGGAGCTTTTTCTATTGGCATCTGCTGGAGCAATCCTGGCTTGTCTACACTGGCGCTTTACAGTGCTGCTACTTTCTCGCTCAGGGGTGTGAAAAAACACCCCCTGAGAGCAACACGTTTCAGCGCTGAACAGCGCCAGTATAGACAGTGCCTCAGCGCTGGCAGGGTCGAGTCCTGCTCCCAGCGCTGGGCGCTATGCACCTCATGGGGGGTGGAGGTTTCGAGCCCTGGCAGAGCTCTCTCCCAGCGCTGCGCTGCAACCACACAAGCCCCATTCAAGCGCTGCCCTAACTAATCAGTAGGGTTGGGATCCTTCAGGGTGACATTCCCCCCACCCCACCCCGCACACACGCCTTTACTCTAAATTGTGGCTATTCTGGGGGAGTGGCCAGCTAACTGACCTTCTGCGGTTCAGCTTTTCCCAGATTAAAACCTGTGTACCAGCTCAATTGGTGTTAGCACTGGGCTGGGACTGGGCTCGGGGTAGCTGTGGGCGGTGGTTATATGCCCCGGGGCTGTGGCATGTATGTGCTGGAGCCACGTTCTAAGAGGTGAGAGCTGGCATGTGGGGGCAAGGCCATTTCCTCCACCTTGCTCCCAGCACCTGAGTTGGTCCCCATTCTGCCTGGGGAGCTGGCTGGATGCTGGGATGTAGAGGGGTGGCTGATGAGGGCAGTGACTAGGATTGCTCCCAATCCCAGAGCCTCAGGCCAGGTACCACCCCGTTGTGGCTTTGTTAGGCCAAGGGAGCCTGTCCCCGGTTGCTGCCATTGGTACTGGAGCACATTGACACTGAAAAATCACCATTTGAGATTTATTTTTTAATTGAAAACTCACAGAAAACATTTCTCTCTCAGCTGGCAGTTGAGGTTCCCACCAGAACATGAGCAGCTGGGATCAGGCTGATGGCTGGCACTGCATCCACGCTGGGGCAAAAGTGGGGCTTAGTACGGGGGTGCTAGCAACGGCTGCTGTAAACTCACTCATTTTTCCCTAGACACAGCCCAGCTTTGCAATGCTGCGCTTTGTAGCCACCCAGGATCTGTAAGGCAAAGCTGACCAACCCCTCTGGATGTGCCGGCTCCTCTGTTCTGGGGGTGGCCATCGGGCTGGGCAACTTGGCTCCTGCAGCCTCCCCTCACATCTCTCATCCAACTGCCCTGCTGCTAGTGGCCCTTTCAATCTGCTCTGCGCAGTGGGACGTGTGGGGAACGAGTGTTGTAAATAGATCACTGGTTGCCAAGCAGCAGAGGCGGTTTTTCCAAGCCTGCCAAGGAGAGGCCCACTCCCTACAGCGTACAGATTCAAGCAGCACTTCCCTCATGGTCCTGCCTTTGCGTCCTTGGTTGGCCATTGCAAAGGGAGTTAGGCACTGATGTAGCTCTGATGATGGGGGCCTTCACTGCACTGCAACTCAAGTGAGAGACATTTACTTACCAATGTCCTGTCTCTAAAGTGCTCTGAGACCCTCAGAGGGGAGTCTCACTAAGTGCAAAGGGTTCTTATGGCTGAGGTCCAGCAACACGATAAGGCATCATAAATCCCTCTGGGAGACACAAAAACCCAGAGGGGAACGGCACCACGCCCCAGCTACAGGAGCGGGCAGATTGCTGCAGGGAGGCCTGGGCTGGATAAATGATGGGAAGAAAAAGGACCATCCCACTTGACTCAAACTTTTCTGAGTAATATAGCTCAGCGCTGTCTTTCGGCTGTCGCATCCCCACCCAAACGCAAACACCCTGCCTGGCAGCCAACTCCGTACCTTCTTGTGGCCATTTGGCTGATAATACGATTCCTTTAGGCTCTTTTGCAGACATAACTCAGACTCTGCTAAACCTGTCCTAGCTGCTGTTTTCAGTACTAAGAGGGGTCTGGCTAAGTTAATAAGGAACTAACAAGCTACAGTGCTCAACGCCTTTTCCAAACCCCAGGGGCCACACCCAGTGTCACTGAGAAAACTGGGTCAGCTCGAATAACCTGAGAAAGTTAAGTTACAGCTGTGCGAACAAGCTACCACTGCAAATGCAAAAACCACTGCTTCCTGGAGGGAGGCCTCCTCCCAGCGGCTAAAGGCCCTGTCTGGATAAATTACCCGAGGCCAAGGCTGTAACCTGTGTTTAGTTTATTCCCCTGGGTCTAGACACAGTTCTCTAGCTAGTAGCAAAATAGCACCAGCCAAATCACAACCTGCAATGGGAGTGCGATAGTGCATCTGACGTGTTGTTCCTTTCCTCGCCGGCCGGCTGGACGCTGCAGGAACCAATGGAGATGCATGTAGATAGGACTGGGCCCTGCTGGCCTCGGCGGCAATGAGAAATGGAGTGCGCAGCAGGTGGGTACAGACCAGGGGAGCTGGGGGTGGTTTAGGGCTCCTGGGACTTGCGGTGGCAGGGTAAGCCATTGGCCCCCAACCCCAGCACAGACAGGGCAGGAGCTAGTGTTAATAGCAGGTATGCGTTAATGAAGGGGGAAAGCTGCGTAAACCCACTTGAACAACATAGACGCAGTGTTTGCTGATTTAATAAACTAGGCACCAGGGGTCAGTGTGTGGCAGCAGCTCACAGAGCTCACCTGTATGGACGTAAATGCCATTGCTCCTGCACTGCTGCCGGCTGAACAGGGCACCCCGGGTCTGGAAGAGACTTTACAGGGAGGCTGGGATATTAGAAAAGAAACAGGCTGAAGGTTTGCAACAGCCTCGCAGCACATTGGAGGGAACCTACCACACCTGCACGCTGACTCAGTCTTACTGCCAGAACAAAAAGTTGATCCCCCAGATCGGGGGCTGGGGCAAGAACCCTTGGGAAGCAGGGCCAGAGGGAAGGCTGGCCGTTTGCATGGTTACGTAGCAAGTGGGCTGAGGGAAGTTGCCCCCTCCCAGCCTCAGCAGGAAGGTGGCAGCAAATTCTGGCTGAGGGGCATGCGGTAAACACCCTTCTTCCCTTGCAAGTATGTATCTGCGACCCATTTGGGGGCTGGTCACGTAATCAACCTGCAGCCAGGAGCAGCCCGCACTAAGGTGGCTCCACTCCTGCGCTAAGGGATGAAGCCGCTGGGCATTTGGACAGACGTCGATCTGAACACTGGTGCATGAGCACCAGTTCCCCTCCCCGACGAGGTGGCGGCTTTGGAAGCAGACAAGCCCTGAGGAAGGGCTTTTCAGCCGGGAGGAGGAAGGCACTGCTGCAGAATAGGAAAACTTAGGGCAGGTTCAGCATTAGCTACGTTATAGAGGAGAGAGAACAAGTGAATGGGGTCAGATTCCCAATGCCCTTGAAATGCCAGCGGGGGGGGAGGTGAAGGGGCAAGGGCCAAGCACCGGGCAAGCTCCCAGCAGCACTGTTTCGCAAAGGGATGGTAGCACTGGGAACCCTACCCCACAGTCCCCAGCCTGCCAAGGCGCTCTTTGCTTTGCAGCTGATTGATTGGGGTCAGAATCACCCCTGTGCATGGGGCCAGCACTGAGGGTCAGGATCCTCACTGGCTTCAGTGATTTAGAGAAGCTGAGGATCTGATCCTATAACCCTCCCATCCTGACCCCAGGGTTATATAGTCACCCTATGAGTGGAGAAGACAACGACACAGCAAAGTACGGACTTAGTGGCCTACCAGAGCTCATGAGCTTAATAAACAACCCCTGCTGCCCCCAGAAGAAGCCAGATCCTTCAGGGCATTACACTTCAAGTGAAGAACGCAGAAAGCACATAACACCGACAGGAGCATAAACAGCTTTTGCTGGGGCAGGGCACGCACTCACTCTCCAGGAGAGGATGTAGCTACAGTATCTTGCCCATGAACAGATGCAAAATGCACACCCCAGAGCATGTCACCATTACATCCGTGACACTGTCAGACACTGTTCTGCAGGGGCCTGGGGAATTCTAACCTGAAATTTCACCAGTAGCGGCACCAGCTCCTGCCCCAGAACCCCAAACTTGACAGCAAGAGGGAGTTCCTTTCCTGTGCCCCAAGCTGTTAATGGGGAAAATGCAGTCACTGAGTGCCACTCTCACTGTGGAGCAGCTGGAAATCAAGCTGCTTGGCTTAGTCTCCTTTTCATCACACTACTTTGCTGGGAGCCCTCTGCAGAGCAATTCCATCTTCTGCTCAGCGGACATGATTTCTTAAAGGACAATTCCAACCACCTGGCTGTGCTCAGCAATGCATGGCCAGATCCAGGCCACGAACCAGGAGCCTGTACATTTCCCAGAGCAGGATTCAGACCTAACTCCTCAAATGGCGAATGGCTTTGGAAGAGGAGACACCACACACAAAAAAATCCAGCCAGGTCTGATCCACACTGCACAAGCCCAGGACAACGAAAGAACTGTACAGTTCCCCCCAATCTGCAGTCACCGCCCTGCCGAGAATAGGCCGTATGATCCTCCAGGAACCCTCACTCGATGTTCTCCTTGTCTGGGTCTGAGGAGAGCGCCTTGGGAAGAGAGCCTGTCTGGGGAATAGAGGGACCCGAAAAAGTGCTGGGAAAGGCCAGTGAATGCAGCAGGAAGAGTCAGCCCCAGCAGGGAGAGGTGCGCATATGGGGCCCAGAGGGAGCTGTGCCAAAACACAGGCGCCATGTTCATATTAACCAGTTAATTTATACCGAGGCTCTGTATAAAAATAAAAGGGCTCTAATCGGATTAACAATATTAAATAAATATTTAATCGAAAGTCCTTGGCCTAGTTTAGAGCTCATCCTTTGGGTTGATGTTCAGGTCGCTGGCTCCTAGATGCTCTTGGTCTAACATCGCTATCACTTCGTCTGCCTGGATTCGCTCCTGCAGAGAAGAGAAGGAGGAATAAACAGCAACAGCAGAGTCGGTGGCTCCTCTCATCTCTGAGCTATTTCTCCATCAAGGAGGAAATTCATCCTGGCACAGAAGGCCAGTATAAGACCTAGGCACAACTCACCTGGGGACATGGTGCAGTCAAATGGATTGGGCACTAAGCTGGCACTTGGGAGAGCCATTCTCAGCTCTGCCACAACCTTGCTGTATGACCTTGGGGAGGTCACATGACTGCTCCGTGCCTCAGTTTCCCCATCTCACCCTTAGGCAAGACAGTCAATTTCAATTTTAAGCTCTCTGGGGCAGATCTCGTCCGATGCACGTATAGCACGTAGCACAACAGGGCCTGTAGTGCTACTGTAACACAAATAACGACAGCGCCGCCATGTCCATGTGTCCTAAACCAAGGCCCCACGGGATGGACAGGCTGTGGTTGCCAGACCCCAGGAACCCAGAAAGCAGCAGCACCATCTAACAACTGGATTAGTAGACTCGGTGTCAGAGCTCCTGGGCTTTATTCTGTTTTGCTAATGACTTGCTTGTGTGCCCTGGGGGAGCTGTCTAACCCCCCTTACCAGAATTTTGCCATCAGTGGAAAGGGCCCCACCAGGCTGAAGTAACTAAAGATTGTTAAGGGCTTTAAGATCCCTGGCTGAAAGCACCGTGCGCTCACAAAGCAGGGGTGCGCTCTGGCTTTTCAAGGAGATACTGGTCATTAACTGAATTGTCCACTAGGTGTCACTAATGCTCAGCAGAAACATCGCTCCAAGGTTCTGTCTACACTGCAATTAAGAACGTGCAGCTGACCCCTGCCAGCCAACTTGGGCTTGGGGGGGGGCTCGAGCTAAGAGGTGGGTTAACTGCAGCATAGATGTTCATGCTCAGGCTGGGAGTCTCCCAGACCTTAGCCTGCAACCCACAGGTGTCTGTCTGCAGTGTAGAGATGCCCTCAGAGCCAGTCCCAGATTGCAGGCCCTGTTTCGAAACCTGGCCAAAAACGCAGCCCATGCAAGGGTCACATGGGAAACCCTCTGGGCATTTAGCTCAAATCCATTTCCTTTAGCATCCTGACCCGTCTGTGCGCTCACTGGTGGGAGCCAATCTTTGGAGGAGGAAAAAAGTTACAGAAACAGGAGGTGAGAGGACACCAGAATTGCAAGGTGAATTTGGGTCTAGAAAAAAAACCAGACACTGCAGCCTGGGGTGTGACCGGTGGCTTGTGCAGATGGACCTGGCTAGCTCACTACAAACAGCAGTACAAGCCCGGGACGCACTCGCTTGTGAAGGCCACGCTGCAGTGCCCTCACAGCCATGTACAGTGAGCTAGCTGGAGCACATGCCGCGCAGGTCTGCACGAGGCGCCATTTGCACCCCCAGCTGCAGTATAGACAGCCCTTGGGAGGTAGGGCTGGTTAATCGCAGAGCTGTGAGCTTTCCCTCCGCCCCTGCACACCTCCCTCACGCTGGGAACGACCGATACGGCATTGCTACAAGAGACAAGGGCAGATTTTCAGAAGTGCTGGAGGGAACAAGGAACTCCTTTCCCTGGGTCTCATGCAGCTCACTCTCTGAAGACCTTTGAAAATCCCACCCCCAGTCTGGATGCCTGTCAGTGACAGAGGCAGCTCTGGAAGCTCAGATTCATGTGGGTAGAGGCAGCCCAGGCTTCGAGCCAATACACATTACAGGGCGAGGAAGGAGCTTGTAGCCCCTGGCCCACAACAGGGCACAACGGGCCAGGTGCACTATGGGTTTTGTGTTCTTCTGAAGCGCTTTGTCATGCTTGGGGCAGGACGGACCTGAGGAACCACTGATCTGATCCAATACAACAAATCCTCTTCTAGGGTGACAGTCCCCTCTGGGGAAAGCCCAGCACCAGTGCTATGCACCAGGCCAGTCCCCTTCAAGGATTATTCCCAGGACTTGACTGGTGCATGTGTGATGGCTGCCATCTTGGCCCAACCCAGGGGGTGACTGGGTGGTGTTGGTAGCTTGGGAGATACCAGAGGTCAGCCTGGATTATCTGGTGGTCCCGTCTGCCCTTACACTCTACGACTTCCAGAACAAAGTGCACGAATCTCTACAGCTTGAGCCAACGAGCCCAGCTCTGTGGGTGTGGCTGTAACAGACTCACCCCCTCAGACCAGGCACAGCAAGGGACATAGACATCACACCAGCTAGTGGGTTACACAAAGACCTGGGACCCTCTAAGTGGAAGTTTCAGTATAACCACATTCTGCCCAGCCCTCCATGCCACCCCCCCTCCCCGTGTCATAATAGGCAGCTCCCAAACATGGCCAAATTTATTGACACAAGCCCCTGTCCTGCCTCAGAGGGGCTCAGATGGGAACTGGGGCCCAGAGAAGTGAAGGTCACACAGCTCAATCCAGATCTCCTGACTTCCAGTCCAGGGCTGCTACAATGCATTTATTGCATTCACTGGGGGCGGGGGGAAGGGTTCGTTTTGCTTGGGGGAAGCTGGTTGATCCCCAAAGTCCCTTTCCACCCCTAACACTATGCTCTGTTCAGCATGACAGCACCCAAGGCCCTGAGAATGGGTTCCACCTAACTAGGGAAACATCCCCTGATTCCGAGGCAGGCACACCACCGCTGCCTAGGGCAGGCATCTTTGGGGCTAGGCAGAGGGGCTTCTCTGCTGCACATGACAGAGCTCCCTGGTTTTTCACTAGCTCCGCCCCGTGCTATTCGTGACTCTCTCTGCTGCTGTCACGATGGAAGAACTCACCAGCTCTCTGTAAAGTGGGTCCAAAGTGAACCAGAGGGCCACAGCACACCGCTGGCCTTTGGTGACTGCTTTGACCCCATGGGGGTTCTCCCCGCCGGATGAGAAGCTGATCATGCGCCCACACTTTGGCTTGATAGAGGCCTGTAAAAAAACCCAGGTAAAACATTGCAAACACAACCAGCATTTAGACTCATGGCAAAGAACCAGCACACTGTATATCTCTTGTGTTGCCCTGGATTCCCATCAGTTCAGGCCCTTGACTTTAATGGATCTCTCTGGATAGCTCCAGGATACTCAAAAACTTAGTACCAAGATAGGCATTTAGCTCCAGAAGAAGGGCTCCACCCAGTTGCAGAAGATTAATCTAGAAAAGATGAGGCAGTGTGTAAAATCTGTGCAAAATTCAATGCAACACACTCAGTCATTGCAAATCAGCTGTGCTCAAACTTGGTAATAGTTAGATGTCCCTTCAGTGAGATCCGGTTGACCTTCACACTCTGACTGCATACAAGGAAATAAGGCAGACATTTCTAACAGTGAGAGTAACTGCTCCAATGGTTAATTTACCAAGGATAGTGGTGGATTTTCCATCACTGACCATTTTTAATTAAGATGGGATGTTTTTCTAAAAGATCTGCTCTGGGAATTATTTTTGGGGCAGTTCTCTGGTCTGTGCTATGCATGGGTCAGACAAGATGATCACAAAGGTTCCAAGGCCAGAAGGAAACCAGGAATCTATGAAACACGAGTAATGTTCCTCGTCCTCCTCTTCTGAAGACGCATGTAATTTCTGATGGGGCCAGATAATATTCAGAGATGGCTGAAGCTGGGTTGGGATAACTTACGTCTTGTGGCTACTATATAAACAACATATAAAGCAAACCTGACCCTGATGCTGCTGCAGTCTAGCCTGGCTGAATTCACATTCAATCACTGCAATGGGAGACTGGCAAGCCCCAAGGAAGCATGGCCCTGCATGATGTCCTGCAGCAGGTGTGGTGACTTTAAACTGCCTGCTCCAGCCTGGTCCACATTGCTCAATGCGGGAGCAGTTCTAAAGTCAGCAAAATGACCATCTGGGATAATAAAACCAACCCCTGCACCCCCCTGCTTCCTGCAGAGTCACTCCTAACATAGGGTAATCTTCAGTGCTGGAATACAGAAGACTCCTGAATTTCAGGACAATTAGCCCAGACCTGGTCAATCAATCTGATTTCCCTTGCAGCCTGCGTGGCTGTGGAACTTCTGCAACATCTGGGCTGAACTGACACACCGTAGGGGTGACTAGCACTTCTGAAAACAGACATTTATCTAAAGGCCTGGCATTGGACTCCTCATTCTGAAAGTGCCTTTCAAACAGAGAACTGGATAGTTGATATTTCATACACAAGAACAGCCAGACCGAGTCAGACCAAGCGTCCATCTAGCCCAGTATCCTGTCTGCCGACAGTGGCCAATGCCAGATGCCCCAAAGGGAATGAACAGAACAGATAATCATCAAGTGATCCATCCCCTGTCGCCCATTCCCAGCTTCTGGCAAACAGAGGATAGGGACACCATCCCTGCCCATCCTGGCTAATAGCCATCGATGGACCTATCCTCCACGAATTTACAGGCAGTCCTTGACTTTATGACGTTCGACTTACACCAAATGGCACTTACGATGTTTCTAAATTGACACTCTGATTTGACTTACAACAATTGGTTTCAACTTTACGACATTTGGCCCCTCACTGGAGTGGACTGTGGTTCCGAGTTACAACATTTCGACGTACGACGCAATTTTCAGGAACCAATTGTGTCGTAAGTCTGAAGACTGCCTGAATCTAGTTCTTTTTTGAACCATGTTATAGTCTTGGCCTTCACAACGTCTTCTGGCAAGGAGTTCCACAGCTGGACTATGCGTTGTGTGAAAAAATTACTGGGTACTTCCTTTTGTTTTAAACCTGCTGCCTATTAATTTCACATGGTGGCCCCGAGTTCTTGTGTTATGAAGAGTAAACAACACTTCCTTATTTACTTTCTCCATTCCACTAGTCATGATTTTATAGACCTCTATCATATCCCCACTTAGTCGTCTCTTTTCCAAGCTGAAAAATCTCAGTCTTATTAATCTCTCCTCATATGGAAGGTGTTCCATATCCCTAATAATTTTTGTTGCCCTTTTCTGAACATTTTCCAATTCCAATACATCTTTTTTGAGATGGGGTGACCATATCTGCATGTGGGCATACCATGGATTTATATAAAGGCAACATATTTTCTAATTATCTATCCCCTTCTTAATGATTCCCAACATTCTGTTTGCTTTTTCACTGCCGCTGTCAAAACATCCATTGAGTGGATGTTTTCAGAGAACTATCCACAATGACTCCAAGATCTCGCTCTTGAGTGGTAACAGCTAATTTAGACCCTATCGTTTTATATGTATAGTTGGGATTATATTTTCCAGTGTGCATTACTTTGCATTTATCAGCAATGAATTGAATTCAAAGAACTCATAGCAAGCGTATGTTCTGTCTTTAAATGAAGGTGGCTGGAGACAAGCATGGGGACACAGTCTAACCCCACACTGTGACTGGCTTATTTCTTTAACACGATATCACTTGTATCATTCTAGGTGTGTGAACAGGAGTGTCGTATGTAAGACATCGAAGGTAACTGGCCTGCTCTACTCGGCACCGATAAGGCCTCCGCTGGAGTACTGTGCCAAATTCAAGGTGCCGTGTTCGAGGGAAGATGTGGACAGACTGGAGAGAGGCCAGAGGAGAGCAACAAAAATGATCCAAGGTTTAGAAAATCTGAACTACGAGGAAAGTTAAAAAAAACCAAAACGGGGCATGTTTAGTGTGGAGAAGAGCAGACTGAGAGGGGACCTGATAACAGACTTCAGATACGTGAGGGGCTGTTACAAAAAGAACAGGGATCATGTGTTCTCTATGTCCACTGAAGATAGGATCAGAAGCAATGGGCTTAATGTGCAGCAAAGGAGATGTAGGTTAGACATTAGGAAGAACTTTATAATAACTCTCAGTGGAGATAAGCTCCGGAACAGACTTCCCAGGGAGGTTGTGGAATCCCCATCCCTGGAGATTTTTAAGAAAAAGGGTGGAGAGGGATGGTCTAGGTTTTCTTGGTCCTCCCTTAGTGCAGTGGGCCGGATTTGATGACCATGCTTTTCCATGATACAGTGCTGTTGAAGCCATGTTGGTCTCGGGATATTAGAGAGGTGGGGGAAGTCATATCTTTTATTGGACCAACTTCTGTTGGCAAGAGAAGAAAAGTTTTGCACCTCACCAAACCTGTCTCTCTTGCTTTAAATTTGACCACTAGGGGGTGCAGAAGCTCAGTCAATTGGGCAACCACATGGAGTAGGATCCTCGGCCAGGATTTTTTTTAAATAAAAGTTGTGTCTTAGTCTAAACCTTTTACTTAATGGATCAGAGATTCCAAAATATCCACTCTGCAGAAGTCAGGAATCCTGAGTGATTATAGGCACACAGGATGCCAGCAGCAAGGTTATGACACGGCTTTAGCAGGGAAAGCAACAAATACTTTTCTAATTGGTTGTCCATTTAGAAAATACAATCCATCTAATTCTCATATTACTGAGGGACACTCCGCTTTCATTGATATATTTTGCTTTCCACAACCAAATCTCTGTACAACTTTTCATAAGTGATGTATGTCTAACATAGTGAATGCTTATGGGAAGGGGGTAGGTTTAGAAGATAAAATAAAAAAAGAGCAAGTTAAAAATCACTTAGAAAAGTTAGATGCCCGCAAGTCACCAGGGCCTGAGCTTGATGAGATTGCATCCTAGAATACAATGAGTTAATAGGGAGGTATCTGAGCCTCTAGCTATTTTTCTTGGGAAGGTCATGGGAGACGGGAGAGATTTACCAGAAGACTGGGAAAAGGGCAAAATAGTAGTGCATCTATTAAAAAGCGAAATAAAAATACCCAGGAAACTTACAGACACGTAGTTAACTTCTCGTGCCGGGGAAGACTATGGCCCAAGGCAAGAATAATCTAACAGACACATCATCCTGCACAATACTTGGAACAAACAGAAGTAGGTTCGGCACTCATCCTCTGCTCTTGGCTAGGTGGTGCATGGTAGGGGATTTTATGACGGACAGGGCAGTACTGTGGACTTGTGCCAGCCACTTCAGGAAGTGGATGAAGTGGGCACCTGTAAACCTCTACTCCCCATACGTAGTCATCACATTGCAGGGTACGCTGGAGCCATAGGTTATTAAAAGAGAGTTGATTCGCGAGCGAAGAGAACAGAAGAACAAAGCGCAGTACGGAGGCAGGTAGTATTAGCTCGCCGTGGCGACATCACACACCACTCAGTAGACTCACAGGCAAGAGAGCAAAAAGGCAGAAGCAGAGAAGGGAAGAGAAGAGGAAGATTTGTTACAAAAGACAACTGCCGATTACGCAGAGAGCTAATTTTTGAACTTTCGCTCACTTGTGTTCACTTGGCAGTGTAACTTACAATCGTAAACTATGCATCCAGTTTTGCAAAGATGATGAAGTGAGAGCAAGAGTTGGCCTAGGAGGGGATAAAAATCAATATCTTGTTTTAATAAAGAATTCAGATTTATATTTAATTGGATGTCTTTAGGATAAAGAACAGTTCTTGAGGAAAACAACCTATCTTAAAAGGTAGTTAATTATTAAGAGTACTATTGTAGCTCAAAAGAATCTCGCTCATCAATGTAAGTAGGATTATGATCAGCATAGATAATGATATGGTATGAACAAATTATTCATGTAATGTTTAAGGAAAGGTTTTAGTAAATGGCTCCAGGCTAAAGTTCAGGGTTAGACCAAATCTTGATGGCTCTTAGGAGGGAGTCTGGATTAGATAATGTTAAGTTAAATGCATTGTCTATATCCCAATGGGACTCGCATGCGTTCGTTACTTGAAAGATACTATCAGCATTAACTATAGTTGGCAGGTTTCTCAAAAGACTTGTGGATGTGTCTCCAGGAGAATAAACAATGGTCTAAAACACGCAAATGAGGACAGAAAAGAAAGAGAAGAAGAGAAAGGGGAAATAAAAAAAAAAAAGAAAGAAGAAAGAGAAAAGAGAAGAAAAACAGAGAAAAGAGAGAAAAGAGAAGTAGAAGAGAAGAGAAGAATAGAAAGAGAAAAGAATAAAGAAAAAGACAGAAAAGAGAGAAGAGAGAAAAGAGAAAGAGAGAAAGAAAGAAAGAGAGAAAAGAGAAGAAAGAAGAGAAGAAAGGAAGAAGAAGAGAAGAGAGAAAGAGAAAGAAGTAAGAAAAAAAGAGAGAGAAGAGAGAGAAAAGAGAAGAGAGAGAGAGAAAAAAATGATAGCAGAAAGCAAGAGAAGAAGAAGAAGAATGAGAAAGACGAAAAATAAAAGAAAGAGAAGAGAAGAGAGAAAGAAGAAAGAGAAGAGGGCAGAAAGGCAGAAGAGAGAAAGAAAGACAGAAAGAAAAAGAAGAGAAAAAAGAAGAGAGAGACAGAGAAACAAGGATAGAGAGAGAGAGAGAAAAGAGGGAAGAGAAGAAAGAGAAGAAGAGAAAGAAGAACAGAAAGAAGCAGGGAGAGAGAAGAGAAAGAAGAAAGAAGAGGGTAAAAGAAAGAAAGAGAGAAAAGGAGAAGAAAAGAGTAAAAAGAAAGAAAGAGAGAGAGAAAAGAAAGAAGAAAGAGGAAGAAGAAAGAGAAAGAAAGTAATAGAGAGAGAATAAGAGAAAGAAAGAAAAAGAGAGAAAGAGAAAAAAAGAAAGAGGAGAAAAGAAAAGAAGAAGGAAGAAAAAAAGGAGAGAAGAGGAGAAAAGAAAAGGAAAAAAGAGAGAGAAAAAGAAAGAAAGAGCAAGAAAGAGAAGGAAGAAGAGAAGAGAAGAGAGAAAGAAAAAGAAAATAGAAGAGAAAAGGAAGGAGAGGAAAAAAGAGAGAGAGGAGAGAGAAAAGAAAAAAGAAAGAGAAGAAAAAAGAAAAGAAGAAGAGAGGAAGAAGAGAGAGAAGAGAAAGAAGAAAGAAGAGAAGGAGAGAGAAAGAAAAG